>NC_136889.1:11709801-12297301 GCF_949152265.1 Phoxinus phoxinus | reverse complement strand
ACAGCTGTTCTAAATAAACTACACCTGATTGGTTAATACAAATCATATGTCAGTATCTTGCCGCGCTATTGGTTTGACTGATATAGTAGGCAACCGCGTTTGCCTGCATATTTACGGGGACATTTTATCATTTCGGGGGAAAATGTGCAATAAATGGGAGTGGCAACACTTTTCATATCGTTGAGAATAAAACAACCGTCCTAACTTTACAAATTCAGGTTCTCCCTCCATGGGGATCATCCATTTCGAAAAGTAAAGCAGATACGGACCCTCGGCCCACCGTCTAATATTTATGTGCCTGATTTCGACGTCGGGGAAATACATAAAGCAAATTTGACTGAACGCTTTATATAAATACAATATATAGGTAGGTCTAAATACGGGTGCTTACTTATATCGATGTTATATATATATCATTATATCGTCCAGCCCTAAAACTTGAATAGTTTTATTACATCTAAAAACATCTAAATTATGCAGAATATACTGTACAATGGTAAATAATATATAGGATAGGACATGATTTTACTACTAAATTCAGCAAAATGATCACTGCAAATCCACATTTTGCTGCCTGTGGTCCAGTTGTTTCTATGAATTGTACATCAAAATTTAAAATAGTCAAAGACCAATCCTCAATGTACTTTTCTCCACATCCCTTGCATATGAAACTAAATGTCAAATCTAATTGATGGTGAGCTAATTAACTGCCCGTTTCTGATGAAAAACATCTTCATGTTGTCAATGCAAATGGGACATTAATTGACATATTTCTTATTAGAGCTGTTAATTTACTTTGACTATCTTCAAAGAGGATGCCCTCCAGGTGGTGTCTCTCTTTGCAAGTGTATACTACACATTTACTGTATGGCTCATGAGGGTGTACAGACCACAGTAAGCGGTGTGGTTTGCATATTGTGGAAGGCTGAAAGCTTCAACACAACCTGATGATGAGAACTGGGAGGGATTCATAAGTCTGTGTAATCAGGCCCTTTGGCAAAGCCGCTAATAAATAGGAGGTTAATAGGCACATTGTCCAAACAGAGCAATTATCCCTTGCTCTAACAAGCACATTATTTTGAGTACTAGCTGTTAGCCTCTCCATGACACTACAGTGCTCAAAGCATCATCTGCGTAGTGTGTCCCATGTTATCTGTTAGCCAATACATTGTTACCCATTTCGAGAACATACGTTTTGCTTGTTACGTGATGAGACGAATGATGAGTTTGAGAGAACAATGTGAATGCTCACAGTTAAACAACATTGAGGAGCCTCAGAACTTTTAAAGAGATAGTTCACCCAAATTTTTTAATTCAGTCTTCATTCAGTCATTCCAAACCAGAGAAAAAAAAGAAAGTCACAAAGTTTTAAAATGTCATTGCAGTAAGTAAATGACAGAAATTTTGGGGTAAATTATCCCTTTAACAAAGATAGAAGAGACACGTACCTTCACATCTGTCACCTTCATCCGCGTCCCCTCCTTTCCCACAAATATATCATCCACGTCAACTAGCAGATGCCTCTCCAAGGACAGGCAGAGTCTTTTTCCTGTCAGATAGGCTATGGCATCCACAAAAATCAACTTATGCAGCCAAAACGACAGATTGTTGCCAAAAAGCACTCTCTGAATGCCATCGTGAAGGCCAAGGTCCTGAACTACAGTGGCATGAAGGGCTCGGTGGGGGCCCAGGTGGGCCAGTGCTTCTGAGGACTTTGTGACAGCCAGAAGCACAGGCTCGTAGGTGCTGTGGTTAGACTGAAAGACTGTCCAGTCATCACCAGGAAGTGGGCCCTGCTCCACCTCATTGGGTTTAGTGATGTACAGTAATGGGGCAGCTGGGTTGATGTGGTAGTCCTGTAGGCCCAGGTTAGAGTGCAGGAAAAGAGGGAAGCCCTTCAGCTGGGCACTGAGCAAGGAGTTCTCATTGGCTTTGAAGAAGCCGATAATGCCCACGCCAAATTCTGCGCAGTATTTATCCAGCAGGTCACGATTCCAAGCATCTAAGTTGACATACTTGAGAATGTTCTCATAAATGACCAGGGCGTAGCGACCAACATCGCGCTCCATCAATGTAGGCATGTCGCCTTTGCTGGGTGCGATCTCAGTGTGGTATCGGAAGCGGCTGGACTCGAGGATAGCTACAATCTCTTGTCCGAGTTGAGAGTAAATGCTCTCCACGAAGACAAGCACCACAGGCTCCGTTCGAGAGTTATCCACCATTTTAACCGTCCTCTGCCGGCCTGTGAAAGTTGGCAGGAAAAGAGGAGCCCGTTGCCCTCCTGCTGCAGCCGCGACAACTCCACCACAGTCACTGAAGGGCAAAGGGGGCGCCTCTTTAATTTTAGGGCTGTTGCTGACATAGTAGGCCAGGAAAGCCATGGAAAGCAGGCAGAAGACGATGAGCGCCAGGATGAGGCGGTGGAGCTCGAGTTGCCTGACGCCCCGCACTAACTTCCACAGCCCCATGGCCACAATGCGAAACCGGGACCGGGGAAGAGAGGGGGGCAGAGGGGCGGCTGAGAGGATGACCGTTGCAATGTTCGCAGCAAGAGGAGGACAACAGAGAGGAAAAGAGAAGGAAAAAGGAAAAAGGTTGAGCAGCAGACACCGGCACAAGCTTTGGGTCAAGAGTAGCCATTTATGCTAGGTCACCATGGCCTCCATAGTCCATGACGTGTGTCTCCGCTTTGATTGCTGCCTCTAGCCCCAGTCCTTCAATGAGGTCAACCAGCACTTTCACCCCCACCACGCGTTCCCTGAGTGCACTCACTCTTGGCTGGCGTCTTGGGATAAGAGGATTGGGTTTCCTGATCTCTCTCGACACTCCACCACCACTCGACAAAGGATCAGCTGTTTTACCGCTGACTTCTTTTACGCTGCAGTGCACCAAACTTTCAAATAAGCATGTACTTCTCGGTGTAGAGGGCTCTTTTAGATATTTTGGAGAGCTTCGAGGCCGGTGCTCCACTTGCCCCGCTGGCCTCAGCAGCGAGTGCTCTGAGGGTGTTCACCACTAGGGCAGGATGGTGAACATGGCCCCCAGTTGAGGCCCAGCAAGGACAGTACATTCACCATCGAGTCAGAACCTGAAACGGAGAGAGAGGAGAGATGCAATCAGTCCAAACATCATCAAACACCTTTAAAGAGTGCATGAAACAGGGGAAGCAAGCAGATCTTAAGCCTAGTGAATTACCAAGTGCTGCATCACTCTTTATACTTCCAAGTGGCCATGTGATTTTACTATTAGTGTGACTGTTGATGCGGACCAGTACATTACCATGGAGTCGTCTTTTTTCTCATGACTCCTAAAATAGTCCTGGAGCTCTTGTCCTCCAGTAAGATAGCATTACAGGTGGGATAGAGGGATCACTGACTTTATGGATATAAGTGACCTTTTAAAGGTGAACCTTAAACAGTACACTAATTAGAGCATGGAAAGCAGATGATGGGTAATTCAAAACTCTGATTGGAATGTATTGTTTGTAAACTTGAGAATATCTTAAATATTCTCCATAGGAGAGAACAAGTCGACAGTTAGATTTAGTTTCAAGGTGCTTGAGACGGAACTCATCGGATTCCAGGCACATTTTCTCGTTCCTCTCCCCACCAAGAGAGGCTTTGTCAGCTTACAGCCAGCTATCAGTCTCTGACATGATCAATGCTAGCCATGCTGTAACTATAAATCAAGGCTGGCACTTAAAGGATCGTTTTTCCCACAGACGGACAAGTATGGCCTTTGCTATGGTCAAAGGCACCTTGTCTAGGACAGATGATAAACCAAGAGAGAGAAATAAAGAAAACGAGAAACATAGCATAAGGAATGAAAATACACTAGAAAAGAGAAACTTTACTTCCACCCTCAAAGCTAATAATTAATTCAGAGAATCGTAATTTGGTAATTCACCTTTGAAGAGAGTCTGAGAGGTTGCAAAGAATAATTACAAAGGAAAAAAAAGAGAATGGCAGCAAAGTGCTCAGCTGTATTAAATTGATCAAACTCAGAATGAACTCTACAGAAGAACACATCCTGATACGGAAACCTAGGTTATTATTAGCCTGGGAGCACTCTAACCTCACCGACCAGTTCTACATTAGTTCAAAACATACACACAAGCAAATACAAGTGCACACAAACAGCAGGTTTCCATGACAACACATTGCAATTCATGAGATCATAAAGATACACTCAGATCAGTGTATCTAATTCAGCATTATATTATCTGTACGGTAAAGCAACAGGACGAGAGAGAGGGAGCGGCAGCCCTGAATCATTGAGTAGAATGGTTTCACATGGCATGTGCTGCTAAAGCCAGGATGAGAGTACTACTGAGCATTTCTCATCTCAGGAGAATAGCTTTCATATTTGAGTCAGAGAATGCAATCATGAACTATTCAGAGCTGAACTCGACCAGGAAATGATCAGGATGGTCATGCATATCTTGTGTTTATTACACTACTCTCGTCAGGAAACAAACATGCTTACAGAGTAATGGTACACATGAGCACAAGAGGAAATAAGATGGGGGAGTGTGACTAAGGGAGGAGGAAATAAGATGCAAAGGAAGAGAAAACAAGAACAAGAAGGAATAAAAGATCGTCAAGAAAAGAGATAAGGAAAAAGCAAGAGAGGCAGCAGAAAATCACTGCTAACTAATAAGGCTCCATTGATGTATAGAGTATGCATGTTTGAGAGTATTACATTTTCCCTCGTAATAAAGTTTTTAAGGATGATGCTGAGTTTTAATCTTTCTAATATGCTTATTTAGTGCTCAGTTATTATAAATTATTATTTGTGGTAAATTTTTAATAATGGTTCCTATTATCAATGTTGAAAGTTTTTGCTGCTTAACATTTTTGTGGAAACCGAGATACATTTTTTTTCAGGATTCTTTGATGAATGAAAAGTAAAAAAAAAAAACAGGATTTATTGAAATATGAATCTTTTGTTACATTATAAATGTAATGAATCCTTGCTCAATTTTTAAAAATAGATTTTAAAAGATTTTTTAATGGTAGAGTATTAAAAAAAAGTCGCAAAAACGGGTTTCAACACTGATAAGAAATGTTTCTTGAGCAGTAAATTAGCATATCAGAATGATTTCTGAAGGATCACATAACACTGAAGACTGGAGTAATGGCTATATATATATGTATGTGAAAGAGAGATATTAGTATTATAGTAAAATAGTTGTCTACTAGCTACAGCAACTCGCTGACCTCCAGTAATTTGAATGATGTTGGTATGAATATGCACTCCTGACATGAGAGACATGGAGATGAAGAGAATCAGGAAATTTATTAGAATTGTTCTGTAATAAGCAACAGAATGGAAAGTCTCGCTTCAACATCCTGTGACACTAAGATGTTCCTGATAATACAGAACGGTGTTTTTGTGGCAGAATGAGGACAAAATGAAGGAGTGAGTAAATGTGTAAGAGCAAGAAAAATGATTGATTAGACCGGGCCGTGAAAAGGTGCATACAGATGTTATCACCTTGATATAACACACATACAGGCACATACCCAAAGACACACACATCTTCACAAAAATATGGGAAACAATACATTTCCTGTGCTAATTTGTCTATCCCACACTGAAAATTAGGTGTGGGCGATATACTGGTAGACACGATTAACCGGTAGAAATTTGTCAACCGGTAGAGTCTATCGCTGTTACGCTCAAGTGACACTGTTGTGCTGCGCGGTCATTAAAGCTTATTATTTGCATGCTTTTTCCAAGTGATTTTAAACCCACAAAGTGCAATAAGGAGCAAAAAAAAAAAAAAAAAAAAAAAAAAAAAAAAACTAACTTCGCTATATGCACATGCTGTCAGAGAGATGGTTTCTGAGCGCTGTCTGAGAGACGCCGTGCGCAGATGAAGCCGCTGCGCGTGAGTATTGAACTGCGTCCTTTTATGCAGCCTAATTGGGCTTGAACAGTTAAATACACATACTTGTGTGTCAAAATGACTGTCTTTGCAAGTAAACAGTCATTTAAGTGAACATAAACAGTTGAGAAAGAAAACGCACAAGTATATTGGATCCGTGCGTTTGGTCTCAAAGTGACAGCATCCAAATTGACCTGCTGTCGTCTGTCATTAATGTTAATCAAACAAAAAGAGAGAATCTCACTGCTCTTGACTGAATCACTTTTGTAACTTTAATAAGAATAAATGTATATTTAATTTACACAGTAAAGACCATGCAGGTTTTTTTTTAAATAAATTTGATTACTTTGTACAATTTATGTAGTAGGCCATTTCTTATTTCCAGTGCTTAAGTTTTTCAGGTTGGTTCATTTAATTCGTGCCTTTGTTCTATTGTAGTTAGTTTTCCTATATGTTTGTAATTAGTTTCTTTGTTTACTTGTCTTCAGTAGGCTTGAGTTTTTTTTTTTTTTTTTTTTACTTGGGCTAGTATTAGCTTTTGTGATATTGAAAATGGTGATGAGGATGAGATTTCAATGGTATCAAAAATGTTGATATCATAAAAACCTTAAAGTAATATACTGTATATCATTATTGTGAAATAAAATTACTCATATCCTGATATAAGATTTTGGCATCGCCCACCCCTACTGAAAGTGAAGCAAAATCACATTGGTGTCCGTCAAGGCAGATTATGACAAACTGGGATTTACATGAAAAAGATGGGTTTAAACATATAATGGCATTTCACCTGGTTAGAACAGTGTGTTAAGTGTACATAAGATTACCAACCAGGAGGGAACTAGTTCCTGTGGTGCTACTACATAAATTACCCCTCAAGACGGCCATGCCTCACATGACCAATATGACCTCTGATCCCCTAACCCATACTGGCTGAGCTTTTATGAGGGCCATGTGGGGTCTCAGGTTCTCATCACTTCAGTTTCTTTCTGCTCTAATTGAATTACGCCAGAACAACTTAATTTTTTGAGCTGTCAAGGAAAAACCTGAATCTTGACCGCTAACAGAAATCAGATACAAACTCAATCAAACCAGCAGCTGTGAAGTAAATGCATTAGCACTACTTAATCTATACCCAACTACATTTAAACATTTTCACAAATAGATAAATAAATAAAGCAAGCTTTGTTAGAGGTTGCCAAGGCACTGCTACACAGTTGCTAAATTATTTTTCAAGTGTCTTTTTAACATATTGCTATGTGGTTGCTAGGGTGTTTGTCTAATGACCCAAGTCAAAAGAGTCCACCTCAAAGTCTCTATTATGTTGTGCTCCATATATATATAGCTTCAAATGGAAGTCTATGAGATTTATTTACCCATATTACCATCAGTCTGCAGTCTTAGTATAGTGACACTCTAGAATAGTGCAACATTGATTTGAGGTTTCATTCATTTCCTTAGCACAAATGGTGTGGGACACGTTACACACCAAATTTGAATACGTGTGGTTAGGGGTCTGTTTCAACCTCTAACCCCAAACTATGTGCAAATAGTGATGCTTGCCTTGGCAAACAGCCCTAATTAGCTTACAGGAGTCATGGTGCAGTGTAAAAGTGACCAGCAGGGGGCTTCCACACACAATGGGCAGAGAATTAAGGTCTCTGGGCAAAGTGGAGGAGGGGCTATCATTAGGCCCCAAGGTCATATTGTATTTGAGCCACAGGTGAGCAGGCCTCTGGGCATCATGGGCATCTCGCCTGTACAAACACACACACACACGCACACTCTCTTGCAAGAAAACCAGACCGCTTCAATCAATACTAAGTATAAAAAAAGAGCACTTTAAACTGCTACTATGTGTGGAGAAATTTAATGAGCCTGCAGCTTACCTGCTACATCCAATTTTCAAAAAAATAAAAAAATTAATACAGAGCGCTTCTACAATAACAAAACGATTCAATAGCAGAAAAAAATCTTTAGATGAATTCAATCCTGTGGGGCAATTAACATGCAAATTATTTATAGAATTTACAAGCTGTGGGGGACGGTTGAAAAAAACAGCTCAGCTTATTTTTAATCAAAGGAAATGTTTTAAAACAGCTGGAGAGTGTGGCTTAATCTGAGCTATAATTTTGAATCCCTGAATTCAAAACGACAGCAGGGTGACAAACTCAATGCTTGCATGAACCACACATGTTTGGGACAAAGAGATGAAGTGAGGACCCTCTCCTCAGCCTCTCTGCCCCAGCAACCCTAGGGTCAAGCACTCCCTACCAAAACACCACAATGCTGACCGTCAAATTCCACAGGCCGCTGCCCCCCTCTGATTATTCACCATGAATAACACACCAAATAGACTCAACTCTAGTGCATGAAACACATGCCGAACAAAAACCAAAAGAAGAAAGGATAAACCCCGCACCCCCACCACCATTTGTCTTCTTCGTGGCATTTCTGATTTCAGCTGAGAGGGGAAAAACAGAAAAAGAAACCAGAAAACTAAAAGTCAGTTCCATTTTAATCTAGCTGCGAGCTGAACTCTGCCTATCAAGTCTGTGAATTTCTTTTAGTGTGGACTGAGATAAAAGAGCTTTGCTGCTTCTCATCCCATTCAGACTTCAATTGGGCATGTGAAGTGCGGCTAAACTACGTCTTTAAAGTGTTTATTTTACCCGTCCATTTCTCAGAGTGCTATGTGAGAATGAGGGCAGCGGTGCTGATAAAGCTCTGCTTGTGTTTGGCTTTTGAGAACACCGGCTTCTCTCTTTCTGCCTTTCTGAAAATAGTGCAAAAACAGAATGTATAATGAGTGACTGAAAAGGAATTATCCAAACTAAGCTGATTTACTGATGTGAGTTGCATGCTGAAGAGCTCTGGCAGGATTCACTGTCGCTGGACGCTGATAATTCTTGCAGTGCAGTCTCTGTTAATTGTGGGATTACAGGACACCAATTAGCGAGCCAGACTTAACTGGAGAGGACAAAGAGACTAAATAACTAACACAACTGGGACAAGTTTAAATCAGCAGTCTCCAAATCTGGGTCACAGTTTTTTTATGAGAGCTACCCTCTTAGAATAGGAAGCAACGTCTAATGGTGACAGTCAGACAAGGGTGGGTAAAATGATGTAGTGAGTCTGCTAACTCGCTGTTGTACCTGATGATTTTGGAATAAATTACTTTAAATGCACTGTATCATTGTGTTAAAAAAACAACTACGTTGTTATGTTGAGAAAGTTTTGCTTTTGAAAATGTATTCAAAATTGGCAAGTGTTGTTCATGCAGTCTACCACAAAGACTGATCAAACACTTTATGGAGATTACAGGCTGGTTTTAGGAACTAAATGAACAATTCCATTCACTAGACTCCCTGGATACCTATGCAGATGTACCATAATAACACCTATTTATCATAATGTTGGGAATAAAAAAGAAAAGAAAAAGGATGTCATAGACAATTCAGTAAGTTTGGCGGACAAAATGGCGGATAACAACCGACGAATGACTTACAAGCTTATCATATTTGGCTGTCAGTCATTCATTTGTCGGTCAGCTAAAGAATAGGCTTCCTTTTTTAATACATGAATTGGAATTTAAATTGAAATAGCCACATCCCACAGAAATTTTAATTGAAATGAATGAATCGATCTATGCTCATGGTCAATTAACCTTCACACTTAAAGACTTAAAAAAAATCTTTCCATCACTCAAAGCAACATTAAAAGCTTGTCTTGACATATCATGCTTTCAAATGTATTTTTTTTTTTTTTTAATTCAACTTATTTGAATTCTACCTTCTTAAAATTTAAATTGCAGTTCTACATTCTCAATTCAAATTCAAGAACTGAAACAAACTGGGAATGCCACACAAGTCTCACTGAGAAAACAACTCCCTATGAGTGGCCACACAAGTGTGAGATTCATGACTCAGAGTGTTAGTAAGTGTAGATGGGTAGGATTTTTCTGATCATACTTTACTCTTTGTTAATTTAACATCAAAAGATTTTGAGAGACCAGATCCTGTTAGGAATGACAACAAGCATTGCTACGGTGCAATGGCTGGAGGGAAGCAGATAAAACGTTTCATTACAGAGAGAAGGAAAGAGCGAGCAAAAAAAAAAAAAAAAAAAAACCTTCTATTAGCAGATTCCCACACTGAAAAAATATTGAGGGCTAATCTCTCTCATTACTGCAGAATAAATATTTAACGATTAAAAATGGCACCTCATTAGAGGGGTGATTTGTCAAGAGAGCGCGCTGCAGTAGGCAGTCACTCAGAGACGCCTCTCCCCCATTCTCTCGCAGGTGGCACCCGTGATGAGCCCACTGGCAACGGGAAGGCCGTGTCAAAATATTTGCATTGCTGGTGAGAATGTCATGCCTATCATCCCTGCTAATCCAAGCTCTGGACTGGAGCGTCACCACCATACAGAAGTGCATGTGATCAAAGTCATAGTATGGTGTGAGAGAGTGTGCAGGCTCAGTTGCCACATGCTAACTGTGCTGTGACTGGGCTGGTAATTGTATGTATATTTCAGTTGGCTAATTTTGGTCTAGAGATATTCAGAGGGGTAGGGACTGAGAAAGCAGAAAGCTGCAGCGACAAGGATCAAGCTCAGGAAAGGCTGAGGACACGTCTGAGCTCCATTTACCTCGAGATCAAGTTGTTCCCGTGCCGCAGCACCACACACGGCTGTTTGGAGAATAAACCTTCCGCTCCTGCACGCTGCAGAGTCGAGCAAACCCGGCCACCCACTGTGTGTGCGTGTGTGGGATGGGGGACACGTGCCTGTTCCGAAGGCAGAATGAAGGAATTTGACCACCTGTCTGCTGGATGACCCCCAGGCCTCCCTGATCTCATAAGTATGGTGTGAAAAAGGCTGTTCACACCGACCACCATTTGATCCCTGGTGGCTATACAGTAGCAGTTTACTAGTAGGTGTTCCTAATCAAATGCTACTGTATATCCAATGGTATCAAGCGGGCAAGAACAAAAACTATTCTCAAAAGCAAATGACTTCTGGTCTCTTTTCATTGTAAATCGCTGCTAATAGAGGGTTTTCACCAACGTCACGTTCTGGGCGGTAACCCGGATGCGCTGCCATTATGGAGGCACTCGGATGTACACAACAGCATGGATTGCAATGTTTATGTACTACTAAAGACATTGTTACCCTAATAAACCTTGGGAAAAAACACGTGGAAGCTGCAAAAACATATAAAGAAGGAGTTCTTAAGCAGGAAAGAGAGCGGTAAAGATCCGAGCTAGCTTCTCTTTAGCCCTTACTGCAATTCCTCCTATTTCTTATCCCGACATAGGCTACGCTCAGATTGTCAGTCCAAAAAAGCACATGAAATCCGTTTCAAGCTACATATGTGGTTTGACATCCTATTCAAATCACATATCAGGACATCAGCTTCAGTCTGAACGCTCTGATCGGATTTCGCGTGGTATGCGACTCTTACGCCACGTAAAATGTAAATGTCAGACGTTGTTATAGGAAACATGCTGAAAGTCGCTGCCGAAACAATGCTGTGTAGTTGCAAAGAGTGCCGGACAAGCAGAAAATGCTCAAGACGCAGTAGTCCAGCGCGCGGTAGCTATATATGATATAATCAGCAGCAATTTGCGAGTCCGTTCAGTTCAGTGGCATTGTTTACATGCAGTGCCTCCAAAATGGCAGACTTCCGGATTGATGACGTGTAGTGAAAACCCTCTATGTGAACACCTAGACTAACTCGGAAAATACGATAGACGCAGGAAGAGAGTGATAGGCAGAGCTGTGCATCATTATTGAGAAGTGAAGGATGAGTGCGGGAGGAGAGGGAGGGAGAGGGAGAGGGAGAGGGAGAGGGAGAGGGAGAGGGAGAGGGAGAGGAGAGAGAGAGAGAGAGAGAGAGAGAGAGAGAGAGAGAGAGAGAGAGAGAGAGAGAGAGAGAGAGAGAGAGAGATGAGTCCTGTTTACACAATTTAACTGTCTTGGCTGCCTCTCACATGAAAACACAGAGTTCTGAGTGTGCTGGCAAAAGTTTTTAATCAAACCAGAAGAGTGGTAAGGTCGAAGTTGGACATGTTACAGGCATTATTGGATAGTCTATTCCAACTACATCTGCCAGACTAACAGTTAATAGTCTTCTCAATACAACTCAATACATTTATTAAGAGGCCACAGCTCAACAGTGTAAATAATTATCTACATCATGTTTTCTGCAAATAAGTGCTGCAAGTGCATTCAATGAATAAAAATGTTGTGCACACACTCAGTTATATGTCGAGGGCGGGGCAATATTACTACTATATAAGTTTCAAAACAGTCAATCCACAGACAAATGCACACCGCCTGCATAAATTAGCTGTCTTTTTATGAGCTGTTGTGACTTCCGTAAAAATGCCTTCAGTCACCACCCTGAGCACTGCCCACCGTCATTGCCCAGGCTTCCAAACAACATTA
The DNA here is from genome assembly GCF_949152265.1 of Phoxinus phoxinus. Classification (NCBI taxonomy): domain Eukaryota; kingdom Metazoa; phylum Chordata; class Actinopteri; order Cypriniformes; family Leuciscidae; genus Phoxinus; species Phoxinus phoxinus. The sequence continues at coordinate 12,284,961 of NC_136889.1, read as the reverse complement.
ATATAAGAGACCAGTGGCTAATGTTTATTTATTCGGAAACACCACAGCAATTTAGTTCGATCTTAACCTTCTGTTCTGCACATTTCATAAGTGACTGCTTCGTCAATCAGGCACACAGTTCAATGCCGGTTTTTAGGTAAGTTACTCAAATCTGAAATTATAGTTTGTAAACGGATATGCAACACTAACGTGTTGCTAAGTTGATGCAAATTGATACACTTTTTAACCACAATTGTTAGTCTTGTGCTGGTCTGCGATGCGCCACGCATTACGTCATCACGTTGGAAAGGTCACGTTCACGTCATCCATCCAAGTTATTTGTCTGTGTACTCTGGTTAAAAAAAGTAGGGAAGGGCGAAAAACTCATTTTCTCCTCCAACTTCAAAATCGTCTTTTTTTACATTTTTATTTTTTAGTGACCTTTCCAACAAGATGACGTAATGCGTGGCGCGTCGCAGACCAGCACAAGACAAACAATAGTGGTTAAAAAGTGTATACATTATTTATTTTTAGAAAATGGCCGATCGGTTCGCTGGATAAGACCCTTATTTCTCGACTGGGATCATGTCGAGACTTTAAAGCTGCATTGAGACGGACTTTTGAACATTGGGATAGATGGTTGCCATTGAAGTCCATTCTGTGTAGAAAAATCCTGGAATGTTTTCCTCAAAAACCTTAATTTCTGTTCGACTGAAGAAAGAAAGACATGGATATCTTGGATGACATCGGGGTGAGTAAATTATCAGCAATTTTTTTTTTATTTAAAGTAAATTAATCCTTTAAGGACATCAAAACCTAAAATAAAACTCAATACAATATGGGACCTTTTAATTGTTTTGCTATAATGATATTTCAAGATGTTTAATATTGCAATTGCAAATAGCATCTTGTGCTTCATTGGAAGTAAGAGCATATGACCTTTTTACATGATCAATGTCACAAATCTTAAATACTTTAAATCCTAAAACTTAATATCATCAGCTTTATTTATACATTTAAAAAACAAATTTCAAACATATTTTCAGCTTTATTTAAACCCTGGATTTGAAATGCGGATTCTAGAACTCCAATGTGTCGACTGAGTGATTAGTACATATACTGTGAGACAGCTTACTAAATAATCCATTTTTTTTTTTTTAAAGTGTGTGGTGTTTTTAGCATGCATGATGTGTTCAGAGTTTTACAAGCAAGTATTAGACAGCACTAGTCTTTGGAGTACAGCGTGTTTCCATTTGCTAAGCATGAGAGAGAGGAAACTCGTCCTGAGGTTTGTCCTGAAAGCACAGGTCTGGTGACCTCATCTGCCATACACAGCACCCACAAGTTTTTTTTTTTTTTTTTTACCATGGTATCGATGTCAAAATTCTGGTCAGTGAAAATTGTAACTAGTGACTACTTTGGAAAACCACGAGCCATATTGGCTGTTGAGCAAAATAGTTAATGTCAAGCCCTGCTTTAACATGAGTAACTTGTAATGCAATATTCACGTATTTCTGTGAAAAAAGTGCAATGAGTCTGAGCAGTAAGGGAATTAGTCACAATCTATTGCACAACCTAGCTAATGCACCTCACGTTGTTGCTCAAAACAATGCGTCCTGGCAGCAACATCATTGCTGATGTTGGCATGTACCATTAACTCCCCGATTGGTCTGTAACGCAAAGTGTGGTCTAATACGCTAAAAGAACTTGTTTACTTCTCATTTCCAAAATGTACTTGCCTAAAATAAAAGTGAGGAACTTGTTGTCTTTCCCTGAAACTCTTCTGCACAGAATGAAGTGAAACCACACCGTCAAAACACACTCAACAGAAGTTCCTTTCTACCCACTTCCAGTCAGAAACTTCCAGAACTTCTTAAATAACCTTCAACTGTCTTTGAAGAAGACAAGAGAAGTGTCTTTTAACCAAGTACATCTTTGAGCAGAGGAGACCAGTCATCTTGAAAAGCCCTAAGAGTGGGATGCTATTTCCTCCTATCTTTATGCTTTCTGATGTCTGGCGGTGTGCAGACGAGGCAGGAGATTTGTCGAGCTGATGGCACTGTCCCTTAGCAATGTCCGTCCTCCTGGAGTGAAAGCAGGCAGGGTCGCTGAGGAGTTCACATGAAGCTCTGATCAAAGGCAGCCCCTGAAGGAGCTCTGCTGAAGGGAGCACACTTACCTACAATCGTCATGGGGGCACCCAGCTGAAATCTAGTAAGGGGGTCTTACTGCCTTCCTACTTCTGTAACAAAAGCACTTTGCAAAAATAGTCACGAAAAGAGAACTGATCGTTTTTGATTTTCCAATGCTCACACTGCCAGTGTTTGGAATTGATGACTGTACTTACTCAAATTATTCTGTACATATTAGGGATGAGCTTTAGTATTTGGAAAGGATACTAATGATCATAAAAACAATTTAGGAAAAAAACTATTCTAAAATTCTGGCTGATAATTGGTTCATAATTATTTACAATGAATATTTTTCAAATGCTATAACTGAATACAGGGTTCAAAACATTATAAATGTGCAGCATGACAAATTTATATAAAATGAATAAGACGAAAAAACCCTGGAAAGAGTGCACACACATGCACAGAACGCGTTTCTACAACAGTCTTTACAAAACTGACCATTTTAAATTCCCTATTAAAAACAGAACCAGACGCAGTAAAAACACAAGGTCAATGTAATGAAATACAGTACATGCTTATTTCAATATTGAAGTTAATCTGCAGCGATATGCGCTTAGAAAGTTGGCTAACTATGATTTTAGATAACTTTTTATGCTTTAGGTAGGTTTTTAATAAAACCATCAAAGTTATTGAAAAAAAAGAGATACAATGGTTTAATCTGACGCATGTACTGTAAATAGTAAATTCCCTCCCCTAATTTGCTATAACCTTGAGTAATGCATGTAACCATAGTGACAATGACAATAATAAATACTTCGAATTGCATCTTTAATGAATAAAAATTTGATTCATATCGACACTTCGGCCCACTGCGTTCATCCTTTCAGAGTTGAGGTGAAGAACACAGTTTCTGTTCACGCAACAAATGAATTAAACTCGACTTACAAATCGACTGAGAGACTGCTAAATGTCTCCTCGGTAATATAATGCAATTGTAACACTTTTCTCTAATACATTCAATAACATGCTTAATAACTGCTTTAAAGAGAGAAAGCAGAGACTGCAGAAAGGTGTGTGTTTCAGAGCATATTTGTGCAAAGTATATATAGAGAAGGGAATGGTAAAATATATATATATTCTGAGCAATGTCACAGTGGCCAATCACGCCCAGCTTCTGTCACCAGTGTCATCATGACATGGGTATTTAGAGCTTTCTAATTGGTCACACCGTGCAAAGACATTGAGAGAGGCAAAATGACAACTGACAATTGATCCACTTTCGCTGTCAAGCTACACTTCCACAAACCGCCCACATCCTCTACCCAAGGTGCTACAGTAATACAGTGCAAAAAAAAAAAATTGTAGTTTGAAACTTGCAGCTCCCTTTGGCTTTATATGATAGCATGCTGCCACAGCTGGCCAATCAGTGGCAAACGCTGCCTCGGTGAACTCTTCATTTGTGTGAGTAGGCGTGAGAAAAAGCGACGGGGGGGCGTACGTGTGTATCTGATTCCGAGAGCGACCTTGCTTTCTTTCTCTACTCCGTATTGTCATTCTGTTTCTCTAGCCCGGGGTTTAAGACCCTCCCACATCCACCACAAAAAAACAAAATGCCTCTTTGCTCCAATTAAAATTTCTTTGGCACAACTTCTCTGCAGTTATCTTTTCACTTTGTATCTGTCTGAGGAAGATGCTTGCCAGTATCCTCCATTCATGCTGTGATCAATCCCACCATGCACACAAAAGTCCTGGAGGACCCCACAAGCACAAACTTGCCTTTAAACTATGTCTCTTTCTCTCACGCCACACAAATACAGAGAGACATCATTATACAATTGAGGAGATGTGCATGCAAGGCCCCTCTGAATAATGAATCTTTCCTTACAGGGAGGTCTGAATTAGACAAATTAAACTGTAACGGACTTTTAGAGCAACGTCTTGCTGACAGAGCCCTCAATAGGAGGTAGCGTCTTTCCCTCGCACTGGGTTTCAATGTCTAGGTGAGGAAGTTATCTCGGAGGTACGCTCAGTTGGTAAGGTGCTTGCTTAATTGGCACAGAGCAGGAAGGAGGACGGGAGAGGAGACATGGGGGCGGGGGTAAGGTTCAGGGGCCACGATTCTCCTCCTGGCAGAGCTGATGGTACTACTGGGACCACACACACATATACGGGGACACACAGGGGAGCAGGCTTTTGTTAAGCATTGTCACTTCACAGAGCAGGACACTGAAGCATTCATACCATCTCTCTCTCTCGCTCTCTTAAACCCTCAGAATACAGAGGCTGGAGAATAATGACAATCATTCAAGTACACTAACATGCCCACTTGCAAGAGTATGCCTGCATTTACACACATTTGTACACCCACACACAGCCAACACAAACAGCAAAATCACCACATGTTGATGGACCCAAAAGGAATTTCTATGAAAACCTCTCCAGTTGTAACCCACAGGGATATGCAGATAGAGTTTACGGGTGCACAAAATGTGATTTCTGCATAAATTTGTCATAAAATGTGATCTGATCTTCAGTTAAGTCAAGACAATAATTGAAAAAAAGTCTGCGTAAACAGATGAAATCAAGAGAGGCACATTTCCATGCCTTTAACGAACAGTGTACACATTCACAGAGTACAGTGTGGAACAGTACAGCATGTGAATCTCTCGGGTAATGACTTTCGCAAAAGCTAATTGGAGTCAGCTAACCTAGAGTTCAAACAATAAAACAAAGTTGCAGCTGTTGGTCACATACTTTCTCCCGAAAGTTTAATGAAAATGTAATGATGGAAAAACTAAGGGAATAGTTCACCCCCCCAAAAAACCTAATGTAATTCCAAACCCATAAGACTTTCGTTTATCTTTGAAACCCATATGAAGATATTTAATGAAAACCATTAAACTATAAACAAATCCAGATAAATTATTTCATTTATCTAGATTAAATTCGACTTTTGTTCAAATATAAACATCAATCATATAAGCACATCTTGTAAAGGTCGACCGATTGATCGGTTTTGCTGTACATTTTCATGGTTTAGTACTGTTTCTCTTTTATTTTTGTAATAAATTTAACACTATTTTATGTGTTGTGTTTTCATTCAGTATCCATTTTAAAAACTATCAGTTAGTAATCTGTTATTGGCCAGCATGGGCCAACCTAGTTATCGGCAAAATCCACTATCGGTCGACCTCTAAATCATGAATGGAAAACAAACTCTAACATGCCTACTTGGAAGTACAAGTGTTCCTTTCATTACTTTTACATTGTCTTTATGAAATTTTCGTAGAACGGAGGGGCAGAAATCTTTCAGGTTTTATAAAAAAATTCTTCATTTGTGTTTCATAGATGAATGAAACGTCTTATGGATTTGGAACAACGAGGATGCGTAAATGACAGAATTGTGATTTTTGGGTGAATTAACTCTTACTAGTTTTAGACAACTTACTGAAATATGAAATGATTGTAATTTGTGATTACAAACACTTCTGACGTCAATCGGCTATTTTCATAATTTTCAGAAATCTTCAAATCTATAACAAAGCAAAATACAGAGGAAAACAATACTAAAAAGTGGACATTTTTATGAATCCAGAATAAAAAGGCATTTGGGAATATTAAGAATCGGTATCAGATCAGATAATTTAAATGAAGATTGTATTTACATGTATATCCATTTTTACCCAGTACTACATCGATCGCAGTGAGATAAAACTCCCCTCATCCCCTCAGGCTCAACTTCTACAGTCTAAACTTAAATCAAATCAACACCAGGGGAGGGGGAAAATGACAGCTCTCCAATTGGGTAAGAGAGTCATCGATCACGACGGCCCATGTCATTACCGTGAGAGAGCTGCGCTCAGCAATTCAGCTCATATTCTGTTAAGCAGAGTTCATAGGGGGATGAGGAGCACAGAGCGCCCGTTGCACAATACACCTAATTCTATACAGTAATGCTCTCATCTCTCTCTCTCTCTCTCTCTCTCTCTCTCTCTGCTTTCCAATCAATGCCATTCATTGTCAATCAATTCTTTTATACTCCATTCAGTGGATGGGTTATTGGCATTAGTCATAGTCTAGACAAAGAGACAAAAGTATATGACAAACAACAGCAGTCAGCTCTCAGTGTCTACTCATTCAGTAACAAAGTCTTTCTTATTGTGCCAAGTCATTCTCATTATTTGAGATCCAGAGTTAAAACCCACAGGTTGTCAAAGACGCATAAAAAAAGAAGAAAAAAGAACTGAACTGAAGCGGAGTGAATAAGATCTAGGAACAGAGAGGCAGCTGATGACACAGGTCGACAAATAAGCACACTGATGCAATCTCAACTGAGCAAACAATATCAAATCAAGATAGTCTTTTAGTCTTTTTGTGTCTCTCATAAAACGCAGACCTCGGGCACGCACATAGCTGAGCCAGCTGCATGTTCTCACTCACAGAGATGTGCAAGAGTAAGGGTCTGCGATATTAGAAACAATATCATGATTTCTTTCAGGAAGATCAAGAATCACAATTTTATTACAGATTCTTCTTAAGTCACTTAGCATACAGCAAAACTAATTTGCCTATTTAAAACATTTAGCCTAACAAGGTAACAAAAAAACAAAAAAAACAACAGACCATTTAGGCCAAAGTAGGGCTGGGTGAGGATGAAAATCTTTATCTCATTATTTTAACTGTTATTAAAAATAAATTTACAAATAATAGGACAAATACAATATAATATAGAAATGAAATAAACAGTGCTTTAATTTTTTCCAGCTACAGTATTTAACAGTTGCATTCAAGTAAGAAATTTTATAAACAACCGTAAAAATAAAACACAGACTTCACTGTATAAATAATATATTGATTCTAATTAAAGCTACTGAAGTTTTTCAGTGATAAACAATAAGTGATTTTGTGCAATAAGTGAACATTAATGACAAGCGACAGCAGGTATATTAGGACATATTATAAGATGAGATTTTAAAAAAAATTGTTATGTTGACCTGGCTGGAGAGCTTGTATTCTCTATAGCGGTCTGGCCCATAACCCATGGAAGTGTGCATGTGCTTTCAGACACATAAACTCCTCTTGGTTCTGGGGTCAATTACATTTCAATTTGATCAGCTCAAGAGGTGCACTGAGTACACACGCACACTAAGTAGATTCAAAGAAAAGCCTAGTTTGGCTAAGTGAAATGTGACTTTCTGAGCCCTCGGAGTAAGCGTTAAGTGTTTCTGCAGATCAGTCACAGTGAGGTTTGGATAGCTGCTCTGCAGGACTGGCAGCAAACACTTGAGTGAGTTTCATTCACTGTAGTGGAATTAAGACTGTTACCATGCCGACAAGCTGCTCGGAGGTTAGAGATGAAGACCATTTTGATAAGGGGTGCTAATGAATAATGAGAAATTTGATTTAAAAAAATGAGTGCTATACACGGGTCACACTATTAGGCCTACTTTTTTACAGATTTTTTTGGTGAGATTTTTTGAGATTTTTTTATTGTCATTGTACAAAAACTACAACGAAATTATTATTACGTTAATATAACAAAACAATTTAGTTGTATTTTTGTACAATGACAATAAAAAGAATCGCTCGTAAAAAAAAAAAAAACTCTTCTGCATCAGATTTGAGTAATAACAGAAAAAATCAGTTTAAAGTCTGGGATGAAACAATGACAAAATAAAACAAACAAAAAAAGCACAAAAGAAGATTTTTTTTTCACACAAAAAATAAGTTATCATTTGCAACAATACCTGGAAATACTATAATTTAACTATGAAATATTAAAATATAGAAATTTTAGTAAAAAAATATATTTTATAATTTTCAAACCAGTCACTTTTAAGACTATCACAATTTCTTTATTTAATATTTGTTAGCTGATAACTTTACCATGTAATATATTTTATAAGCAGAAATCCAAGAACAATGTCCAATATGTCACAGAATATTAAGTACTTATCATACAGGGTCATCCATATAGTTGAACCATAGGAAACCATCCCATTCATAAAATAAAATTAATAAATGAATTAACAAACATACAAACAAATTGAGGCCAATTATCAATAGCTGGTGGTTTTTATGTCTTTAAAACATGATTTCCAAAAAATAACTAAATTCAGGATTATTTTAGTGCTCAGGTCAAAGAACAAGCAACGGAAACAACACTTACTTCTCTCAGCTGCAGCTGGTCATAAGAGAGCTTGTTAAATCTGTCAGTGTGTTAGTTGATTTGTCCTTGGTGGAAGTGTGTGAATCTCAGCGTGTGTTCAGACACCTGTAATGAGGACAGAGAGGACATGCGGTGAGGTTTTGATAGATGACTCCCGCGCAGTTGCGTCACTTTTGCAGTCAATATTTGCTCTCCCTCATTTGTGAGGTGTCTCTGTCTCAGACGGTCCACTTTACTCTCCAAGACTATGATCTAAACACCATTGAATCGTTCTGTGTGTGTGCTGATGTACATGTATTGACAAACCATGCAGAGATAAGAACACACCCCTTAACCAATTACAGACCATCCACTTATACTCATACACAGCTAGGAGAGAGGTCCAGGAAAAAAATGGTTAAAAAGTAAAGCCTTTCAATGACTCTCTAATGGGAGATATGAATAATTCCAATCTATTTGGGATTTAAGCACACATTGCTATCCATGTTTAAACTTATTTAAGCCTTGCCAATTTAAACATTTAAGCACAAGACGACACGAAAGAGAACTCGCGCACGCTGTGAGAAGATTTGTGTGTGCACTCATCTGAAGCGCGCACACGGGCATTGAGTTCTGCATGTGTTTTTTATGATAATCAAAAACAAAAGACAAGCAAATCACTCACTGCTCTTGACTGAATATCTTTTGTAATTGTAATAATGATTCATCTTCATTTCATTTATACGGTGAATAATTTAATGCAATGTTATTTTAAATTTGATTATTCAAAAAATACATTTCCGTACCTGAAAACTACTGTTAGATAGTTTTAGTTTAGTTAGAGTTTTATTAAGCAAAAACTGTTTGGTTGTTAGATGACTAGTGGACCATCCTGACCCATAAACACACACATTAGGAAGTGCCAAGTGACACACTCGTCTCTCACATAAACTGGACCCACAATGAAATTTATACATAAACTTTTTGAACAGAAATACAATTATGAAATTATTTATGAAAAACTGATTTACAGTCAAAACAAGTAGACCTCATGGTGATCTTCACAACAACCAGCATGCATCTGCTGTCAATGAGTGCATTTCTGCTGGAGCTTTATTCTTTGGCTGGTAATGCACGACAGGAGGCCGAGAGAGAAAACAAGGACACGTGGAGAGAGCGATACTGTGAAAAAGTGTGTGTGCGCGCGAGAGAGAGAGAGCGTGCGGGCGAGAGAGAGAGAGAGAGAGAGAGAGAGAGAAAGAGAAAGGGAAAGGAGTGCAGTCAGAAGACAACAGAGGAAGTACACAGGAAGAAGCCTTTGTTCTTGCTGATGCAGATTGAGAGTTTAATGTTTAATGGATCTCAGAAAGACAGAAGATCTCTCAGAGGACCACCAGAGGGAACCTTAACCAGGATGTCAACTACTGTAATAACACGCCTTCACACAGGAGTAGAGATGGGTCACGCTAGCAACGTTTCCACTGGCGGGTCAAAAGCGGGCGTGCTAGAGCATGCCAGGGCCAATCGAATTTCCACGGTCACTTCCGGAGCTTGAACGGGCCTTGTTGGGTTGGGTTCTTGACCCGCCAAATACCTTGGTCCAAAGCGGGCCATGCAGCTCAGGCTTGAGGAGAGGTTGCGATCAAAGGTGGAGTTTAACTCAGGAGACTGCAGCGCCGGATGATTTCATATACCAGCTGTCATCATCATTAAAGACTTTTACATTTTAGCTCAAAACTCAATTTCAGACAGCAGCGAGTGTTTCAATACCTTCTGTTTGTGATCCGATGTGGATTCTGAAATATTTAAATGTGATGCAAAAGACTATGCACGCTAACCATAGTAAACGTGGTAAATACGACAGCTTGAAGAAATCAGACAAATCATATAGGTTATCACAATCGTGTATTTATTTTATTTGTCAGTACGTCTCGTCTCTTTATAACAGACTGTCTAATATTCATATTTAGCTCCACATGTCATAAAAAAAAAGCAAGTATGGTTTTTCATATTTTTTGTGGAAAATTTGTAGAAATGATCGTTCTTTCTAAATATGATCTGTGACTACAATTAAACAGAAACAGACGTGACTGTATACGTATGTGTCCTCTTTCTTTTGTGAAATTATGGTAAATACCACTTTATTTCTGTGTGACTAAAGTGCAATCTTAACATAAATTTATTATGGTCAATGCATCACATGATGCTTGGGTTTTAAATCTTTCGGTAACAACAAAATTGTCAACAAACTGCTGATTTTATCATATTCGTTTTGTGATCGCGCTAGTTTCCAGTATTTCTTTATGGTTATTTTTCAGATAAAACTTTCATTGATGAAATAATGGGTTTGTGTGACATTGTTCCAGAGAGGCATGTTACGGGCGTCCCAACGGTGGAAACGCAGCGTGGTTTTGGGCTTGGTGCTACAGGTCCGAGGCTATTAGCCCAGCCCGGCCCGTTGAAAGCCCTGGCTCGCACTGGCCCGACAGTGGAAATGCATCTAATGTCGACTAATTGTCTAACATCTGCGCTATAGAAGTTAAAAATTGTCTGACTTCTAAAATGTGCCTCAAAAACCCTGCATTCTGTGATATTGAATTTAGCTGTTGTATGTAAACTTTCACCGTAATAAACAAGTCAAGAGCACAGGCAAACCTAACCAGACCAGATTAGTTGGCTAGTCATTCAGATAATCCATCCAACAAACTATTTGATTTGAATAGAATATGTTGTTCTGCACATTTCCAACATGGACATGGACTATTAACAATCTGATGTTAAACAAGAGGGACGTCATTGACCCAACCACAAAAACAACAACATTTAAACCAATTACAAATATGACATGTATACATGTAGTTAAACAGCACTCAACTCGTCTCTCCTTCTCACACACACACGCGCACACACGCACGCACACAAAACAACCTCTGCACAGTGTCAAGGTCCCAGTGAGAGCCATGTTCCACTCTCCACTGACTAATTCAATATTGATAAAGAAACTAAACAAAGCATGACTATCAGCGCTGTAGGATTCCCAGTACCAACAGTGAACAAACTCTCAACTCTACCCTCCCTCTACATGACTCTTATCCACATTTATTTCACCGTTTCCTCCACATTCCTTGGCTTTCTCCAGTTATACTAAACAGACTTAAGGCTATTCTCAGATTATCATACTACCACACACAACACAATTTTTTATGTATATTACAGTATGAAGAGGGAATTTCAAAAAACAAAAGAAAACAAAGACCGAAATGACAGTCTGCATAAAGAAAATCGACATATCACCTTTAATTCTTTTAGGACCATCATTTTAAGTATTGTGAATTTTTATTGTTAGTATTGTGAAAATTGTGAATTTTCAAGACAATTCATGATATGTTCTCCCTTACCTGTAATTATTACACTCATTGCTTTCCCCCCTTAAACACAGTAAAAAAAAATAAAAAATAGAATGATTTCTTAATTTTGTTTATTTTTTATTAGTGTGAAGGCAGTAAATAAATACAACCAGGATAATGTTTCAAAACTAATAGTAATATATTTTCCGTCCATTACAGTATGAAATGTCTTTTTTTGCATTACAATAATGGAATTGCCTGTGTGTAGATACGGTGTTAGTGTTTAAGACATTTTAACCAGAAATTGAACTGAAAATGCCATTTTTCTCCTTTTAACAACTGGACACAAATTGACTGAATTTTACTGCGTCATTGTAACATACACCTTTTCACAAAAAAACTATCATATTTAATCTGTGCAGTATGCAGCACACTATTTAATTCTGAACAATCCGATTCATCCCTCAACACATCCTTTGCCCTAACCCACCCCTACACAAGCTCCTCTCATCTCAGTGTGACCGAACAGTCTATAGTTCATGCAGAGTGCTAATTGATTGGCTTAAATCCCTTAGCTTGTAGACAATGTGCTGATTGGCTGAGTATTTGACAGCAATGGGATCCTTATGTCAGCCTGTAACAGCTCTGCATCATCAGGCAGGAACGGGGGAAACTCCAGCTACCCCCTCATTATGCAGTTTTCCACTGACTGCCAGTTTGCACATGCAAAAGCACACGGAGATCTAAAATGACCTTTCAAAAGAAACCCAGCTCTCATTTCTCCATCACTGCACCATCAAACCAGCAGCAGCGGTGAGTGTGTGACAGAGTGGTTGGGATGGGATGCGTAACAGCGTATGAATGGCTGTGACTCATCGCTCCGGCAAGGAATCGTGAGAGAGCGGTGCGACGCCGACAACGGTCAATATGCAAAGGAAGATTAGAAAATGATCATATTGAAGAAGATTGTGCAGGGCTTTGCTCCTGTAGCAACGCTCATAATCATGGGCATGTTTCACAAATAAAAGATGAGTGTAGGGAGGAGCGATGTAATAAATGAAATGCGCTTTAAGATGCTGCAATCCCGGTGACATTTCATTAGCCAAAGAGCTGCTTCAAATTTGTGAACTGCACGGGTGAGAATGGCACCGAGCCGGGGGCGTAGCATAACATGACTGCCAATCTGGTGACAGTGAATGACTTAATTATACCTGAAACCAAACCACGAGAAAGGGAAACGTAGAAGAGAGCAACAGAGTTATCACAAATCTTATCACAAATCAGCTCTGTGTCAGGGTGAAGGGAGAGACAATAAAGCCCACTCAGAAAACACTTTAAATTCATCAGTGTGATATGTGAAAGTGAAAGAAATGATTTGTTTGAATCCTATAATAAAAAGGCTGATTGAAAGGCATCACTACGGCACAGATATAGCCGATGGAGCTCTCCCTGAACAACCACTCAGCCTATCTCAAAAGGCATTTCCTCATCTCAGCTACGCAGAGAAGATAAAGCAGAAGGGCAAACCTGTTGTCATATAGTCTCCTTGCACTGACAAATACTGTCACTCTCTTCAGCATCGGACACAGCTTTTGCACATATCTGCCTCCAAGACATTCAACAGCACAAAAGTCAAAAAGTAGATTCATCCATCGTCCATCCATTATCCAAACCGCTTGTCCCATGTAGGCTTGATGGCAAAATGTAGATGTGATATATCAAAACATAATTTTTTTTGTAATTAAATAAAAACAAATAATTGAAAAAAAATTTTTTCGCAAATAAACATCTAACATTTTTAATATACACAACCGTTCAAAGTTTGAAAAAGATCAAAAGAGACGGTAAAGACATTTACATTGTTACAAAGATTAAAATTTCCTACAAATGCTGTTCTTTTGAGCTTACTTTCGAAGAATCCTGGAAAAAATGTATCTCAGTTTACACAAAGAAAATTAAGCAGCACATCTGTTTTCAAAATTGATAAAAACAAATGTATCTTGTGCAGCAAATCAGCATTAGAATGACTTAAGGACCATGTGACACTGAAGACTGGAGTAACGATGCTGAAAATTCAGTTTTGCCATTATAGGTAACAATTAATAATAAATAGATTAATAATAAAAATATATTAAAAATAGTTATTTTCATTCATAATAATACTTCACAATACCACTGTTTTTGCTGTATTTATCATCAAATAAATGCAGCCTTAATTGGTGAGACTTCTTTAAAAAAACGGTTGTTGATTTAAAACATTGGTAAATGTTTTAAATGGAGTACTACATTCTAAATGGCAGATGAAAGCATTGGCAAAAACATTTCATAAATGAGCATGCAAGAGGCGGAGTCTGCTGGGACAGATTCCATGTGGGCCTGTACCTGCTCCTCTGCCGACTCTTATGCTCTCATGTGCTGTCACATGTTGTCTCAGTTGTAGAGCTTGATGTTTGATAAAACACAGAAGGAACCCTGCTCATAAAATTACCATTTACGCTATGGAACATCCAAACATTTTCATTGCAAACGTTTTGAGTTTTACTGTTGGATGCAGGGAGCTGTTTTTTAGTGTATGCCAAGGAGAAAACAACCTCAGCCTTCACCAAAGCCGTCTGTTTCCAACTGCCAGGAATTTAAAATCTGCAAATAGATTTTGTAGGTCTCAATAAATTCTGAAAAGTATCAAGAAAAAAAAAAAAAAAAACTTTCTCTAAGGCAGAGATGTTTGGAGCTTATCAAAGATTTCTTAAGTTGAGATATTATAGAATGTTAAAGCTGCACTTTCATATAACATAGATGGGCACATACAAATAAGCTCCAGAATCTCATTCATGCGTTTATTTAAACCTGATGCTTGATGACGATAACCCAGGCTTCAATGAACACATGATATTTAATCTCTCATTTAATCAGAAAATAATCTCTCCTGTTACATTAAATGGAAGAAAGCAAATCATAGGGATTTCAAATCACATGCATTAATGACAGAATTTTTCCTTTTGGATACATTTTCCTTTTAAGGTTTGTGGATTTCACAACTACTCAAACAACTAGGTTTTCATGAAAGCTCTTCATTAAAAACCTTGCTCAAGGGCACTGCAGTACAATCATGGGTCATAAAGCAGATTGACCCTTGTGTAGGTGGGGAGACAGTGAAACAAGAAATGAGTATCAATGTTGTGTGGCAGGAAAACATCTTTCTGCAGGAAGCAGTAAAATGTACCGTTACGATTTTAAAAGATTGAGTAAGAAGCACATAGTCAGATCGGGTTATTCTTTCTCTATATATATCTTTCTGTCTATATCTAGCTCTGAAAAGTGTTTTTTCCAATCAGAGGTCAAAGGAAGCATAATTTCCTCAGCTATTCAAGCCAATTACATTCACAATGTTTTATAGCAAAGTAAAGCAAGTAAAAAATAAAAGGCATGCTTATTTCTCACAGCTTTTTTTCCAAACGCCCCATGGGAACCTCAAAGAACAGTTTTGAGTAATGACAAACTGAACAAATCCGTGGAAATGAATCTAACTTCACAGCACCATTGTCATGTTTGTATCTGTGGTATAAATCAGAGACACTACTAAACACGTTTCAGGAGAGGCCATACAACTAGCCTACCAACATGATCTTGAAAAGTTACATTCATTCAAGACTGGGCTTGACCACATTAACTATAATAATTCATAGACATTGGAGAACCACATCAAAGCTACTCCAAACTACAGAGAAATCAGAGAAGAACAAACCCAAGGGACATATAAAGACAGAAATGTTCATCAACAGCCATGACAATGGATGACCCTAGAGCTTCTGACCGCCCCTCGTCTTTATCCACCTCTTTTGACCTGCCCTTTCATCCCAGAACATTCCATTAACTGCGCTTCTCCCATTAAAGACCGTCAGAACCCCGCTTAAATCAATGCTGTGCTGAGGAGTCCAGCCGCACTCCAGATCCACTGGCATATTCCCGTGTGACTCACAGCGACTTAATGACTTTATTTCAGCGCTGCGCTCCCAATCACCCGACAGGTATTTTTAGAGTGGCGAGTGCTCGCACATTGTCTGTGACTTCGCTTTAATTTGCAGACAGGATATAAACAAAAAGGTCAGTTGAGGAACTGGAGATAACGATGCTCGTTGAACCATGGAGTGAAAGGGAAGGGAGGAAAAATGGCAGAGAGAGTAGAAGGCGGAATCCCACTCTTTCTCTCCGAGACATGATACCAAATGTTTGTCTATGCCATCCACAGCTCTTCCTAAACTCTCCATGGCAGATAGAAAGAGAGAGCGAGTACACGTCTCAGAGCGGCTGAGAAGAATGGGCAGCTCAGTCAGCTATGCAGGTAGAAAGGATTTTTTTTAGCTGGGTCTCTTGGGATTGTGCAGAGCTATTGATCTGACTGGATCAGTTTGGTTATGGGGTGATGAAAGAACAGGGGTCGAAAAGACCATTTAGCTATGATGGATGGTTCGTTTAAACCTACGAACAAAGAACAGCTATGTTAAGACATAAAACAATGCTAAAAATGTAAAGAGCAAATGCATTTAGTGTCACCTTCGTCAAGGTTGGACACTGGAGAGAATGAATGGTGTTAATTCACAAAAGAGGAGGGGGAAAACCTATGATTTTCTTAAACTATACGCAATTTTTATATATGAAGGTCACATTAAAGCTAAAAATTCTGTACTATGCATTCATCATTTATGTTTGCTACTATTCAAATGTCTTGTGTATACATTTTGTTGTTTACCAATTGACTATCTACTATGAAAATACATAATAAAAATTATTTTTAAAAACAATAGTACTCTAAACCAAGATTGGAATAAATAAAACCATGACACAACAATTCAAAAGTTTGGGGTTGGAAAGAAGTCTCTTCTGCTCACCAAGGCTGTATTTATCTGATACAATAAATATAGCAAAATGGTGATATTGTAAAATTTTATTACAATTTTAAATAATTCAATTTTAATATTTTTTCAAATGAATTTTTTTCATGTGATGGAAAAGCTGAATTTTCCACAGCCATTACTTACGATACTTCAGAAAGCAATATAAACTTCAGACAGTATTTATTGTGTGAAAATGAAAAAGCTTTAAACAGTATTAGTATTGTCTCTATAGCTGTCACTTTTCACCACAACCACAATTTTACCTGTCAAAGTTTTATCAAAAAGTTAGACTACTTTGTTGCCAAGGTGACAAAATATAACCATAAAATGTTTGAAATATAATAGTTTAGTAAGATTTTTTTAAAGAAATTATTTTATTCAGTAAGGATGCATTAAATTGATCAAAAGTAACAACATATTATAATGCTAAATTTTTTTAATTGCTTTCATTTTTCAAATAAATGCTGTTCTTTTAAACATTTTATTATTCAAAGAATCATGAACATATTAAGAAGCTCAAGTGTTTTTAACATTGTCACTGTGACAATGAATACTAGAGCAATGATGCTGAAAATTCAGCTTTGCCATCACAAAATTAAATATTTTAAAATATCAAAATAGAAAACAGTTTCAAACTTTTCTTTTTCTTTATATCATCAAATAAATTAGGCCTTGGTGAGCATAAGGCCCTATTAATACCAGGAATTAAGATGCGTTTTGGTCGATTTGGTCGGATCACAAGTGGACGATCATGTGTAAACGAGGTCTGAAACGTTTTGAGACCCATGTTTGGTTTGAAGACGAAAAACCTACCAATCACAATGTTCTCTCACCATTTCTGATTTCTAACACGCACTGGCCGTGTTCGGCATGGTCAGAAACGAAAGCTGCTGCTCTCTGTATGTTTGTCAATTGTCTCCGGGCACATTCATATGTAAATTGCGCAAGCTTATTTAGTCCATTAGATCGAAAGATCTCAAACCGGCCAAAACGCATAAAAAGTTGTACATTTTTAGTTGAAAACGGTGTTGTGTAAACAGCCCTTAAAACGCATCATAATACCGGGTGTAAACAGGGACTAAGAGACTTCTTTCAGAAACATTAAATAAATCTTACTGACCCCAAACTTTAGCAGTAGTGTATGTTCTAAAAGTCCACAGGACCAAAAGAAGTACTGGTGAAGATTCAAGCACATTTCACACTGACTAAACATCCAAACAGAGCACACATCACCATATACTCACACCTGAAAGTCGTAGAGCTTGCCTTTCCTCTCTCTGGTTCAGGCTCATTTACCACACTCACATTTTATGTTCTCTCTCACACACAAACGCGCACACACACACGCGCACACACACACACACGCGCACACACACACACGCGCACACACACACGCGCACACACACACGCGCGCACACACACACACACACACACACATGAGAGGTCATTCAGAGGAAATAGACCAGAGATTGATCTGTTATGGAAATGTTACTTTTTAATGAGTTCTTTTACTTTTATATGGGTACAACTTTTATTAACGTTGAAGATTCATTTTTACTCATGATAATTTAAAGGAATATAATCATATAAGCAAAAAACACATTATTAAAGATATAAAACCAAGCTTTTAGAAATGTTAAAAGTTAGGACAAACTTTCAGGAACGAAATGTTCTCGGAGTCATGTGAAGGCTGACAATATGTGTGTGCGCAGTTTCGATCAGCACACGAGATCTGTAGCAGGAAACTTTTGCTGACATGACAAGTTGTTCTGTCTGATAGAAATAATGTTGGACATGAGATCATGAGCACATGAGACCATGAGCTAAGAAGTCTGGGTTTAAGGTAACAAAGTTTTTTTTTTACACAGGATGTGTTAGGGTATATAATAACATTGGCGAAAGGGACTAGCCTTCGCCTTCTCATGTCAGATGCTCTCTGCGTGAGAATGCCATGGGCCTTCTCATATCAGACGCTGTCTGTGTGGGAACGTCTTATTTCATGCATGAAATAAAATACTTTGTTTAAACTTTTGAGAATCGACTTTGTCTCCTTCATCTAGGTTGTAATATTGATAATTTCCACAACAGATCAGAGGAAAGAGAAGGCAAACGGTATGGGATAGAGCAATGAGGAGAGGGAAACAGAGATAAATAAAGGTGGAAGGTTCCAGGCGCATCTGTCATGACATTGACAAGGCCAACCAGGCGTGGTGTCCAGAGGCGGTGGGACAGCAGAGCTGAGAAATGTGTGTTCCACACCACTGTGCCAGGGGCAAAACACACACACTACTCATCCAAAGAAAGACCTGGTTACCCGTTACACACACACACACACACACACACACACACACACACCCCACTAACGGCAAGGCTTAATGAGATCCAACGGCTGGCTTTCTGAGTTTTTTTTTATTACATTGGAAGTCACCTGAATTCCACCTCCAAGTCAGACCTCAGCATTTTGGGAGCTAAGAAGCAGAGATAATATCTATATCACCAGATAAACAAGAGAAGGCAAAGCGCAATACCCCGAGACTCGGCTAATCAGGGGTTTGGCTTTGAGCCTTTGAGGAATATCTGTCTGACTGAAATTTGACCCAATAAACCAGCAAGGACAATAAGCACCTCTCCAAGCCCCTCATTAGATAAGGTGGAGGTCTGTCTCTAATGCCAAATTAACAACACCAGTCCCATTCCAAAAGCACAGATCTTATTTGCCCTGAGGTCATGTTGCCAGTGTGGCCTGTTACAGCCCATAATCAGCATCTGGGAGAGATAAGAGCTCCATGTAAAGACTGAAGGCGATGGTCTGATGGCGCGAGCGTCTGACGGGGCGGGAGACTAATCCAGCCCCATGCTGCGACAGGCCCCGGCTAATCACAGGCAGTTGGATTAAACCGAAGACCAGACGCAGGCACTCGAGAGGACGACTAGTGCAACGGGACGTGAGCCCAAGAGACGAAGGATTACCTGATGGAAAGATTCATGCAGGTTTTTACTCCCTGCTGACTTTCTTCGCCGGTTTCTGCGAGCGTAAAATGTTGGGTTCCCAAGGGCAGCATCTTTAAAGGCAGATTAATGATAATCCAAGTTAATGCTAGAAGGAAAGCTCACTCTGAGATATGCCCTAAACCAACACGAGCAACCAGAGAGGAAAGCGTGTATTATTGCTAATGCTTATTAAAGTGCCTTTTTCATGGTAAAAAGGGCAATTTGATCATAATATAACAAATAAATAACTGATCTAATGTGTATATAATATGAAAATTATTCTGTGAATGTCAAGATGCACCTCTAATGTTATGTTGTACATCCCGATGTATCGAGACACTTTTTTTTCATTATTTTGCACAGGAGCTACTAGGCAACAATATGTCATGCAAATTGTCTGGTAATAACTGGCTGCGCTTCAAAAGGGCAGCAGCAAACAGGGTCAAAACTGGAATTGTTTGAACTTTAAGCATCACATTACAACGCTTGACCTGAGCACAACACGGTGCCGGGAGTAACGCTGGAGCTAAATGCAATGGGGAATGTCGAGATGAAACACTGACATTTTTTAAATGAGCAGCACTGCTGTTGTGTGTGTGTGTGTGTGCTCGCAAACACCAAATTGCACAAAGTAAAGATAAATAAGAACCACGCATCTCTAAATAAACTAGATTTGGGAAAAAGGAAGTGCTCAAGGCAGCAAAAGAGTAGTGTTCATGTTTTAGGTTAAGATGAGGTTTTAGGCTTTGGTAGTATATGAAGTGCAGCATTAGAGCTGCTTTAACAAGTACCACATCTTGCTTTCTCGGTTGGAGAGCAATAACCTAATTATTATGTGAATTCAGAGCAAATTGTGGCACTCAAACAAAGGGGGGTGGGGGTTTCCACCTTGAGTGTGTATGTTCAGGCTGATTTAATAAAAATAAAAAAAGGAAGAAGAAATAATTGGTAGCAGTAATTTTAATTTAGTGCTCACCTACGACAATAGAGAAGGACAAAATTTTAAAGTCCTAATCTTCGGGCTCATAAATCTATATCTCTCCCTCTCTCACTCTGTCAGAGCGAAAGAGGCAAGGGTGGTTGTTCACTTCGAGCACGCTTATTGGGTTAAATGCACCACGCTGCTTTGCTCCTCTCTAATGCAGTGCAGCTCAGGAGACGAGACTTCCCGCTGAGAAATCTCTGAGCCGGGGAGAACATGTTGACTCACTGCTACATTAGACACACTTGCAAGAGCGCAAACACATGTGCGCACACATGCACACAAAAAAAGAGCTTTTCCGTTGATGCATCCCACTTACAAACGCTTTGATTCCACTGAACAGGGATCAAGATGACACCCAGAGCCAACATTTATGGAACATACTGATTAAAGACTGACAACTTGTTATTCAGAAGAAACTGTTAGTGACTGAGCTTCAAACGGAAAATAACAATAGATTTCTGAGCCCCAAACTTTAGTGAAGTTTGTGTCATTTCTTCCCTCAGCTGTCTCTCTCTGAAATAGAGGCGACTGAGCGCTCTGTGTGGAGGTAATGGTGCGGCAGTTGAGACGCAGCGGTTCAATGTGTCAGATCGCATCAGGGTAGAAGCATTACCCTGCAGCAAGACACACTCAGAGGAAGCTGTGCTCTGCTCACACACAAGTTTTAAATGATGAGATTAAGCAACGAAGCTCTGGCTCGTGAGAAGAGGGATGAGACAGTCACTGATGCTTATTGACAGCCTGAATGTTTTCTCTAAATGCTTGTTTCTCATATGAGACGAGAGAATAAGGCAAAGTGGAGAAAGAGAGCAGCTTTAGATAGGGCGAGTTAAACATGAAGGTGATGACTGAGTAACATTCTCTCTTCCTTGCCTGATTCAAACTTACCGGAGTGTCAGTGGTGTAGTAATGCTTTATTCATGGTCCTTGTGGAGATACACAGTCACACACACTGGGATTTGGCCACTCTCGTCTCATTAAACCACTCAGTGGGAATGAATGAGACACACACAGAAGTTACACACACACACACACACACACACACACACACACACACACACACACACACACACACACACACACACACACACACACACACACACACACACACACACACACACACACACACACACACACACACACACACACACACACACACACACACACACACACACACACACACACACACACACACACACACACACACACACACACACACACACACACACACACACACACACACACACAGCGCTGTGATCAAAGCCACATCCATGGATTAAATACTTGCAAAAAACACTAAAAAGTGTGACAGTGTCAACTAGTAGGTAAAAAAAAAACTACAAACATCCAAGACAGTACTGTTATTATTACCTAAAACTAAAATGAAGACTATTAAAAAGAGTTTTCATTAATTGAAATAAAACTGACATAAAATATAAATATTAGATGAAAAGATTATTTCAGTTTTCAAATCAACATTTCAAGTTATAAATATACAATAATAAAATGACAAAAGACAACAACAATTACTCAAATTAAAATTAAAACAGAAAATATAAAAATAATACCCAATTTAAAATATTAATATTAAAACACTGATCTAAGATAATGGACAAGTTGAGAAAAATACTGATTTAAAATAAAACTCAATAGTGCTCAAAAAGCAAGGTTAACGCAATTAAAAATGTATTATTGTATTAAATGTATGTGTGCAACATCTTTATGTTTAAAGTCAGTGCAAAGCCCAGGGAATCAGCTAGCCTATTTCAAGAGCCATAATATCATAGCCAAAGATCCCTCCAGGGTACTGAAACGTCACTTCTGAAAAAAATCCCACAATCCACCATAAAACAACTGAACATTAGCTACTCAACATATGCATTTACTGGAAATGTTACATTTTCCTCAGTCTCTCAAGACAACAGAAATAGAGGATGAATGCATATTTCATGATGGCACATTATTTTTTAATAGCTACAATTAAGACGCAAGATAATGATATCAGAATATTATCAGTCCTGATGTTATATACAGCGATGGTGCTTAAAGATGTTTGAATGCGCAACCACATAATCATGTCACAGGAAATTGAATCATCAGTGTGCTAATGTTTAGTGGATCAAGGCCTCTGCTAGTGCACAAATTCGCATTCACCACATACTGATTCCCGTCATAAAGAACTAGAAAGTGAAATGAGACACAGTAACTGTCTCTCCTCATTACAAGGAAGGCAGAATCAGTACAGCCGCGTGAATGTTTTACACGAGGACTGTTATCAGCGCATAATAACCGCTTCGACTCATAAAACGATCAGCCCGTCTCTTCAAGCTGATATCACCACATCTACTGTAGCACATTTATATTCATGCACTAGTCCAATTTGCTTTAGCCGTGAATTAAATTTGCTCTTAATTTCCATTTGCGAACCTGCTATTTTAGGGTAGTTGCTTGAGCATTTCCTGTCTGATTGTAAACCGTCTGCCATCTTTTCTTGCTCCAATTAGGCCGGTGAGACTCGAGTCATGCCGGATGAGGAATCCTATTACTTTAGAGACCAGAGGAGGAAGGAAATAGAACAGTGATTGAGTGTTTGGCATTCACAGCCAAACACATTGAGATGTTCCCGTGGAGGGAGATAATTCAAACTGCGACATTGAAGGAGAAAGCAGGAGAGATAGAGAGATACAGGAATGAAGGCTGACTATGTACAGATCTGACATGCCGTTCAAATGATTTAAGATATCCGGCTCTTTCTGAAGCAGTCACTCAAATCAGGCTCAAAAGTTGAGCTGGATTACTTTTGTTCACCTAAAGATAGACAATGTGAAGCTATAGCCACTTTCATTCATTCAGCCTTATGCAAATTTAATGACATCTCCCTTTAAAGGTAATATATGTGAACAAGGTCTGTTTTCAAAATGCCAGTAACATCAGGTCTATGCCAAAATTGCCAGAAAAGAATAACGGTTTGAACAAATACTAAGTTTGAACGCTCTGATGTAGAAAGTCTGCTGCTGTCAACAAGCTTGAGTCAATCTCAAGTTGTGACAAAAATGCCTGTGACATGAGAACAACAACAAAAAAATGGTTAAATTGTACAGATACTGAAATGAAAGAACTGATCAGATGAAAATATTACTGGAACAGTAAGAGATTCATTTACGATTTGACAATTTAGGGCAATTAACATCACAGTTTGGTCAGGGTTATAACCTATTTTGATGTTGATGTGTGAACGGTAGCAATACAGACAAAAGACAGACAGCCGTTCCATGTGTAACCAACAGATGTAGTATATGTATGTGATAAATCTGGCCTTTTTACTCCAATATAACAAGTTTTGTGTGAAAGTGGCTATTATGCATCATAACACTTTCCCCCAGATATATCCATGAACAAAATGATCGTTTAAAAGTTTGGAGTCAGTAAAATGTTTAAAAAGAATTTATACTATCAAGGATGCATCCAATCAATGCATTCAAGTGAGTGTAAGGACTTTCATAATATTACAAAATATTTATATTTCAAATAAATGCAACTTTTTTTAAACGTTACATTAATCAGAGAATCCTGAAAAAATGTGACACTGAAATATCTAAAAATAAAAGTTATTTAAAATTGTAGAAATGTTTGGCAATATTCATGTTCTTACTACATTTTCATAAAATACTGTAAAAGCAGCATTGTTAAGCATAAGTGAAAACAATCTTGCAGAATCCAAAATTTTGAAAGGTGGTGTACATTTAAACAACTCTATACCTAACCGTAAATCAAGTCTCCTAATGACCACAGGGAGCATCTTGCCAGGAAGCAGGTGATTTCCTGAAGCTGAAGGTCAATGTCTACTCGGCAGTGCTACAATAACATCACTCTATGTTGTACACAACCCAGAGGGACTCCCCAGCTGCAAAAAATAAATAAATAAAAGAAATAAAAACCTGAACAGGCACACAAAAAATATCAATATAAAGACCAATCCAATATTGTGAGGAAAATCAATCACTTCACAGTAAATTGTGCTGTGATGCGAAACATTGCACTTGCACACACATTCTATCAAACACATTAAAGGCCATCTGTACCAACAAGAAGGAAATGGGGAGGGAGTTGTGATTGGTTTCCACACCATTCCCATAATTCATGAACCAAATGCTCTGATTGTGTCAGGGAACATTAATTGGCCATCGTGGTGCTGTGAGCCATTACCTAGAACAGAGGCCAGGACACCAGTGAGACTACACAATATCTATTGTTACATTATGTACAAGTGTAGAAGTGATGAAGATGTTGTTTCGATTGCCTTATGACAACAGGGAAAAGGGGGAGAGGAGGAGCTGGCAGTGATGAAGAGAGCTGCAGGGTTTTTTTGGCGTTGCATTAACACTAATTAGTGTAGAATTGATTGAGAGGCGAACACCCTCTCTCATTATAGTATAGCCATTACTCTTAGAATGACAAGTGACAGTGTTTCAAATGAGACTGAGATAAGTCAATGCTGCTGCTGATAGCAGCATCGCTCAGAGACTGCACGCAGCGGCCTAATAGACAGAGACTTATTAACGACGACTACGGTACCTTGCTCTGACTCTTGGCTTGTGTCCGAAACCTGAAAAAGGTCACATGCAGTACATAGGAGGTTGGGAGGCATCGAGGTATGTCTGAATCTGATGCTTACGTTACATCCAGTAACCTATGATAATCCTATGCAGGGTACAAATCTTACTTCAAAATTGTATCTTCAAAAATACCAGCCATTGTGATTTTACTGCACATCACAAGTGGATGAAAAAAAAAGCAAACTGTTCTGTTAAAGAATGGCTTATTTAAAAAATGTACTTGTTACTATAATTTTTATATTCACAATATAAATGTATTATAATTCCATTACAGCTGTTTATTCATTTTGGGGTCAATTTATATTTATATATAAAAACTGTTACTGTATAGATATTTTTATCCATCTTATGAAGAGCCAAACAGGAAATAATTATATGTAAAATCGCAAATATATAGATCAAAATCTGTGAACACATAAAAACAAATGTAGAATTGTAAATCTGAATATATTGTTAAGTATGAATGTACATTTAAATCGTGAATATTTAAATGTAAATTGTATTTACATTTATAGATTCAAATTTGTATCTATACATCCAAGATTATAAACATATACTCAGATTTGAATCTATATACTCAGACTTAAATGTATATATTCAAACTAATAAGTACATATTCCTGTTTGGCCCTTCATATACAAATATATTTGTACATTGTAGTCCTTATGTTCACTAATTTAATCACTCAAAAAGACTCAAATGTACAAGTCTTTAAAAGCCTTTCTGAAACCAATTCAGTTTCCTAGGCAGCAAGGCAGGTGCCTTTGGTTCCAGACCAGACAGCAGTGATCTATCCTGCTCCTGAAGATCAACACTCCTGCAGAGTTTAGCTCCAGTCCTGCTGCAACGCACCCGTCTGTGATTTTCAAGTGAACCCAAAGACCTTGATTAGCTAGTTCAGGTGTGTTTGATTAGAGTTGGACCTGAACTCTGCAGGGAAGTAGACCTCCAGAAGCAAGTCTGAGCACCCCTGCGGTAAAACAAATCAGCATCCTGCCTCTTAAGTTGTACAAAGCTGATTGTTGTTGAACTGCTCTCCTCCATAAAGGCCAGTAATTGGAGCATCTCTGCTTCTCTGGTGGAGCTGCAGTGAGGAAAGAGGTGTCTCATTAAAGGAGAGAGTGAGAACAAAGCGTAAAGACAGATGAGGAGCCGTTAGTGCAAACACAAGAGAGCGAACCTGCAACGTGCACCCTCTGTTTTTGATCAACCAACTAAAAAAAAATGCCAGGCACGTAAGCAGGCACACAGGCGTGTCCTGGTTTGGCCTGCGGTTAACGGCTCTAACAGAGCGTCTTCCCCTCTCCATCTGCTTGGTCGTCTCAGTGGCACTTGGCAGCAGTTTCAGGACTTACCAAATCCCTACTAGCGACACCATTCACATCCAAAACAATGGGTCTCGCTCACACTCTCGGCTGCTATCAGACAAACACACGTATGCAGCTTAACACTTAAGGACACTCAATGTTAGGGATGCTACAGTTTCAAAATTGGCATAGTTGGTGGGTTGTGGGAACAACTCAATGTTATGGAAACCCTGAATAATTAGGCGGGTTTCCAGTTTTCTGATCAAATGCTTAGAGAGCATTCACGTAGGATGTTTTTGTGGTCAAAGACTCTACCGAGCACCACAGAATATAACAAATAATACAATTTTATTATTATTATTATTATTATTATTAAGGCAGTCCTATTATGCCCTTACGAAGTCTTGATTTTGTTTTTGGGGTGTACTAGAATGTTTTCATGATTGTTTGTTCCAACATGTTTGTTCATGACCCTCCTTCTGAAATATGAAATGTGCTGTGATTGGTTAGCTGGCCCAGTGTGTCGTGATAACTTAGCGTTAACTAGCACCAAGACCCAGAATCTGCCCTACCTAAATTTACGGCCAGGAGCCGCTACTGACGTGAGCCCAAGTTTATTTTTAGCGCAATTCTCACAAGCCAGTAGTTTCAGCTTCGCTTTAAACAAACTTGTTAAGGCTTAATATATATTATATTTTATGTTATAGTTATAAGTTAGGCCACTATAATTTATGTTTGTTTTATACTTACATTTTTTATTCTTATTCAATTCTGAATACAGTTCAATTTAAAATATTTTTTTTGTAGAGGGAGGGGAACCACAATTCATAGTGCTTTTTTTTTTGTAAAGGTTTCATTTTATTTACTGCTATTTTATATTTTGGAATTTAATAATAAAATGTGGCTTATTCACCAATGCAACTTATCTGTGTTTTTTCTCTCAAGAATACAATTTTGACCCAGTAAACCGTATATTTTTTTTAGAAAATACGGTACACAACTTCTTTGAGAAATTTTACCGTGCAGCAATAAGTATCAATATCAATTATCAAACTATTAAAAAAACTCTAAAATTAGTTGACCTCGCTAATCACCTAGTCAGTACTAATCGACTTTGTTTCTATTTCTCAACCTGCACTCCAATGCTCTGACATTTAAGTATGAACCTACAATCTTTTCCACCATGAATCCCATACTGTCTTCTTACCCTTACTGTTACTTGTATCAGCTGCAGCTTATCTCTCACCAGCCCCACAACACAACGAACGACTGTCATTGCCACTAAAACAACCTGCAGATCCTGATGACGATCATCAGCCTGCAGGCGGGAGAGCCAGAGAGAGAAAGAGATCAAATGAAGGAGAGATGTCAAGCTTTCAAAAACAATAACACCAAAGAAATAGATATCAAATAAGATCATACAACCCCATATTTTCTCACACACAGCGAGATGAAACAACTACAACAACACACCGTAAAGCACAGCACACACAAGACAGAAGACCGGCAAGGGTCTGCAACAAAAAGCCACAGATGTGAGCCAACTTGCAGCATGTGATCGCCAACACTTAGAAGACATGTTCAGCAGATATTATGACAATGATTCAAACTTATTTGACAACTAGCAGACTGGTCATCAGGTTTGTGAACTATGTTCAACAGCCAATGAAATTGCTAGAGAACGGATGAGCCGTAGGAAATGGTGGCCCAAGTCCTCCAGACATTGTTCGTCACATCCATATTTTTACATCCCGTAACTGTGAAATTAGAGCAAAATGACAAAGTCTTTCCAAGTTGACATCAAGATGATGTCAACAATGCCCATGACATTGAAAACACGACAGAAAATACAAACTTTTAAGTCTTTAAATGTGTGCAGGCCACTGAATCTTGCAGTGTGCACTGGCTTAAAACAAATGCCTTATTAGAAAAGACCCTTGATATAGGGTGATACAAGCTATGATACTGATTGGGAGAAAAAGAGAGCGAAAACAACAGACTCTCTGGGGGTGGATGTGGTCAGATAGACAGACAGAAAGATGAATAGACAGACAGACAGGCTGCTATATCGGCACACCATGGCTACTGTTAACAAGGACACACAGGCCAGATGAGAGAGCATGACCACCACCAGAAACAAAGGCACAGACAATCCTTCTTGTTTGATGGTGACTGAGAAGTACATGGTCTCTCTGCTATGAGGTCATCACGTCTGGATGGAAATGCAACAGTCATTCTTCATAAGGTTTGAGAATATTATATTGTAAAAACATCAGGAACTGAAAGATGATTTACGGAGCTCAGTTGCATTAATTGTTCTTGAAGGACTGCATTAATTTTGTTTATGCCTTTGTATAAAAGGCATAAACAAAAAACAAAAAACAAACTGATAAAAAATCAGTTTGTTTACAACTGAACGCTGTACTAAAATTACTATTTACTGCACCACTTTATGCCGCTGCTGAATCTGTAGTTCCACTGCAAAAGAAATTATGGCAGAGCCATCAGCTGGTAATCTGAATTGAATATGATGAGAAAAATACATAGTAAAAATAATACAGAGACAATAAATAACAGTGTTGTATCAGCCGGCAGCACAAATACATAGTGCGATAAGATCAGTTAAATTACTGGTATTTTGAGCTGGTTCTTATTAACAAATTAGTCAAAAAGACTCAAATTAGTTACCCGTTTGGTCTCAAGTGTCATTAACTCACTCAGTAAAGTGCATCATTACTTTAGTCTTGTTCTACTCGAAATTAACCAAGTAGTTACTGTGTAGTCAAATGTAGTTGAACTTTTATTTGTATTATAAAGGGAGGATGCCATAAATTGTAATGCAGTCATCATTGAATCAGAATCATCAATTGGAATCTGAACCAGATTTGTTGAATTCCTTAAAAATCCCATCACTATTCTTCATTCCAGAGCGGCAATTCTGAGAGTTGGTTTACTTATCATCTGTGTTAGGGATTGTGTGAGTGAACATTGCTTTCTAACTATGTGTGCCGTGACTGACCATGTGCACTATTTGTTTATGATAACATCAACCAAACTATAATCCTTGTAGACAACCAATGTCAGCATGGACTGGGCTTCATTCCTCTCTAGTTGTAAGCCTGAAGCTATTTACTGGTTTTACACACCGTTTCCAGCTATCTGGACACATCTTAGATAGTTTTCCTCCATCTATCTTTCCTATAATCTGTTCTTTCCACCCAAAGAAGCAGTGAAACTTCCTGCACCCTCATCTCCTCTTTTCTCTCCCTCTGGGCGTCTCTTCTCCCCTTCACCCCCTTCCTTCTCTCTCCGTCCTCACATTCATTCTGCTTCTCTCATTCCTCGGCTGCTTTCATTACTCCGCTCGTCCTTCTGGTGGAAACAGATCCCAAACGTTCCTGTACGCGATTAAGCTGCAGGCGCTCATTACGGAGGGCTCTCGGCTTTCCAGCACAGGAGAGTGATCACTCAAGCTCACATATCTGCTCTGTTTCGCTCTCGCGCTCTACATGCTCCATATGCTGCTCACACAAAGTAAAGAGGAAGTGAGGGAAAGTCAAGGAAGAAACGCAGCAAGCGGCCATATCATTCCTGCTAAACTTTAGACTGATCTGAAGTCAGAACAGCCATCTGTTGGGATCCCCGCACAATGAACAGAGCAGAAAATACAGTGTTGAGCTGTTTTGCCATCACATCTTTGTATTATGCCAATGGCAGGCATCTGCTGTAAGATGTGCCGTTCTGTTTTTTTTAGACTAATTCTTAGTCTACTCAAAAAAAAAAAAAAAACATCAGTCTTTTGAGCATAAACACCAAACACTGAAGTCATATTAGACTAGAGCACTGCTGAAATTGCCCCTTGAGCTTGATGTGGAGGAGAGGGAGTGAACTGGTGTTTGGTTACCCCCGCTGAGAGCAGCTGCTGGAGTGACAAGGTAAGGTAAAGCTATGCTGTTGGTGTAAAGTTGCAATTGTAAAGCTGGTAGAAATATAAAGTTGTGCTGGTGTTAAGTTGAGCTGATGGAAAAACACAGCTTCAAATTGCAATGGCTTTAGATTCACATCTCAAGATCAGATCGGGTTACTCTGAGGGGAGAAAAGTCAATGATAGTTGGCCTCTCTATAAATGACTCATCAGTTCCCACTGTCACCGTGTGCCTGTTGGTGTCTAAGTCAAATTGCATGCACCTCTACACACATTATTTCGCTGTTGTAGGTCCAGTGGAAACAGTGAATTTTTTTTTAATAATCATCTTATGCTCTCCAAGGCTGCATTTATTTGATCTAAAAAAATAATAATTTTACTGTCACTTGAGATACATTTTTTGCATCATTGCAATAAAAGTATTAAGTTATTTCAAACAAGTGGGGTTGCGCAAACAAAAGTTGCTTGTTACTTCATTTGAAAGGTGTAGCAGAGAGCAGCTGGTGCACTGATGAAGTCTTGTAACGTCATGTCGTGAGTGGAAACCTGATGCAGTTATTGAGTGTCTGGATGAAGTTTGTTGGACGTTTCCTTTGCCAGACTAGCACTGTTCACAGTCTCACTCAGAGCAGAACTGGAAACGTGCCATCTCAGCTTTTCAGCAGCATGCAATCAACAACACCAAGTGTTCCTCGCTCACACAAACACGCACGCACACATTCAATCGCCCCCTGATTTTCCTACCTTTAACATACAGGCACCATAAGAGATGAATACAATTTGAAAGGCGAGTTAAAAACATTCCTTTTCCACAGGTCTGCTACATGCAATGAATACCATTTCCCACACCAACAAACTCCAAAACACAGGCATGCACATACACACAAACTGACTAAGACAGATTCAGAGCACACCCCATGTCTGGTCTTTGCCAACGGCCTCATCCTGTCTCTGCAGTGATAGCTGAGGGAGAGCTGGGAAGTGGGCGACACTGACAAATGTCCAGCCTCAACCCCACAAAATGAGAAAGAGGAAGAGAGAGAGAGAGAAGCATGACAGTTTATTCTCCGACAAGGCCATCTGCACTGCAGCAACCCTAGAGGCCTTGGTTCAGATGACTTCCTTTTCTTCCCCCTCATTCTTTCTTCATCGCTGCTCTTAATTCTCAAGCAAGCCAAGTACAAATTACCCCCTCATGCACAGTCAGCAGTAATGACAGCAGCAGTGAAAGCAATATGAATTCACCCTGGTGATGAGGTCTCGGTTCAGGTCAGCCGGCCAGCTGTCCGTCAGGCAATAGCCATCATGATGGGTTACCGTTAGTCTGGTAGTGGAGAAGTCGGTGCAGCCAGACCTGTAGGGCTCCATTAGCGCAAAGCTAATGAGACAGAACCTCAGCGGGCGGGGGTACACACTCATTACGGCAGGATCATGGGCCTGTGCGGGGCAGGGAACTGGTGTGTGTGTGTGTGAGCGTGTGACTTATGACTAAGAGGTGTGATGGAATTGGTTGAAAGTTAAAGCTTCAGGGCTCCATTTCCATTAGAAAGAAACCAAGTATAGATTGAATGTTCAATGCATTTCTTAAACATCTGTAGAAAGTGTTGCCCAAAGCGGTCTAATTTACATAGAATGCAGGAAAACAATGGAAAAGACTGGCACATAGTCTTGAAGCACAGTGTAAATTAGATGTTTAGATGTTCTGAAAAAAATTCAAGTAGTGCTAGCACCTGTAAAACTGCCATGATGTAAAGCGGGTCTGGGTGGTTGCCAGGGTGTTGCTACTAGATTTGGCTAAAATCCAGATTGAAAGAATTGTTTCCTTTCCAATTCATAAGTTAGAATATTAATGTTTTCTTGCCACAGTTCTTCAGGATTTAGTCGTCTCAGTTTTTTTTTTGTTTCTTCATGTAAATCACAGACAGACTCGGTGATGAGCATACTCCGTGTTGAGCATACTGGCTGTTGTCAGACATACAAAAATCTCACTGGATTATAACAATTAATGGCAAGGAATGTTTGGAAATGTAAACTGATATTTCCTACTGACACACCACAGCAAAATATGTAGGCTAATTAAACTGGCTTTCGCACAGTACTGTATATGTTTGGCTTTATTTTATTACAATGGGGTAAACTATAATATATACAAATACAAAGAAATATCTAACTTTATGTATATTACAATTGTATATAGGCTAAATTATCCCATACGCTGTGAGCATGATGACATTAATAGGCATTTCATGCAAAAAAAATTTATTATTATTATTAAAAAACAACTTTTATGCAGTTAATATGAAATTCATTCTTCATAATTAAATAAGCTGAGGTTTGAGTATACTATGCCACTGACCTTACAAACTAAAAAGGACTTCAATGAGTCACTTGATTAATATAGCCTGTCACTTGAATGAACTCAGTTTGACCTAACCCAGGTTTCCTTCTCTCCAAGATCCACAAGAGCACAGCTAGCCAT
The DNA here is from genome assembly GCF_949152265.1 of Phoxinus phoxinus. Classification (NCBI taxonomy): domain Eukaryota; kingdom Metazoa; phylum Chordata; class Actinopteri; order Cypriniformes; family Leuciscidae; genus Phoxinus; species Phoxinus phoxinus. Next base: position 12,252,154 of record NC_136889.1, on the reverse strand, counting down.
AACACAGCCTGAAAGGCTGATCAACGAAATGGACACCACCTGCTTAAATACAACGGGAGCAAGATGCCAAAGCACTATAGTCCCTTCTTTCCATGGCTGAATGCAGGAAGGTGTCCAACTTGTCAAAAGCTACACTGTGCCTTGACATGTACTTAAACAAAAGAAACCGAGCCAACCTGCTCTATTAGGGCACAGCTGAGTGATGTCAGCACTGGCACAGCCCATGTGATGTAACACGGCAGACTAACAATCCCAGCGAACAGAAAAGACAGAGCTGCTCTGGCCGTAAGGGACTGCGACAGACTGTACTTTAGCCTGGCTCTCGCTTTGGCTGCCATACTGAAAAGCCATTACCCAAAGGAGCCATTTAACAACATCAATTAATCAATCAGAACAGGCAGGAAATTCATTTGGCGAAGGCCTCATCAAGGAGTGCAATTTTTGATACAGAATGTCTCATTTCAGAATGGTGGTGGGGTGAAGATTAAAAAAAAAAAAAAAACGCACGAGAGGAAAAAGGTCTCATTTGGATGGTGTCCCAGCTTCCAAAAATCTCACTTCATTAGCAAAAGTGGTAGAGAAAATAGTGAGGACTTTAAGATAACTTTGAAACGGGAGCAGCTACGATGGCAGCATACGAAATGATAAAGGACACAAGCAGCTGTTCTCTTCAAGACGTGTTGATTAGCGTATTTATATATTTCTAGACAAATCTCGGATGAGAGATTGCCAGGTCAATGCGGGACTGATTGTGCGCATGCAGATTACCACAGCTGATTAGTAGCAAGGCCTTATGTTGGTTTAAGACGACAAGAGGCCAATACTGATGACAGGAAGTGCCCATCAATAACCAGACACTGCGTCTCAGGTTCAGTTTCACTCCATCTGTCTCAAACCAGCCTTTGGTTTAACTTCTTTCCCCCTCATTCACCCCATTACCTCCCATGTATCCTCAGGTGGCCCATCTGTGCGGGGCGGCAGTCTGTGTCCGTGTCCCCTCAGGACACGTTAGGGAGAGGAACAGAACAGTGGCTTTCACGCCGCAAACTTCAGCACTCTAAGCAAGGCCTTGATCAATCGGATCAATGGAGGTGATCAGCGTTATGAGCTCTGATCAGCCCGCATGGGGAACCGGCTAATCCAGTTAAGCCATTAGCAAGCCGGGACAGATGAGCCTGTTGGGCATTGAGCCCATCTATGAGGTTTGCTTATTAGCACGCTGCCGTATGGAGAAAATAGAGCAGTCATGAATGTAAGGCCCTATGATTTTGTGAATCAAAACACACAGAAGGAATCAAAGAATCTAGTAATAAAATTGGAATGCACCGCATCACACGGAATGTCACCCAATTTTTTTTATTGAAAATTTCTAAAGTAGTGCTGTACACTTAGTCAAATTGTGCATAAAAATACTTATTTAAATATGCATGTCCTGCATGTTCTTTGTGTGAATGAGTGGCGCGGTTTCGTTTACTACACGTACTGAAGCATGCATGATGCTCATGGTGTTTTCAGCATCTGCTCTCTCACTATATGGAGGACAATCCTCATCAGCATCTAGCATTTCATAATTTCATAATTTTAATTACAAAACTATTTTCAGATACACACAGAACCTCGTAGGTCTTCACGTCAACCTCGTTAAAATAAAAGTTTGGTTGAGAAATTATGACAGACATATTAATATTGTACAGTAAAATGTAATTCTCAAAGTAATAATAATACATTTATTAAATTGTTATTTTTATGCCTTAATTTGATTACAAATTAGATGTTTTGATAATACGTTTCTATTAACTCATAAATCCAGAAAAATTCAAACAGACAACAATTTATGAAAAATATTTATTATTAAATTGTTAAAGTTTTATTAATTTTAATTGATTAGATGTGCTTTTTGATTATAACAATTTAATTAAACCATTAAAACAAAAAATGAAAATGGAAAAATATATATTTTGGGGGAAAAAAATTCCGATTTCACAGGGCACTGTGAATGTAGGAACAAGACATGTGGAAGCTCTGCTTTCATTTGCGGCTGATCCGGTGAGACAGAGGAAGAGTGTGTGAGGCTAAGATGACCGGCGAGTTCTGGTTAAGATGCGAGGCGTAGGGCCGGAGGCTAGAAGGAGGGAGGAGGGGTGAGACCCTGCCCTGGGTAAACACAGAGACAGCGTGGCCCCGTGCTGGAGGTCACCCTTCAGCCTGTGATTGAGCATGTGGATCAAACTACATTAAATGCACTACAGCTTGTGTTACAGAAATCCATTTGCAGCTCCGCAATTACCAGCAACAGCCTTCAACCTGCACTCACACTCGCCGCCCATCTGGGAGGCGGTTTAAAACACAAGATCTGTCGCACGGCTAGCAAGCGAGTGAGCGAGGGACCGGTGGAGAAAACTTACAGGTCTGCTGGCTGAGTAAATCACCATTAATCATCTGTCCTGGTTTTGTTTTTCCTGCTGCTGCATTTCATTTGTTTCATATTTAGATGCTCCTCACAGATGAATCTCTGCATGCGCTCACGTAGGCTGCCGATGGCAGAGAGGGCATTAAACAGCTCTGCCCGAACCTAACATAAATTACACGGGCACATTAGAAGCTACTGCAGAGAGAGAGAAAAAAAAGAGAGATAGAAACTAGCGCTGGTAAGCCAAAAGAATAAGCTAAACATATGACACGGCGTCCTTTAGAATGGTGTCTTTTTCAATCACATCCTCTACTGTAAAAAATAGATTGGCAGACGGAGACGACAGGCATCCTCAGTGGGGTGAGAGGTGTCAGAAGTAGTTGGAAGAGGGCGAGAAGAGAAAGGAGGAGAGGAAAGGTGGAGAAAACAAGGAGAGGTTGAAGAGAGAGAAATTTGGTCATCACAACACTGTTGCAACATATGAGCGGAAGGGATTTAAACGATCTCCGCATGAATGCTGTGCCTCTGTTACACTGTAGAGACTTCAAACTCCGACTTCAGAGACAAGATGTTGCCTAAACAGAGGAAACAACCTCAAAGCAGCAAAAAAATTGTAATGTCGTATTTTCCATTCAGCCTGGGAGCAATCGGAGATGGAGGGAATAGTTTATGCTGCTACTGCATGAAGATATCAAAGGAACCTGAGTTTATGCTGCTATAGCATAAAAGTATCAAAGAATCCAATGGCGCACATTTGATATATGGCTGCTCTCTCCATTATGATTACTCCCCCCACCACAGTATCTCACTTTGAGATTGTTTTATTGAGCTTTTCTATTTTCAACTGTTAATATGACAAACCTGTTCTAGCTCCATTTCTCCATGAATGAATGTCCCGATAGTCACAACTTGTTCTTTTCTTTATGATACACATATACTAGGGATGCACTGATACAACAAGTCTGGTGAATGATTATTTTCATGTTATGACCGATATAAAACTATCTTAAATAATGATAATAAATTCTAAGTACCGGTAAATTTATGCATTAAAACAACGTGCAGTATGAAAATTAGATTTGTTAAAGATTAGCCTACATTCAATGAAATGCTGTTCATTTGAACTTATTCATGAAAAAAATTGTATCATGGTTTCCATTAATCTGATAATACATGCACATAGAGTCACATGGTCATAGATATATCTACACAGCTTACCTTATTGGAGGGAGTTTATCAGCTGAGCCAAAAGACCTGCAGAGAGAGAAAGAGAGAGAGAGAAGGATCATTACCAATGCAGCTCGAAGCTCCACAAATTGAGCCCCTGCTGTTCAGGTCTACATCAATGTAACCTATCTTTTTCCTATATTCCTCAGACCAAATGAGCAGAAAAATACACTGAATGACTTAAGCACACAAAAAAAACCAACCTCTGACCTTGAGCATTTCTTTTAGAAATCAGGGCTTAGTAGTGCTGTAACATTTAAATTAAAGGTAAAATAACCAGGTCAAAATAAACCTGTATATGCTTAATTTTCATGTGATTCCCTTGAATGAATACAAAGTCATCATCAACCTGCATTTTCCCCATGAGGAAGCAGAAGTCGCGGGAGACAGTCTCATCGTTCTGGATCCTCATATGAAGAAAGGAGCAGCACTCTATTGTCCAAGTCTAAACTGCACGAGACGCCTAGTGAAGGGAATTCTGGGGCGAGAACCTGAGGGATCAGGGGGATGCTGGTCCTTGGCACTTAACCCCCTGAGCCCCAGTCTTTGAACCACTGCATCCCAACCATGCATGTCAAACGTCAATCCTCACGGATGAGCCGGCCAGCCGTTGGACACTGTGCATAAATAATGCAATACTATTGGCTTCAGCTATGAATCATTCATAAACGTTATACACATATTTATGCATGCACACAGAATTGCAGATCGCTTATCCATGTACCTTTATTCTTACGCATGTATTAAATATATATATATATTGCTGAGAGTTCATGGTCATATTTAGAGATGAGCTCTGATGCTGTCGATGAAGAAACATGTCTTACTGGACAGACTCAATGAAAGATGCTTCTGTTCTGACATTAGCAGATTAAGGACAATGTTTATCTTGTTTGGACCTCTCACTGCCCGTCTGCCAATTAACACACGAGAGCAACACTAACAACTCTGCCTGACGGATTCCACTGTGGATGGGGTTTCTAATCCTATTGTAAACCAGAGTCTCCCACTTGGGGATAGAGCAAGAATGGAGGAGAAAGAAAAAGACAGCGTGAGACAGAGAGAGAGCAAGCGAGAGTGATAGTAAGCAGTCTGCCAGCAGGTGAGGATTAGTAGTCTATCATAAGGGATTTTACCTGTGTGGTACGTAGCAAATCAGCACAGCAGAGGAGAGTTACACAAGACTGAGTCCAGCATTTCTACACTGACACTCCAGAGATTCTCTCTCACAGCTGCTTGCATCTGACCATGTTCAGGAGACATAAGACATATCTCTATTGTATAGAGCACGCAACGAAAATTTGAGAGTTTACAGTTGATAAGATGCGCACCTGCTCTGAAACGTGATGAGATGCACAGACAAAAAAGCATGATTGCGCATCAATCTCACTCTTGAATACTAAAAAGCATATTTCTGTCAAATTCAAAAAAGCATAGCAAATTTAATACCTAATATTTCTCACTAGGGATGTGACAGTACCCAAAACTGACGGTTCAGTACGTACCGTGTTCACGGTTACGGTTCGGTTCTATAAAGTGCAGTACAGCAGGGGGGAGAAAACTACAAATAAAATTGCTTTTTTTAGTTTTAATAAACAGTAGTTTACAATTTACTGAACAAATTGTGTCTCTTTCTTTAAATGAATTCATTATAATTAAAAGTTTCGTAAGCATGAAAACATATCTGCAAATGCGTATAGGTTGCCCTTTCTTACACATTACTATAATATTATAAGGCTAACAGCCTAAATCAAACTTCTATTTATTTTTAGATAATAAATCAACACTCAAATAAAACATAATTCAAAAAGATATAAAGCGCATTCTTTTTTCAGTGTGTTTTAAGACAGCTTTACTCACACATTCAGTTTAATGTGCACCAACAGCAAGCCAAAAAGGAGAAGCTTTTCAACTGAACTGTGCATGCATTTTAAACATTATGTTCTTGATCCGTCCATTCAATTAAATGCACGTTGTGCAAGGCTCTCTAGCATATTTCCACTGCTCAGACAAACTGCAATGGTTTGACCAATTTTAGCAGCGGCCAAATACCACTTTATAATCAGTCAGAGCTTAATAAATGTATATTCGTAAGTAAATATGACGATCCATATTCACGAAGCTGCATTAAACTCCCCGTAATTTCTGCCCGTTTTCACTCGTGTGCTTTTCTCAGCCTCTGTTTTTTCCGCTACAGACTGAAGCCGCCTCGTGAGTGTATTTCACACCGCACCATTACTTTTAGCTAATAATAGTAAATTACTGCAATTTCTGGTGTTGCTTCTTTGATTGGTTGGGGCATTCTATACCCCTTCATCAAATTCTCAACACATCACGCCTCATATTGTTTTTAATCAATGCATGAATTGTAACAGATTAACACTATCTGTGGCTAAATTCGGTTTGGGTGGGCTTAGCACACCCCTGCCGATGCATTGAGATCAGCCCCCGGAGGTAAAACATTCCACAATGAAAAAAGGAGAATCTCTTAAGAAAGTACATTCACTTCAAATCAGAGTGGCTGAAGTTCATGAGGTGACATTTGCGAGCTGACAAGCACATGGCCCGTCATGCTAAAGCTACAGAGTAATTAATCTGCCCCCGATGGAACCCAAACCACTAAAGGTCACTCGTATACACTCTCTTTCACACACACAACACAAGTATCCCCGATTGCACAGCCACGACCAAACGCAGAGAGGAGGAAGTGCATCAAAACAGCTCATTTATCCTCTGGTACAGGGCGTTCTGCACCTCTGCTTGTATCTGTATTTGTGTGTGCATTTTTCTATCACCCCTGTTGTTGCCATTCTTCTGCTCACAGGTGAGATATGAGCATTACCTTGACCTGTAAAATCACACGTAGCGGGGAAGTGCTGGTTTTCCCCGAGTTAATGCAAATGGAATCAGTACTGGAATATTCTTCTCAGCTGTGAGATCTATTCAAGCAGCACAGACCACTGATCCTTCACTGCTTATAAAACTCACACGAGCAGCGTGCATGTGCATCTCATCTCAGGGAACAAGCCTTTCATTATTACCCATTCCTGGGTTTGTGTAGAGAACTGCATTAAAGAGACAGGTCAGCCAAAATGGGAAATTCTGTCATCATTTACTCACTTTCAAATCATTTTGTCCAAACAAATCCATTGTTGTTTTGGACCTCATTGACTTTCATTGTATGGACAAAAACATTAAGGGTGCTCTGATTCTTTGGGCACCGATCGTTATCGAACGATACTAGCTTTATATAGTTTGATCCGTGGTCTCAATTTTAGAGCATTTCTTACCTTCACAGTGCTGCGCTTTCGTTCCCCACTAAAAGCGAAAACTTAACGCCCAAATCAGCTAGATCAGTGATTGTCGTAGAATACAATCTACTGTTGCTAAACTGCATGATGTGCTCGATAATAAAAAGATCAAGTGGCTTTCTGTGTGTGCACTCCGAGATGGAGTGGAACAAGGACAAGTAAAGTGAACTTTGGGTTTGAGTCGGTTATGTTTTAACCGTCTGTTATGTTTTAACCATCGGTCATGTTTTAAGTGAACATACTGTAAGTGTCACAATATATCGCAATACAAAAATGCAACAATATGTATCGTGGATAGTGACAATCTGTATTGTGTATATTTCACACAAAATGTTTCTGTCCGTACTACATTACTATATATAAATGTTGAATATAATGTATAATAGAATAGAATGAGGCATTTATAGCGCTTTCATGAACTAGAACTAGGCCTACTGTACACCCAAAGCACTTTACAATCATATCAGGGGGTCTCTCCTCAACCACCAGCAGTGTATAATAATGCAAATTATACTAAATTATAATAAATGCATATATCCCCCCATAATAATGCAATGGGGGTATATTTGTGGATCCTGATAATGCCAAATATGTTATGTTACCAGTAAAAATGGGCTTACATTATTTAAAATATAGCCTATCTAGTCAGTGACAGAGTGTAAGCATATTTGTCTAAAATTATTCTGTATTTTCAACTTCAGAATCATGAATATTCTGGGGTCACAATTGTCCTGTGCATTGGGTTACAAGCACCTATTAAGACTGCAAATAAGCCCCTTTGTGCAATTATACAACTGTGCTATATGATGAACAGGCACATTTGGGCAAAAGATGAATCTCAGGCCGGTGTATCTGATAAAAGGCAAAAGTCTCTATGGTCCCACACTAATAACAAGAGAGAGATCTTCATGGCTGATTGCTGTGCCCCACAGGCTTCACAGAATTCAGTCAGGACTATACAAACATCCTATGCAGATTCAACGAAGATTAAAAAGGAAAATGTAGGACTGTAGCAATGTAGCAAGATGCCTGGCCACCGACGGGCCTATGACATTCACTTAAGTGACATGCCTTTTTAATGAATGTAGAGAAGTTGCGTTGTGCCCCAAACAGCAGGGCTAATATTAAAACATGCATTGGTCTTTATGTATAATTCACTGTTATTAAAGTACATTTAATGTCCTAGTGATGTTAAAAGCCTGATTGGCTGTGTACATACGAGAGAAACCTTAAAATGGTACATTCCCAGTTGAAACAAACACCCTTAACATTACACACACAAAAACAATTGCTCAAAAACCACACGTCATACAACCTAGCGCTGTTCAAGTAATTTAAATTGAGCTTATATTATTGTATTTTCAATAATACAAATATCATGATTAAATGGTGTACAACAAATCTAAAGTGTCTAAAAATATTACAAAAACAAAAAATACCACTCTGAAACATTCTGTGAAAGCCGTGCTTGCATAGTCCGTGAATGAAATCCGTTCGGCACAATCCTCTTGTTTGTTAATATAATTATTATTATTATTAAGTCTAAATCAGGCTTGAATTGGTTTGAAATTGACGGCATCCTTATTTACATCAGAGTAAGTAGAACTCACTGTTATGAAGGGGCGGGACATTTCTCGAACACGAGCTAAGCAGTGTCAAAGCACACTGGGCCAAGCTAACCACAGCACATTTCATATTTCGTAAGGACGTGGTTTGCCTAGACTGGGGAGAGAGGAACTGTAATGTAACCCCAAAAACCAAAATCAAGACTTCGTAAAAGGGCATAATAGGACCCCTTTAAATAATCATGATTACAATATTGACCAAAATAATTGTGATTATGATTTTTGCCATAATCAATCAGCCCTAGTACAACTACAACCACCCCCTGCCTGCAAAAAAGCATGATCAAGCTCCCACCACAGAAAAGAGAAGGGGGAATAAATATGAAATGCCACTAGGAAAGTGCACCGCAGCAGAAGTGCACACTTGCACTTTCTGACAAGAGGAAGACAGCAAGCAGGGCGAAGATTTATGGCGTGCAACATCAGGAGTTGATAATTCTATTAGAGGTAGCACCCAAGATTAATACACATCCTCTCTGGGTCCTCTTCCATGTGAGCAAAACAAAAGGGTAAAACAGTTAGCTCTTCCCAATAGATCGATAGAAGAGAGACAGGAAGCTGACAAAACTACAACTCCAATCTCTGATTAACAGCCTACATCAAACTATTACAAGGGTGACTCGAAAGGGAAAAATAGCCATAATAAACACTGAACGAAGACAAAAGAAAGAAAGATAAAGGGGTACAACCAAAAATATATTCTGTTAATTGACATAATTGACATAAAAACTGCAATACATCTTAAGGCACCAAGTCTGAATATGCACAAGCACATTAGAGATTTGAGAACTACAGAAGAGTTCAATTAATATAGCAATTTAAATATTGATCTATTCCCTTCACATAGCTAGTATGGAGATTTTTTGTGTGTCCTTTTTGGCACTCTGTCTTTTTATACTTATTAGAGGTTCACACAACAAAAACCTGACAAGCCTATGGTTAGTAACATGCTAAGACCAAAAAGTGCCGGTACACTTTTTTTTTAGCTGCCTTGGTTTTGGAAGTATTTTTCCCATATGGGATTTGACAAAAAGTCTTCATTTGAGAGTTGTAAGCTATGAATTAAACAACCAGCTACAAGGTAAATCACATCATTGCACACTTTTGAAGCATAAAAATGAAAAATTGGACAAGTACAAGACAATGTACTTATTGGCTTTAATGTGGGAAAGAACTACAATCCCATGAAGTATTGGCGAAAGACAAAATTAAAAACGATGAAGAAATATAAAACTATTGATTTTAAGATGTTGATTAGGGTGAATTCAGGTTGATTTGGCAAAAAGTGACCCAAACTAAATTTACCTCTATAGAAACAATTTATTACAAAATACTGCAAAAAAGTAGTTTGAGAGCATAGGGAGACCAACTCTCATCATTCACAGTGTTTCATGGGCACTGAAGTGTTCATTTGGCACGGTTTGCTTGTGATTACCCCGGATTCTGATACCAAGAATTCCTCAGGCAAACACAAATAGGCCTATTTATTGTTGAAATAATACGGACTGCAAAAGCATAGGCTATACCATCAATTATCAACCTTGTAGCTCACAGAAGGTCTGTCTTTAAAGGTTTAAAAGTTATCAAAATAAATTCCCCTATGGAGAAAATAAATGGGATTTTTACTTCCGAGACCAAACTGTTGCACTCTTTGGGGATTCATTGAAGTTGCTTCCCATGGACAGTAGCCGCATTTCCACTATCGGGCCAGTGCAAGCCAGGGCTTTAAACGGGCTGTGCTGGGCTAAAAGCTTCGGGCCAGTAGCACCGGGCCCAAAATTTCCACTGTCGGGGCAGAAGCTCCACAGCGCTTCACTAAAACACGCCCGTAACACGCTCTATGGAACAACGTCACACTAACTAACCCATCATTTCACCAACAAATGGAAGTTTTATCAGAAAACGAATCAGAAAGAAATCACTGGAAACAGCGTGATCACAAAACAAACATGATAAAAGCGGCATTTTTGTTGTTTACTTAAATATATTTAATAAAATAAATTACTGTTAGGTCTATTTCACAAATGAAAGACGACACACTTATTCAGTCGAGGCTGTTTCTGTTCATTTGGCAGTTACCGGGCATATTTACATCACATTTAGAAAGATTGATCATCAGAATCCACATCGGATCACAAACAGAAGGCATTCAACAATCAACGTGAGTTAAATTATTTTAAAAGTCTTTAATGCTGACAGAATCATCCGGCGCTGCCGTCTCCAGACTCCACCTCTGTTTGTAACCACTCCTCTAGCCCGAGCTGGCCCACTTTGGAACAACGTATTCGACGGGCCAGAAATCCTGGCCGTTGGCCCCGAGTAAGCCCCGATCAAGCCCCGGAAGTGACAGTGGAAACGCGACTGGCCCTGGCATGTTCCAAATCAGTCAACGACGAGGTTTCATCTCTGTTAGGGTACTGTTGAAACAGTATTTTAAGGTTGAAGGTTTTGAAACAGACCCAGAGAGTGGGCTATGATGGACATAATACCTTCACACGGGATTTAATCCTTCAAGACAAGGAGAGTAATCTTGTTTAGTGCAGAACAGACAGCCCAAAAAACACACTACTACTTTCTCTATGGGGAACAACCATCCAGATGCTACTCATGATGTGGCTTGCAGTTGCTGCCCACAAATGAATAATGACTAACAAACCAATCTACGTGAGCCAACAGACATAATGAAATTAGTAAATAACTGAAATAATATTATAAACGTATGTACAAGCAATGATTTGTGTCGTGTGAAATCTCTATGTTGCAGCACGTCCTCTGCATAGGATCATATTACAAATTTTCAAAAACATTTGCAACAACACTTTAGACTTCGGTTAATGATAGAGATAACGATAGAGATCATCAATCCATGAAACACACAAGCACAACAAACTAAAGAATGACAGACACACAAAAACACAATGTCCTGGCATTTTTCTCTTTTATCAGTGCTCAATTATTTCCATATTACGAAGGCGCTGCAGAAGAACAGAGGAGCGTAATAAATTGCAATGAGGCGATACTAATGTACATTTCTTGTGCTCCCCACTTTCAGCCTGAGAAAACACAACAGACCGACTCTCAGGCCTGGCTGCACACAAACCCTCCTGAATGAGCTTGGAGTTTTAGGGGTGGGGGGTGGGGTGTTGCGGCTTAGCTATTCATTTTTTCCCCTCTTCAGTTTTGTCTCGGCACCAGTGCAGCAGCCTGCCTCTTTGAGTTATCATAGTGCAGTGTGTTCACAGTCTGTTTCTCTCCAACCACCCCCCACCAATTGTTCCCAGCCTGTCTGCCACAGGAAATTACACTTCCACCTTCAGGCCACGCACGAGCAAGCAAGACCTGCTTCCACATAAAGACCAAAAACAGGCAAGGGGGAGAGAAGACGACGGATGCGGGTAGACGCGCAGCGCCGGACACTGGCTCAGGCCCTGTTTACATCTAGTATTAACATTGATCTCAGACGACCACATGAAATGGAGTGGTCAACCAAAACAAATTGATGTCCACCTGGTATTAGCATAGGCCTACATCTTTTGTGACTGAGTAATTCTGGCTATCGGTAGGCTCCTGTTCACTTTTGATAAGCACAGAAAGCTGACACTTTTGCTCCCATATATATTTTTTCGTTACAAATTTAGATTTTAGTAGAGAGTCACAACAACCTCAGATGTTAATTTTTTTTGTTTTATTGCAATAGCCTAACTGATAGGTGGTCCTTTGATGCTATCGAGGGTGCATTATGATGTACATTAAAAATGCAACATATTCCCTATTCTGCCATGTTTTTTTTTAAAGTCTGTTGCATTTCCTTTTGTTCTTGTTTTCCTGCTCTGTTTAATTCAGTTTCCTTGATTAATGATTATGTACTCGTTTGTTTCTATGGTTACTTAAGATTATCACCCGGTTATCACTCTTTATGTTTGCCATATATGTATAGTCCCTGCAATCTCCATGTTCCTAGTCTGTTATTTAATCAAGACACCCTAGGGCTTGGTAAAAATATTGATTTTGCAACTAATCACAATATTCATCTGAACAACCCTGATATTGACTTTTAAAACAAAACACTGACCTTTTACTCTATGCCTATTTTCAAGAGTAGAGAACTTCTCTCTATGCTGAATCAATGCTGCCATTCCTAAATTGTTGTGAATGCGAGTTGTGAATGTGCAACCCTGGTTCTTTAAAAAAGCAAGATATTGATAAGATATTCTGCAAAAAAAATTATGTTGCATCGCAATGCTGTACCAGGTGAGCTATGGAGCAAGTTTACTACATCAGAAACGCCATGCATTGAGCTGGATATGTGATGCGAACATCAAGAATGTATTCATTTACAAATAGTGCACTATGGTAAAAGGTTTTGAGGTCAAGGAAAAGTGCGAAAACAAGTTTTTTTTTTTTTTTATAATTATTGATAATCTGATTCCTTTTCACACAAATTATGGTTACGGGAGCAAAGTTGTTGCCATTTTACTGTCCATTTCTCGAAATTGCAACCATTTTAATAAGTGACGTCAAAATATATTTGGGAGCATTTGTGCGAGTGAAAATAATTGTTGTGGTGCAACCTTTTTTCTGTATAATTTAAATTTACTCTAAGTCTTGAAACTATGTAACCTAATTTAAATCAAAAACAACTGCTCATGCTACATGTGTACAGCATCTTTGGATTCGATTGTGATTAAAATGCAGTGGTTGCCGCTAATTCAAATGGCTACAGATGTTTTTAAGGCCAGTTGGGCTTGTTCCAGAGCAAATAAACAACAAATAAATTTGCTGAAAGTAAGAACGAGGCAACGGTATCAGAATTGGCCAATTTGGCTGTAAAAAAACATACACGATTCGGCCATGAAAAAAAATCACGATCTGTGCATCATTACCCTTTTCATTTCTCTAGAAAAAGTGGTGCTGTTTTTAAACAAAATACTGTACAGTGTACATGTGTTGTATAATATGCAGTATAAGGAGAGAAAGAACTTTCCATAATATGCAAGCAAAATGGGCATTATACCTGAAATACACCCAAATTAATCAGAATCGAGAGCTTGTGAATGAGAACTGCAATGAATCAGGAAATCTGCATCAATACCCAGCACTAGTAGCTTTGAATGTGTTTGCAGTTATCAGATCACAAACATATAGTGATCAGATCAGCTATAAAAGTGGCCTTGGTTGAAGGAAGCCCACATCATCTGCACTAGTGAGCACAAAGAAATGAAAGAGCAGTTATGTCAAGTCAAAGGTTAAATAATTTAAGTCATATAGAGAAGATACATGTTCAGCTGCCAAAGAAAGAGCATACGCATAGAGCATAAAGACAGCCACAATCATCTCTTTCACACACTTATTTCAGGTGACAATCACTGTAGATTTCTAGCAATTAGCCTAAACATTTACCTCGAATCTGAGCAACAGATAAAGGCATGTGAAGGAGAGAAATACCTAGTGTCACTGAAATGGATAAAAGACATAAGGAGCATCAAACCAGAGGCATAAGGGATATGGCTGAAAGGAGTAAAGGTAAAAAAGAAAAGAAAACCGGTTGTAGCAGGCAGCACAGCTGAGAGGCTGCCTTACTCAAGTCAAGGAACAAACATTTAAATAAATAAAAAACATGAACATCTCTTCAAGCCGAAAGGTCTTGGTTTCCAAATGGAATCTCATTACTTGGCTCTCCAGGCGGCAGGAAAACTATTAACACAACAGCTGGATTTAGACAGAGGGGAGTAAGACCACGAGGGAGAGGCTGAGCGGGGGCCAGGAAAAGAAAAAGTGAGCTGAATAGACATGTCAGAGTAGCAGGGGGGAATAAAGAACGTGATGTGAGCACGGATGACAGAAGGGGAAGCGAGGGATGTAGAATGAGAGTGCGAGAGACACAATAACTTTAAACCTTTCGCCTAATCCACAATAAGACAAGCGGCAACATTCCAAGTAATGAGCTACAGCAGAGGGGGAGATTATAAATGAATAAGTACTTAAATTTGGGGGTTCATCACACAAATATATATCATAAGACAACGAATAAAAAACAACCACTTTTATAATGTTTTTCTGACACTTTCAAGCTCAGAGTCAACAGCTTAGATCCCCATTCACTTTCATTAAATGGGGAAGACTGACTAGTACAATCAACATTTCTCCTTTTGTGTTTCATGGGAAAAAGCCATAAGAGTTTGGAATAATATGTGGGTGAATAAATGATGGAAGAATTGTTATTTTTTGGGTGAACAACCACAGTTTGCCAGACTGACAGCAAGAGGTGGGCGATATACCAGTAGACACGATTAACCGGTAGAAATTTGTCGACCCGTAGAGATTTTGGACTATCATCTTTATCTGTATCATTTGCATGCGTTTTAAAGCAATGCGATTTAAAAAAAAACCATTGAAGTGCAATAAGCAGCAAAAGACAACTCGTTTGAGTATAATTGTGTTCTCTTTTAAACTCAAAGTGAGAAACTTTGAGTTTCTAAGCGCTGTCTAGGAGACTGAACTGAACGGGGTGCTTTTTGCCACCTAATTGGGCTTGAACGGTTAAATAAACTAGAGGTCGACCGATTCATCGGTTTTGCCGATTAATCGGCACCGATAGTTGACTGGTGGAACTATCGTTATCGGCAAAAATATATACCGATAGTTTTTCCTGGTTGCGTCCATTGCTGGCGCGGCTGAGAAGCGCACGCTGTCATTCATTACACAGTGTAAGAGCTGAGAAGGGTCTGCTGGCATGACGCAGTACAAGAGCGGCCTCTAGAGGTGTAATAAAAACAATCGCCTCGTGTTGTTTATTTCGACACGTGATGCTGCGTGCTGCACTGAGAGCACATGCTGCGTGGAGAGCGCTGACATCAGATGCGCGTTTAAAGCACCGACAGCTCAAATGTATGTATACAGTACATTTTGTCATATCATTATAAAGTGATTAATTTGTTGACTAAATGCTGCATTAGTAGAGAAAGAACAGCACAATAGTGTTTGTTTGCCTTCGAGGCTGAGAGGACGCTAACATTAGTAACGTTACCTCAAGCGTTAAAACACTGACAAACATAAACGTAAGTCCGACCCGAATGTTTAATGTCACAATTGTTACCTCTATTTGCATTAGTTCATATCCAGCTGGTCACTTTTATGCATTAAATATGCAGAGAAGTTGCATATTTAAAGCTAGAGACGTAAGCAAACTGATATGTTCATACAGCCGACAGAAACATAAACGAATCAAAAAAGCATTCGATTTCGGTCTTTTTTTTTTTTCATCTTCACTTTAATACAAATTTTGTTACTTTTTTATTAATTAAGTTGGCTTGAAAAGAACAGTTAAATAGTTACATTTTGAATGTAACTGGTTTTATTTGTTATTTAGAGTATTACTTTTTGTTTCAGTTTGAATGTCTTTTATTGACTTAAATATTTATTCACATTTATATATTTATTTCATTTAGCATGTTTTCATGGTTCAATACAGTTTTTTAAAATTTTTTATAATAAAGTTCAGCACTGTTTTAATTGGAGTATTATGTTTGTTTTTATCCAGTATCAATTTTAAAAACTATCGGTTCATTAATCGGTTATCGGCAAGTATGGCCCAACCTAGCTATCGTTATCGGTAAAATCCACTATCGGTCGACCTCTAAAATAAACATACCTGTGTGTCAGTTTTAATATAATGGATTTAATATAATGGTCAGTTTTAATATAATGGATCTGTGCAGTCGTTCTTAAAGTGACAGCATCCAAATGCACCTGCTATCATTATTAATGCTAATGAAACCACAACAAAAAACCACTGCTCTTGACTGAATCACTTTTGTAACTTTAAAAAGGATTAATGTATATTTAATTTACACAGTGAGGACAAGGTAGTGTTTTTTATAGCCTACATTGGATTACTTTAGACATTTTATATAGTACTTATTTAATGCTTGGAGTTTTTCAGGTAGGTCTATTTCAATTATGTCTTTGTTCTATTCATCACTGTTAACTTGTCTTCAGTAAGCTTTAGGTTTTTTTTAGGCTAGAATTTGTTTTTTTGTTTTATTATATTGAAAATGGGGATAATATTTATGAAAAGTGCTATCAAGATGATAAAATTAACATTAAAAGAACATACCATTTTTTTTCATAAAAACTTAATTTGAAGCAAAAATAACTATATATATCTTGATATAGGCTAGGCTATATTGTTGTCGTGAAATAAAACTACTTATATCGTTATGTAAGATTTGGGTCATATCACCCACCCCTACTGACAGCAGTTAAAAACTGAAAGAATCAGAGTAATTCTCAATAGATTCACAGAGCTTTTACTAACTATGTGGAAATGGCCCAAGATTATTTAACAGATACTCTTTATCCAAGCAGTCGGTCTACACAAACCACAAGTACAATCTCTCTGAAGCTCAAGCACCCTGCTCCATGAGATGATTATGAGAAGGATTTTGATTTCAGTGACTCTCTCTAGACTGCATCAAGCCACAACCTTTGTGTAAACATTCTTAATCAATAGGTTACCGCCACCCCGAGCACTCAGGAAAAAGCAGAAGCCTTGACGAGATTTACTATGCAGCGGAAGTGCTGTGCATAAGACTCAAGCAGAGTCGCTCTCTATAAAGCCCGGTTTAATTTGGTCATTCTGAAGTCCTTATCTTTAACACGCAGTCAGCAATAGAAGTGACAATGTCTTTTCCAGCTGTGAAAAGCAAGTAGGAAATGTCCTCAGGGAGACAAAAACAGTCTCAAATATGAGCTCCTGCCAAGTGTCCTCGCTTTCAGCTTTTATTATAGCACAGAGGCAGAGACGGAGAGAAAGAGGAAGTCTATCAGTGTTACATAAATGCTTCCCGAAACCTGCGACTCATCTCGAGAGTTCTTAAGAAATAAACACTAGCACTGACTGACTGCATTTACAGGTACAACAAACTGACACGCGTGCGCACTCAAAAAGTTCGGCACTTACATTTACTTGCACAAGCACAGAAAAAGGAATGTCACATCATTCAGCCATTGATCTGCAAGTAAATAGGTGCTTGGTCTTAAGAAGAAGCTGATGCCATTAAGTCATTAAATATAGTTTATGTCTTACACACTTGAAGAAAAAGGCAAATATTTATTCTCATCTGCGATCACATTCATCTGCATAGGCCAGCTGCTTTGAGCATGCATGTATGCCATACATCAATACAATAAAACCCTGCAGGACAAATGTGCATAAACTTTTGTAGGCAAATCCATCTTTATAGGCTATGTCTTAAACCTCTACATAAGAATAAGAATGAAGTTCAGTCATATAAGAGCATAACAGTTATATTAAAATGTCCTAACACAACCATAAAATGCATCTCTCAAACACTTGTTGAGTTTATCACAAACATTTTTTTATTGAGGTTTATCTACCAGCAACTAAGAAAACAAGAATATTTCATGTGTAGCATATGCATTGTAAGGTGTCCATTTTGAAGAGTAAAGATGGAAATAATATCGCAGTAAAGTTAAGAGAGGAGTAAAAGAAACTGCAAAGAGGAAAAAAACACTGCTCAGCATTTTCTCTATCATCAAATCTTTCCACTGTTTATGTTGTACCAATGTTTTCTCTCGAGTTTGTCTTTGTAAGTCTTTGTCTTCTGACATTTTCAGCGTCTTCGGCCGTAGAGGTACTGATTCTCCCAATGTCTCCACTGGTAAAGCATAATAATAAGTGCATTCTATTGTCTAATTTTCTCTCTTCGTATCACCAAAAACCACTTTACAGCTCTACTAGTGTATCTACAGAGGCAGCAGCCAATGAGAATTCTCTCCGCTCTCTGACATTTAGTGAAACGCTGCGGGAACAAAACATGACATCAGTACAGCGGTACAATGTGAACTGTAAGAAGTTGAACCGTTACACCCCAATAAAGACATAAATCATGGAGAGGGGGAGAGAGAGAGAGAGAGAGCTGAAGTCCTGGCACACTTGATGTGGACTTGTGGTCCAAACCATCCAATGGTCATACAATTTTAGGGTGTCACATTTGTCATTTTAAGATTCAAAAGGGTGCTCATAAGCATCCACTTTGTTGTCACTAATTACACAGATCTACATGGCATTAGGCCATGGCACGTTGGACAGAGAGGTTAATGTGGAAGGACAGAGGACAGGACACAGGAACAGTCTTTAGATGACGGAAGCAAGAGTGTTGACATTATGCACCATCTTCACCTTCTCTTGTATAATCTCCTACAGTAAACCCAACTGCTGGTTCACAGCCAGCCTCAGAGATAGTGAATCCTTGGCATCTTGGCAGGACCTTGAAAACTCACTGAAACAGTGGGGCACCGAGCTCCAGCATCACAACGCCTCTAGCAGAGCCATTTTGAATCTCGACCATATGGGCCATCCTTTTCATTTGAGCTTTTTGGGAAAAAGCAGATGCTGGAATGCCTGCACTCTGCAGCCCATGGGCTGAGATCAGAGCATGTCACAGATGGTTTAATGATTCAAAGATTCTAGGAACCATGAATTATTAGGCTTTTTAATACCAGAACACAGTGTGTGACTGAAAAAACAAACAGCCCTGGCATTTTGGCTCAGACTGGCCCCACACATAGGATCATAAACATCACCCATCTTTGCATGCCCTTGAATATCTATATCAACTCCTATTCCTTAAAACCACTAATACCATGTAATGAGTGAGTAGGAACGAGTGAGTTAACAGATGAAATAACCCAAATTGTCATTTATTAAAACATTTGAACTACACAGTGATGAATCTTAAAACTAGCTGTAAGCTGCATTGGCATAGCAATATTTTAATGTTAAATTCATCAAACTGGTGCACTTTGAGTGTTCAAAATTAAAAGCTCCAACCCATATTCAGTGTGCAAATCGAACAAAGAAAAACTCAAACCTCTTTTAGTTATATTATCTTTCTATATTACACTACTACATAATAGCCTAATAGTTATAATATTAATCCCATGACAGTAATAGCCATATATTGTAAAACAAATGCACTGAGAAATAAAGTAAACTTTCAGAATTAGTTTTGTACTAATTTCTATACTTGAAAGAGAAACACATGAGCTTTTATTTTCAAAGCTTTTATTTTGGCAGAAAACATGGTTTACAAACAAGTCTCATTACAATTCTAGTAAAATGTGGTAATCGTCAACTATGCATATGTGGAAATAATGCGTAACTGGGTAATGGGTTCTTTCTTACACTCATGATGACATATCCTAAGTGCTTTGAAAGTAGTTCTGCTTACGGCAAGCTCTACACTTTCTCATCTCTCTCCTATTCCTCCTCACTATCCTCATCAGCCATGGGAGCTGATGAAGGTCCTGCTGCTGCAGAAAACATATCTGTTATTCTGACACATTTTACAGCGTCTGCTTGAAGGGCCTGTTTTTTTCACGCTATTTCTTTGCACATTCCTTGCGTTTCTTCTCCCTCTCTGACTATTTTGACAGATACACACTGATACTGCACGCTCATCAGAGCCCAAAGGGGGAGGTGTTTAAAGACGTGATTGGCTCAGCCCAGTGTCAATCAAGAATATAACCAATGGACCGCTGATCTATGCGTTTCATGGGCGGTCTGTAAAAAAAAAAAAAAAAAAAAAAAAAAAAAAACTAGCAGACTTTTTTTTTTACCAACACAAAAACCCCAGCGCCACCAATTACACAAAACAAAACGAAACGAACGGGCCACCGATGAACAAGTTTTATGGGCCGTAAAAAATAAAGAAATGAATTAAATAAAAAAAAAATAAAAAAAAGGTTTGAGATGTATCGGCGCCAAGAAGAGTAAACATTATTCAACTTGGAAATCATCTAATCATTACCTGCAGGGATCTGAATGTCACAAACTTTCTAAAAGTACTCCAATCCATTTTTTTTATTCTTCGCCTTATTTCTGCCCCCTTATTAAGTTTTATCATGATTCATTATTGAGCAGGATTTTTCTTGCCATGATGCAGGATCTGCCCGTCTGCTCTCGGTGCTGTTTTGCGGTTTGAGCTAAAGGGCCTGATCATGAGTCCGGTCAGAGCGTTAAACCCCACTTAAGCCCAGCGGACGGCAAGCGAGGTGTAGAAGCCTTCTCGAGACTGAAGTGCACTTGACTGGAGAACAGGGGCACAGGGACCAGGAAAGCATTGCAGAAAGCTGCAAAAACCAGGCGAGAGAGAAAGTATGTGTGAGCTAAAGAGAAAGATTAAGGCACAGAGCGACAGGGAGACTTATAAGAGGGATGGATGAAAGTGACAGCATGACCACAGTGGCATAAAGAAATTTGGGAAGAGTTGGCAGATAGGACCAAGACTTAAGGTAAGAAAGAATAAAATGAGTGAATGATAAGAGACTGAGATTTAGCCCCTTAAAAAAAAGAGAGCCACAGGCAACGCTTTTCTTGGCAGATTGTACAGAGTCAGGGCTCATTCAGAGAGCAAAGTCTATAGCCATTAGCAAGACATTAGGAGACTTAGGATCAGGTTCTTTTCACAGCGTTTCTGTATCTTCCTAGATATTCAGGGGATTGGTTGGGGTCAGAATACCAACGAATGGTCTAGACTGGAGCATGAGATGAGAACACCGGCAGATGGATGGCTGGAAATGAAGGACAATACAATAGCATGAATGAAGAAGAAAGTGGGAGAGAGCTATAGAACTGGAGGGACAGAAAGAGGGGAAAATGAAACGGCAAAAAAAAAAAAAAACATTCACTATGAGGGCAAGTCCAGTCTTGTGAAACAATCCACCCCGTCACTCTATCAATAGCAGCGAGCCTATAAACACTGTGAGCCTGCTGTAATCTGCTCTGTTTGTGACAGTTCCACTTCATATACACAGACTCTGGCAAGTGTGATGGAGAATGTGCAGAATCATAGTCATGGTGACCAAGCTGTTGTCATGGTAATAAAGAGGTCAGGGTCTGGATGCTAGAGGTTAAAATCCTTAGATTTGTAATGGGTTGAGATGAACGTTTGGCCTATGCTGCTGTTTTCCACAAGTCTATTAAAACAAATAGAGGCAAACTATGAACTCTGGGAGATGTTCTATGTCTAATTCAAACTAGGGCTGCAAGACTGGATAAATTGAGAAATCAAATTTTTTATCAAGTTGGGATAGCAAAAAAAAAAAAAAAAGAGAATTACACATTTTAACAGAAAAAAACACAACCTTTAAGATTTACCCCATTTAATACTCAAGCTAAACGAAAATGGCCTCCAAGTTACCATCAGATAATGTTCAGCAGGAGCAGGGCTCTTGTAATGGTGTCTCTACGCGTGCAGGCTTGTCAACGCTGGAATGCAGCCACAAAGCCCTGTGCTGCCACAACCTCTTACAGCTGGAGCGGTCGCCATAGACACAGCAGGGTCACAGTGAGGTCAGCAGGTTAAAAAACACAAAACCACACTAACTACATCAAGACACGCAAGGGGAAAATCACAGCGGCGCTTCCCTCCTGGACCTGAACTCAAACCACTCAGTGACAACACAAGCAAGGAACGGAGAAATCATATGGGGGAAAAAAAAACTCAAGGAGGCGGAGCTCATGCTCAATTCCTCTGAGGTGCTGTAAAAAGCCAGAGGGTCTGAACCAACACACACATGAAAAATGACTTGGCATGAGAATTGAGAACAGCATAAAAACAGCTGCGGTCTCCTGCTCTCATGCCTGGTGACCTCCATACTGAGCCGCTGTAGGCAACTAATCAGCAGGCTGTGCTACAATCAGTATTTTGAGACATCGTGACACTTTCTCAATAATATATTGCATCATGATCATATATACTGCATGTCATCCGGATAGAGGTAAGCAAACTCATTTCAGGTTGAGGGACGGGTATAGGGGAAAAACACGCGAGCCAAATTACTTTGTTACTGAATGAAGCTTTTTCAAGGTAATGAAGTTGGCATCAATCAATGTTCACTCCAAGCTGCTCATGTACGTGGCGGTGTACTTTTGAAGTTATTCTTGCACAGACAGACTGCACACAAGCCTACTCAAAATATGTGGGAGAAAAAAAAAGATGATATTTCTTGAACCAAACCTAAATGAATTGAATGCGTTTTAACTGGATGTCCATTGATTTTTTCTTCTTGATTTTTTTCAGTATGGACCTGAAGAAATCTGTGGAAATGATTAATTCATGACATATTTAATTCAAGAGGAGTTGAAATACCAAAATATATAAATATAACAGAGGCCATACATTTTGTTTGTGCCTGAAATACAGACATGCTTACAACCAAAATAACAAATCTTGCTTGTAAAATCTTGCTCATTTATATCATCATAAAGCATAACATCATCCTAATTTGACTGAAACGGCACCAAACACACAAGATGCACTTACAAGATAGAAAATGTGTGCTTAGTATCAATCTTGTGGCAACAACGCAGAAGTTCTCTGACATCACTGAGAAACAACTATATTATCCTCAAATTTAAAGTGAAGTAGCCTACTGCCACACACCTGACACTTTTTGAGGTTCATTGTTTGGACCCTAATCTGTCCACCATCATTTTGCTGATTACTCAAAGGCAGGGCTTGACACTTACTTTTTTCGCCAAGTTTAAGACGTGCAGCTTCTTTGAAAAATTTAGGAATTCAATTCAGTGGTGCAATGAAAATGTATCAAATCATTTATTTGGTCATTAATAAAAGGATACAAGGAGACGTGCACAATACAAGCAAAAATGCACAAAAATTTCGGCTACCAAAAACATTCGGCCGAAACCGCTATATTCGGGTTCGGGCTGGAATCAGTGACCGAACCAGACGTTTAATTAGTGCTTCTCTGATGGCACGTTTTGACCATATTCACAGTGACCTTGTTGACGTCGTTTCTACTGGAGTAGATGTGATGAGTGGATTGATTTTGGCTCCCAACCAAGGGCGTAGGAACCGGGGGCGACATGTCCCCTCCAATATTGGAGACAGTCGCATTTGATTATACCCCCAAAAATTATACCGCGGAGGAGAAAACATTAGATTTTTAAATCGGGATTTCGCACCGAGCGCACGTCAGAAACAGAGGACAGGGTGTGTGTTCATCTGAGCCTCCTTGGTCCGTCACTGCCCGTCAATGTCAGAATAATTGAGATGACCAATCAAATCAAAGTAGGCGGGCTTTATGTTCACAGAAGCGGCTGCGCACGAATTTTAGCAGCACGAGGCGCAACTGTCTACGATAGTTTATGCTCAAGTGCGAGATAAGATGCAAGTAGCTAAACTAAACATTTCATATTTGACAGCTGTTTTAGGTCATACATGTTAGAAATAATCAGGCAAACTAAAACTTTTGTCTAATTTTGCCATTTTTACCTGAAAATAGGCCTATGTAACGTGATTCATGTAACTTAATGTAATAATTAGTTAAGGCTAACGTTACTGTCATTGTGAGGGGAGGGGACAAAAAACATTAGCGAAGCCGTTTTCATCATATAAGCATAAGGCACAGATTAATATGAATGTGTACATATTAGGGCTGCAACTAACGACTATTTTAATAGTTGACTAGTCACCGACTATTGAAACGATTAGTCGACTAATCGGACAATTATTAATTTTCTAAAATTTAGCATGAGATTGCTTTAATTCTGTGGAAAATGATAGTAAACAAAAGAAAGAAGGGGGTACTTCAATGAAAAATGCATATTTTGTTGAACTTTGCTGCTGATAGGCCGATTCATACTAAAAGTAAATAAAAATGCCCTGTCTAAAACCAATTAGGCACAGTGCTCGGTTAATATAGACATAAATGCATAAAGAAAGAAACTTTATCATTTTTATAAAGGACAGGCACATTTGTTTTTTATAAGAAAAAATAAATTAAAATCAAGTAAACAGGGGAATGGTGATAAGGGAATGGGAAAAATATTTTCCCATTCAGAAAAGTTCTCTCTTTTCGTCCAGTCTGAGTTGTAGGTTGTAAATTGTTTTTTCTTTGACACTGGTGGCTCATCCGATTTTGTTGTGTTGTCCTCGTCCGTCTCTCCCCCCATTTCACACAATAGATGTAAATAGAACGTTTTTAAAAAGCTAGCTACCAACTGAACTCACGCTGTTTCATCCTGGATGTGTGTTGATGCGCGCGCGACCGACCGACAGCACAGGCAGTTGCTAGGCGATAAGTTGAGCTTCCAATCAAATAAAAGTAAACGCCTGGCATTGGCCAATCCACTGTTTTACCCGTTTACGGACACAGGATTGGATGTACACAACCATGAAGAAAACACAGTGACAGTAGATGGAAACGGTTTAATTTGAAACCAGGAAATTCTACTTTAGAAGTACATTTTCACAAAAAAACAATTCGTGTTCCGGGAAAGAATATAAATTGTCCGGGACTGTCGCTCAAAAAAGAGAACAATCCCTGGAAAACCGGGACGGGTGGCAACGCTTTCTCTTTAAATGTTCGTGATACGCAAGGACTGCTTTGCAAACCATGCAGGTAATCTTTTTATTCGCCGTATCCAGGCTAAAATGATCCCAA
This sequence comes from Phoxinus phoxinus, assembly GCF_949152265.1. NCBI lineage: Eukaryota > Metazoa > Chordata > Actinopteri > Cypriniformes > Leuciscidae > Phoxinus > Phoxinus phoxinus. The sequence goes on along the minus strand of NC_136889.1, from coordinate 12,227,087 downwards.
ACTTTAGATGTTTTGGTACGCGCAGCTGCTGCGTTGGACGCCGCCATTTCTGTATGTGATCGCTCAGCAGTGAAGCTAATGCGCATGTGCGACTCTCGGCAGAGATTGTAATGAAGAGAGATGCACTCGGTCGGAAAAAACATGTCTGGCGACAACTTCGACAATGAAATTCATTGTCGACTATTTCTATTATCGATTTTTGTCGACAACGAATCGTTGCAGCCCTAGTACATATTGAGAATTAATATTATAATATAATTTGTAGTCTTCAGTAAATTAAAAAAGACCAGCTTTAGGAGGGGAAGAGACAAGGCAAAATAAGGATACTGAGAGAAAAAGAAAGAGTGATGGAAATGAGGAGAGAGCAGGTATTGACAAATAATCTACTGCCCGCTGACATGGTTTTAAAGTTATTGTTATCCATTTTTTTTTGGGCCTTCAAAACATCTTGAAATGCACATATGTAGATCAGAAAAATCTAAAGTGTCTCGGAGGGGCCCCTGAATCCCCCTAACTGCCTCACATTTGGGACCTCAGTGATTATAAAACCCTGCGTTGTAAATGTTAAAAAAAAAATCCTCTGGGGGTCCATGCCCCCGGACCCCCCAGAGGTAGGCCTAACGAGCTCCACTTAAAAGAGAGAGAGAGAGAGAGAGAGAGAGAGAGAAGACGCAGCACAGCTGAAGTTTTAAAATGATTGAGTTGATTTGAATGTTTGCGGGGGAATTTCCTGCATTATAAGTGGTAGATTCCTGCATTATAAATTATTCCCTGCGGGAATTATTAAAATAGCCTACTTATTGAAGTATTATCGGTTATATTATTTATTTTAATAGTTCAAAAAGTACAATAAATGTTCAAATTCAGATTTAAGAATTGTTGAAAGGTGTTTCTTGTCATGTGAAATAATCGTGTTACATAATCGTGATTTCAATACTGATCAAAATAATGTATTTTTTTTTCCATAATCGAGCAGCCCTAATAAAAACCGTCTTGTGCAATTTAAATGCGTGTACAACTCAGTTTTAGCTATTTGAGTGTCGATTAATAACAAATTACTGTATTGTTAGATGACCCTGAATATAAGATGTCCCTGAATATAAGACGACACCCCTTTTCAGGATGTACCTTTTGGAAAAAGGTTTTTGAAGACCAAATCTTGCCTTTTAAAGAAAATACTTTATTTGAAAATAATTTTCAGATTCAGATATACTGAAAATGAAAAAGACTGAATGGAAAAGCCCTGTAAGCTGAAAAACAGTTAAAAGCAGGGAGGCAGATTGGATGGAGGGATTTGTGGCAGACCCCCAGTGTGTGACTCACAACAGGAGGAGGGCCCTTATGTTTTCTTTTGACAAGCAGTGCCACCTATCTAATCTTATTTTCTTCAAATGTGTAAAAGAACAGATGATGAATTCAATAGAACACCATCATTCTCCGCAGTATAACAAAACACACACACTTCAGTGTGGCACACACACCTGCTGGCATAAAGGCCAGTACAGACGGACTTCCTACTGAGAGCCGACAGAAGGAGATGGTGGAAAAAAATGCAGTGTCTGGCCATCAAAAAATTGTAGTACGAGAACTTGTATCTCAAACGGCCCTGCTGCTGTATGACTTTTTTTTGCTAATTTTAATGTTTCCAGAACACAGTACAGTCACAACTTCAACAAGACTGTGACCTCAGAAGGCTCTGAATAAGCCTGTGTGTTTCTGTATACGTTCATCTTCTTACATTATGCATGCAGTGACCTCAACTAAATTAAGCATATGTATGAATGTTTGTTTGGATTGTGCACTTTAATTTGTTTGTGGCAAGGTCTCTCTCTTTAAAGTTCAAAATCAAAAGATGGCCAGCTCCTAGGGCTGGGTGACACAGCAAATAAATAAATAAATCTCAATGTTTTTCTGTCTTTTGATGACATTCAATACATGGTTGTTTGTTTTCTCTCTGAAACGGCTAAAATAAGATGATTTACCCTTCAAACGGAGGTACCATAATTAGTTTAAAACAATCAAGGAATTAGTTTATTGTTTTAAACTAATGATGGCATCTCTATTTGAAGGGAAAAAACATGTTATTGTTAACAAAAAAGAAGCCTCTTTTGAAATAAGTCTATTGTGCTTGCTTAGACTAAATTTATTTGATCAAAAATACAGTAAAACAGCAATATTTTAAAATATTATTACAATACCGAGAACGGTTTTTAATTGTGCCGTGCCGAACCAAGCTTAAGTGGAAATATAACTATAACCGTTGCTTACTGGAACAAGTCTTCACACTCTACGCATTTCATTTTAATTTGAAAATACATACAAATGCTGCAGTTACAACAGGGCCTTCAAACACAGAAAACAGTTCACCTGTGAGTTACCCAGGCTGATGTATAAATGGTTGGCTAGTGGCTACACAAACAGAATGATAGCGGTCACACCTCTACCTTCGTGTCATGTCTGTGACAGTTGCACAGACGTCCAAGGGTAGGCATGCAAACATAGATGAACTCTGAACTGAGAGAGGGAGTGACTTTAGCATAGGGAAGGGTTATTTCTAATATAAAAGGTAGAGAGAAGAGTCCTCTAATTGGAGATTCTCGCCAAAATCTTTAAACAATGGCGCGTCAAAACAGCAAGCGCTAAGGGCTTGGATTCGAGAAGGAGGAGTGCTTGCCAGGACGGCACCCTGCTGGGTAAAAGGACGGCCAGCGACTGACTGATCCCACAGTAAGCAATAAGAAGTGACAAAAGAACCATTTGGTAGTACTGACACTACACGACACTTCAATATGGAGGATTAATGTTTTGATGGTCCATGCATCCGAAGCCTTCCTTCATCCCGAACAATGCAGCCTGCTGGAGTTGAGAGAGAGGGAGAAAAGGAGATTTTGTCCTAGCATGGTCAAAAACACATGCTAGTTTGAATGGGTCATGCAAAACATTTTCACACAGCAATTTAAATGAGATCTTAATCACAAGCATGATTCATTCTCAACTTTCTAAAAGCCATGAATTCTGCTACAGCCTGGTCGAGCGAGTACATTGAGCTCAGAGACATGTGGGAAAAGTTAAACAACTCCAATCCTATATACATAAAAAAAAAAAAACCCCACCTGAGACTGAATTTCTTACAATTACAGACGTACAGCGTGAGATGTGAAATGAGACTCTGGAAGACATAATAAGATTATATTGCTCAGAACAGCACTGTAACAATCACTTTCACTACAGTCAACGGTGCTTACTGGCTTGATCTTTGGTGACATTATAGAAGACATAAAGAATCTTCGTAGTTTTCTTGCACCGGTTTTCCCAAAAAGTGTTATACTAATAAGCATGCTTCTTCTGTTCTCTACCTGTCCTGGAAATCCCCACTTATGCAATAAGGGCACAAGCTGAGAACATGAATGCAACTTCTGTCACTGAGGACTTTAATTACTATAGAATTATGTAGTTCTCTGGGTAAGTATTGTTTAATTCCAAAACAAACAAACAAATGTGTGCCTCAAGAAAAATATTGATTACTTTAGAAAACGTGATTCCTGAGTTTGTATTTATTTATGGTATTCAGAGGCATTCAACACTCATTTGGTTTTTATTTTCGGATGGGCATGTAGCAAAGAATGTAGTTTCATTTCAAAGAAGTGAATGTTCTCAGGTTTGGCAGGGGATTGCAGAAAGGAAACAGCCTAAGCTAACCACAGTGATGAGACTTGCCACAGTAAGAGCAAAAACAAAACATCTAGCTCAATCAAATCCCATGCTTTGTGATTTAGAAAATAAATAAATTGTCAAACGATTAGCACATTGATTTATTCTCTCTCATAATTGGTTCTTGGAACATTTTCAAAGCACTTGGCACAACCCTGTTTGTGGTAGCATGTAAACAAAATGCAGGCCAGATTATGCCAACAATTACTCGCGCATCAAGTGCAATTTAAACATCTAAGATTAAAGGATTAATGATCATGATCTTAAATTAATCAATCCAAATAAAAAGCAGGTGACATCTGATGACTAAACAGCACAAATACACAATCAAATATTAAACAGGTATGATGCAAATCAGAATGAAGACAAGTTTCATGAAGACCACATGGCACAAAAAACATGATTTTTCCTATTGTCGTTCTCCGCAGCCTTGAATCTGCAATACAGTGCTCTGCTCATTAATACAAGAGCTCATTAAACTTGGAAATGTATGCTTCAACTCTCAACATCAGAGAACAGCAGTCTCTACAGGTGCATAATCTGTAAATGTAAATCATGCCAAAAAAGCCCAGAGTCTGAAACGTAGTCCCCACTCACCTCAATATGTGCGTGCACACAATACACACAAATTAGACTCTGTTCAATGAGCAATCTTTTCTATAGGAGACCAGCAAGTCCCATTTGTTTACATGGCACTAATTAAGTGTGCTTAAATCGAGGAGCAAAAGTGCCAACACTAGCTGGGTTTCCATCCAAATGTGAAGTGAATCTTTTCCAAGTAAACAAAAAAACAAAACAAATGCGAATTAGGTGCGTTTCCATCAGGTCGTTGACTCGTTTAAATGAACGGTGAGAGTCGGTTCCCGTCTGAGAGCCGTGTTCCCTTTTTGTATATTAATACAAGACAGAATAATGATTATCCTTTCGCTACACTGCTCAGCCACACGTCAAGTAGTCACTAACTGAATTTATAAGGGTTATGGAGTAATTTGTATGTGCAAATAATGTGTGTGTATGTGCGTGCGATCACGTGTGATGACATCACCGGCGCCACTCTCGATTTGTTGCATGAACATGCAGTAGTAGGCTATACACATTAACATAATATTCAGTCACTGCATTGAGTGCGTGTGGTCGAGCAGTGTGGCGAAAAGATCATCCTTAATATCAGGCCAGAAAACAAGATGAGTAACACAGGCAAACGTATACTCTTATTACTGAGCCGAGCCAAATGATCCGGTTCGGCCCCTAAAAAGAGCCGTAATTCCCATCATGAGGAAACCTATCAGTCACGTGGGTTTAATGTCAGAATTTCCATCTCCCATTAAATCTTTTTTGCACAAGTCAAAAACCACCTCAAGTGAGTAAAAACTTTTTTGCTAATAAACGTTTCCATCTCTCGTTTCTGATGCGATACTTCAAATGTGCATAAAAAGAACAGTGATGGAAACATAGCTACTGAGTCCCTGTGTTGGGAATGAGGGAACATCTCAGGTTCTGTTCGTCAGTACATTCACATCCCAGCCATTAAAAAAAAAAAAAAAAAAGTCAACATGAAATTAAAAGTGACCATCATAGACAATTCATTGGTAGGGTTAAGCTGGGGAAGATGCTCTCCTTAATAACATCCTCAATAACAGGATGATAATGAATAATCCAAAATTATTAAAGGGTTAGGCTAGTTCACCCAGAAATGAAAATTTTGTCATCATTTACTGTTTATATGTGAATAAAAGCCTAAATTCAATCTGCTCCTCATATAAAGTAATCATGTCTCTTCTGAAAATTTGAACTAAATTATTAATATGGATTAGTTTTTTTTTTTGAAGCGTCAAAGTGGTAGTTGACTTGATTAGCTGTTAATGGAGGAACAGGAATAGTTCAGATTTCATTAAAAATATGCTAAGGATTTATTCTACTGGCCTGGTTGAGCCAGTGGTTCAAATTTTTACTTGTCCTCCCAGAATTCTCACTGGCCCCACCACAAAAAAGTAATATATAAATAAATAAAATAGGCCTAGTTATTGTTTTAGTTGTTTTTGATTGTTTAGTTGAGGTTGTGGCCCAAAAAAACAAGGTTATGACAACAAAAACTATTTGCCTAACTCATTTAAATATTGTTACAGACAGTCAGGAATAAAATAAGAACAAATAATCAAATTAAGAGCAATAGCACGAATAAACAAAAAAAAAATACAAATAAATAATCAGTTATTTTCTGTTTTTTTTTCATGTAGGTCTAAACTAGATAACCATACAGATATAGCAACTAATATAGCTAACAATATAACATGGAGGCTCCGGCGTGATCACTTGCATTACTTCAACTTAAAATACTCCTACATTTTTGGATAAGAGTAATATAGCATTGCTAACTGTAAAGGGTCTACTTTTATTTGTGTATGCTCACAATAACAAGAAAACAATGCTTTTGCAAAATAAAGAAAACAAACAGGATGCACTTTCTGCTGTCTCCCTGAACTGCAGCGCGTCACATAAATTAACCACAACTCAGCGTATAGGCTACTTGGCTCACAGACAGGAGAACTATAGAAAAAAAGCTTGAAATGTCAAGCGATTAGGGTTGGGTACCGAAACCCGGTACCCAAGTAACCGGTATGTAACCGGACCGAATCGCAGATTTCGGTGCCACTTAAATGCCTCAGCTGTCAGTTTAAATATTTGCCCTCTGGTTCTCTGAAACGGACGTAAGAAGCATCATCACCACATGTGATCGCCAGTTAACCCTTTAACGCATACGATCGATCATGCCGGTGTGATTAGAACGTTCAGATCGCGTGATCATCAACTGCTAAATTCAAATCTGCGTTCAGTTTATCCTGATAAGCGCTCCTTGTCACAGTTGTAAACATGACGGCGTACTTCTTCCACGAGGAGTTTCGCGTCACGGCATTTAAGGTGATGCGTTCTAAAATAACGCTCACCTTGTGCAAGACATGCTATAAATCAGGAGAGAGCCAGAGTATTTTGCCAGAGAAGGCAACAAATGTGGTCATATTTCTGCAAAAGAATTGCTGAAATTTAAAGCTGGTTTGTAGCATACCAAGACTACTTTTCTGTTATTGCTGTTATACACCGGTATCGAAACCCCCGATATTTTTTGTTACTTTTTTTCCCTTAAAAAAAAAACAGAGATTACATTTATGACATACAACTTTGTATATAATATGAAAAAATATATATATAAAAAATGTCATCAGCATATCAGAATAAAAAAAGAACATGAGGGCAAGATATCAGTTACATTGTATACATTTTTGTCATGTTATGTTTAAATAAGTTTTATAGGTAAGAAATATTAGGTAATGCAGAGTCCAAATATGAGACGGCAAGTTTCAAAGTTAAGAGACACACACAGATAACGCATATTTTAAAATATTTTTTTTGTATAAAATGTATATTTATTTGCAGTTAAATTTAACAGCAATAATACAAAATGTATGTCGTCAGAACAGCTATTCAGCTGATGGACACCGTGCTGTGTTGTCAAGCGAACATCCCAGGTGAAAATAATGAGGAAATTACATTGTCTTTCATTGCTCCCTTCGCCAAGTCCGTTCCAAACTGCTATACAATGGCACACAAGTGCCCTGCTCACTCCAAAGTCCCCTATTTTAAGGGCTCTGCCCTTCAAAGGAGGCATAGGGATTTGCCCATTGAGCAATAATCATGTCCCAGTCAGGTTAGTCACTTATTGGGGTCCCCTGGAAACATTTCTGTCATGGTCTGTGCTATTTGCAGTGCGTTTCTGTGTTTAGCCTAGTTGTGTTGTGAACTTTTGCAGCGCGTTTCTGTGTTTGGTTGTGTTGTGAACTTTTGCAGAGCTGTCTGTATTTGGTTGTGTTGTGAGTATTTGGAGCACACGCATGTTAAAACTGATGAAGATGTTTTCTTCATTTGCAGGTGTTTTTTCTATTTGCATGTTTTCTTCAGTTGCAGCGTTGAGCTCTCTCGGCCACCGTACAAGTCTACTACTGCAGAGATGACGAGTCAGCATCGTCGACTTAATCTCTGCAGCCGAATACATTATCAATAAATTATTCAAATGTTTAGACGTTCTCCTTGCTGTTTTTTTTTTCAAGACACATTCATAATCATAACTTTTGCCGGTGCACTGTGAAGCCATAGCCTATATGTGCTTGAGCACTGATTAAGCTATAGGCAATAAAAAGGCTATTTTATATGATTTGATTTATATGGCTTACACGTGCTATTAGTCGATTAATCGCTTGAATTAACTAGTCGACAAGAAAAACTTAAGTCGAGGGCAGCCCTACAATTAATGCAACATATTTAAATATAATTATAGTCGTGTCGTGTTAAAATAAAATAGCCTAACTTAACACGATTATAAGTCCGTACAGAGGTGGTGCTTTTTGCGTACGTGTGGTTTCAGTTGTTCCTAGATATTTTTTTTGTAAATTTAGAATACATTTTATTATGAAACATTTGGTGAATCCAGATTTGTTCTTAAAATAATTTGTCAAATTTGTGCGTATGCATGCTTAGTGAATGAGACCCAATAAGTGGGTGAAACTTGAAGGGAACATCATACCCTAAATGTTATTCCAAAGACAAAAAAAACCCTCTTCATAATATTTCATAAAAATATGACTTGCTCCACCTCTGACTTTTCTGTTCTGCTGACATTAACAAGCGCTTTCATTTTTCAACCTCTAATAATGTCCAGGGCACTTTTTACAGTCATTTCACAGTGGATAAAAATCAAGTCTTACTACCATTTTTCTGAAACAAGTCACATTACGCAAGTAAAATGCATTACGAGTGCCGTTTCTGGTAGACTTTAACAAGCTGAGCCATAAAGGGGACAATACATCTACCCTCGTTATCTTTTTATAGCACAAAAACATGAATCATGCCAATATAGGGTAAAGAGCAAAGTTTCATCTTTGAGCGATAAGGATCTTAAACCGTAAAGCATGTTACGAGTGCTTCTCTTCATTTGCAATGCAACAGAAGTTGAGCAGTTTATTCTGCCAAGAGGCATTGAGACAGTATCTTGTCATTGGCTAAAAGCATCTCTCAGCTCATCCATCTGCCAACTGGAATTTCTGCTCGTGTTTGGTGATGGTCCAGACCAAGAAGCAGAACTCCTTCCAAATGATTTCCATGTGGGGCACAAAATACAATCATAGCACCAAAAGACTGAGTTGGGCATGAGTCGGCATTGGCTTAAATACCAAAACAGACGAAAAGGGAAATGAAAAACCTGTGGTGTCTAAATTACGCACGCAGAGCGGAGGGACACAGAAACGGTGGAAGATTTTCTCAGAGGAGTGGCTAATTCTTGCACACAAATGCTTGTTTTGTGCTTCTGATGTCAGTGTAATAAAACATGCATGCAGCTCAACAGAGAGGAAGAGGCCAGTAAACAGAGAAGCTCATCACGCTTTTCTCCCTCCTGTGGAGCACTGCGAGGGAAAAAGAGAACGAGACGGAGAGAGAGCATAAGTGGGAGAGCGAGCTGTGACTGCTTGTTGCAGATCCTGCTGTTTATCTGCCAGCCTGCCTCCACACTGCGCTCATTCAGTCTGAAACAAAGCCCGATCAGCCGAAAGGCTAAGCTAGGACACGCACTACAAAACAGGAACACCAGAGAGAAGAACGGAGATGGACAGAAAGAAAAGGACAGAGGACTACAGGACAGTGAAGAAGAAAAACAGAGATGCTGTACCTAAACAGAAGCGAACACAGCTCTGAAGGAAACAAGCAGTGAAAAAGAAAAGAAAAACGACACGCAACATTCTCAAAAATGTTTCAACAGCAAGTACACTCACTGAGTCATGCCAGCTATTTTGTCCGGCCCAGACACCCGAGGTAGAATGGAGTCTCAGAGGACGTGCTCTGTCATTGGCTATGGAAGGACCTCCAAATTTCACCACCGGCCCAGCAGGGCAGCTGTACACGGTCACTGACAAAACATATGTGAAAAAAATATAGGAATTTCCTTGACAACAACATGGGGCTCTAACAGATTCCCAGTACACTAAACGGCCCTGTGTGGCCAAACAGGACTTTCTTTTAATAACCTGAAGGCCTATGGAGGACAGGGCTCCAAAAAAAGAGTAAGATTTCAAATACCATTTTTACCTGGCTATGAGTAGCAATAGGGATGAGCACGAGATCTCCAGTACTTGGACGTGACAGCGATGATCGGTCATGAAAACGATGATCGCCCTGACTTTAAAAAATAAGTTTGTCTATTTTACTGATTGGTTGCTGCATTTTGGGCGGTACCTGAGGTCTGTTTGGTTAGTGTTGTTAGACAGCACGCCTTCCAGACCAGCAAAATAAAGTGAAACTGGATTTGCTTTAGTCGCCCATGTATCAGCGCGCTGTTAAGGGAATCCACAACGAGTTATAGCAAGTGCGGTCAAGTCCACGTGCACATTCGTGCCCTTTTGTGCAGATATAAGTTAAGATTTATTTTAATAATGAAAGTTATTATGAAGTTTATTTATTTTATCAGATACTCATAACACAATCAGTCAGGGCTGCAATCCAGGGCTGCCTGTCAAATAATATATTACAAATTTCTGTGAAGACAAATATCTTGTGTCATGTATGAATGTCTTATTTCTTATCTTTTTTCATTTTGGCATTCTTAATTCAATTAAAAACTGTGCCCATAAAAATAATTACACTTGGGGGGCACGAGTGCTCCTAAACAAACATGTTAACACAGATCCCCGTCTCAAAGATTTGGGAATATGACACACTAATGACAACAGAGTTTGCTAGCAGTCTGTCTCTAATGAGACTAAATTAAGTCAACAGATGTATTCTCACTTTCCTGAGTACAGCAACTGTATAAAAGACTGACAGTAATCCAAGCGTTTTACAGTCGTCTGTGTGTGTTCCGTAAGCAATTACCATTCAAAAGTTGCTTGGTCTTAAGGTGGTAAGCCACCTGTTCTTAACGCATATGTTCCCTTGTCATTCAGTCAAATTCCAAATAATGAAGTAGCTAGTTTGTTACTTTATGTGCCAAGATTACGTAATCATGATTACAAAAACGTGCTGCAATTACAAAAAAGTTAACTTACATTATACTGCATGCTTAAGAGTAGGGCTGGGTAAAAAATATCGATGTCTATATCTGATTTCTATGGCTGAATGAGGGCTTATGAAACTATAAACCACACCCATTCTGGCAGGCTCTGACGCACCAGGACGCCTGATTGGTTTGCGCGTCTGAGTGGCCTCAACATAGGTTCTTGCAGTTGCCGCAGCACAGCCAATGACCGCGCTAGATGCTCAGCAAAACCGGCTGCACTGCATTTTAACCAGTTAATACAACCATTCATATTTTTAAGCTATTAAGCATTAATATTACTTGAAGTAGGCCTACTTGGAGTGCAGTGTTATGTTGCATCATGCAGTATTTGCCCTGAAAAGTAGAGTAAATGTGATGTTTGTTACCTCAATAAATTTAAGGTCATTCCTTTTTTATTTGTATACATTTTAATAATTAACATTAAAAGCACTCTTTTTACGACTAAAATAATAGTAAAGGGTAAAAAAAAACGAATTCCCAAAAATTAAACTGATGATTAACTGATTTTATAGAGCCCTACACGATGATGTATGGCGCATTTACGTTCCCTCGCACGCACAACAACACCTGTCTGAAAGAAAGAGCAGCATCTCAGCCTCCGATGACGATTTAGTAGGCTACATAAAAAGGGAAAGGGACCAACTTCAATAGAATGGAAGTGGTTTCGTACAAGAGGTCAGACCACCAACAAAGCACAATATTTAGCAAAATATGCAAGAAAACTGTTACCACTGTCACCACTTGAAGCAAGAATACACCATCGAGTACAACCAGGCTATGAAGGTACGTGAGGAAGAGATAGGCCTACTAGGGCTCGAATTTCGTCACGGGTATTAGCGCATAATTTGAATAATTTATGGCACTAATGAGCAAATATTCTTGAAATATCGTGATATGAGGCTTTATCGCCCACCCCTAACCAATTACATATTCATTATAATTTGTAATGTTCTTCAATTATTAATGCATGTTTCCATACATCTGGCAAGTTTTTATGACAGCCACCATTTAAATGTTTATATTTCACATTATTATTATAAACATAAGTGTTTGTATACAATTTTTACATTCAATAAGAACCCAGCACAATAGGAACTACCAGTGATATAAGACCCTGGTGGCTAGTTCCTAGAACTACCCAGTGTGAAAGCCCCTATAATTATACCATGCATATACAAATATGGCATGCAATTGCTTCAATCAATGATATAAAGCTATTCAAAACATCATTCAGTGTAAATTGTGATAACCGTAATTAATAATCACAATTTAAAGGAAATAATCAACAAATATGATTTGTCATTATTGTGCAGCCCTAGTTTCAAAGCCAGACTGGAAAACTGCTCAATTTCTCATAGATAACTATCAACAGTTTTGTTGTTGTTAAAACTAGTGGGATCATGCTGCAATTCCTTCAAAATATCTGAAGTATTTTTCTGTCACACACAGTGATTGCAGCCTGTGGTGGCTTAGTGTCATACAACTCCTCATTTCAGCACAGGTTACCACCTCTCTTTAAACATAGTAACTTATGTAATAAACATTTGTTGCACAACTTGCACACAAACATTTAAAAACACGGACTTAAAGACCTACCGCTGTGTCAGCATCACCATGCAAACAGTACAAACACATCGGCTACTTGCAACACTATACTGAAGAATCAAGTGCTCGCCGGTCAAGGGAAAAAAGCATGCCTTCTAATGACTCTACAGGAAAAAAAAATGCCATAAAAAAACTAAAATTAACAACTTTTTACTTAAAAATTATTCGCTGTGGCGTTCAACCCTTTCCCCCACTAAGGTCCTCAAGTGTCCAAGAGATTATTCAGGGGTTGCCGTAAAGACCCTGACATCGCCCATTTTATATTTTACTACAATGACGACAGAAGTGCTTAATGTCAAACATATTTTATCATGATTGCCAATGATAAAAAAAACTTTCAAAAACACAAAATTTCCCAAATTAGTTAGCCAACCATTTTATTTTACCTAAACAATTATTTAGTGCTCTCAACAAAACAAACAAATAAAAACAACCATTAGGCTATTCTTTTTTTTTTTTTTTTTTAGCAGAAAACTGTCTATTGGGATAACTAAGGCACTGTTGCCAAGTTGTACACCAACATGTTCTTTAATATCTGACACAACATTTAATGGTGTCATTACAGAGATTACAAAAACTTACCCCACTGCCACATTATGCCTTTGAGAAAATCAATTAACACGAGATTGCTCCAGGTGGACTGTCCCTACAATTCCTGTGCTGCAAGTCAGTTCGAAAAACTAGCGTTTGCTAAACAAAGCAAATAGCTATTACAGTCTGATCACAAATATTCAAAAATGCACATCAACACAAACTGAATTCAGAGAAGACCATTAAGATGCATAACATTGTGCCGAGACCCTGTTCACCTACACTCTTCTTTTGTGTGATACAACTTTAACATTTTACATTGTTACTGACCGCTTGACAGTTTTTTGTTTTCCATCCATGTCAATAGTGGAAGTGAGAAAAAGGTTACTACCATTCACACTAGGGGTGGTAGGGGAAAAAAAAGATGCATTGCCATTCTCTCTCCAACAATTCTAGATCGTTTCTGAGAATTTCTGTGTAATTGGTTAAACGTACTTGCATCTCAAAATGCTTTTATGAAACGAAATGAATGTAAACACAGTCAGTTTTGTCTTAAGGGATTAAACTGATATGACAAACCACATCTTATATTTCAAAAGAGATCTATGTGACTGAATGCAGATTAGTAGATCTCCCGCTTTCTATGATGTCATCAGTATATAATAATAATAATAAAACAACAGTAAAGCTGAGAAAGAGAAACATCACTCACTGTTCTTAAATGGAAAACATTCAGATACTCTTAAATACTGAAAGCACTCTTTGTTTATTACTTGTAATGTTTCATTGTTAATGTTTATTTACTACAAATGTACTACTTGCTTATTTAAAAACTTAAAATACAATTGTATTAATTTAGTTTTGTAAACTTGTAATTATTTAAATCAGATGGTGACTCCCAGAATCGGAACGGATGGTGCCTAAAGATTCCCACCCCTGGTTCACGTGGGCATGTTCTTGCATTTTCTTGTCATTGCACTTGCAACAAAAAAATAACTTGTACTTTTTTTTTAGGATGCCGAGTCAGCTTCAGGTCAAAATTTTTTTACGATTGCTGATTTTTTTTTTTTTTTTTGCTCCATTATAGGCCAAACTGGCATTAAAGGGATAGTTTTCGGCCCATAAAAAGAAGAAAAAAACATTAGGGGTACTCCTACACAGTATATAGGATAGTATAGTTTCAATAGTACCTGAAGGATACTTCCAGTATTCAGCAAGATTCCCATTTTTATTCTCAGAAATGCTTTAGGTATTTGGAAGCCAAACTCAGGATTGTGCACTGCACTTCTATAGAAAAATTTAAAGGAAATCAGTCTAGACAATGCAAGAGTAAACTGCTACAACAAACACCACAATAAAAGTAAAACGCTAACCAAAATACATACAACCTGGTGCTTTTATTTAGCCATGGGAACTCAAGAAAATATATTGTGAAACAACCACAGTACTTTATCTCCCAAGGATTCATGTTCTTCTGAAAAAGTAAAGCAACAGCAAACGCTTATCGATTTCTTTCCTTTGATGAGCCTATAGACATAGGTATCACTTTAAAAGGGGAGCATCCCAAATTGCTGAGTGTGTGCGAAGTCTGAGTAATATCAGTCTGTATCTCAGCAGTCAGGAAAAGTGCACAGCAATTGATTTAACTCTTGAAACATTATCCGCAATCAAATGAAGCCGTCAGCAGGCATACAAACGCGGTTGAAAAGAGGAGGAAAATAAGCCGTTGGATTGTGTTACTTTTTGGAAGACTAAATAACATTAACCTTATTCACAGACGAGAGAGGACCTCAACCTGTCATGAGCCCCGAGAGTCCAAAATCAAAATGAATCTTGATATGTCTGGGTTTCCCAAATGGAGGTTTGTGACGGGAATACAATGAATTGGAAAATTGTGACAAATGTGAATGCTAAATGAATAAACTATAATTTAATTAAAATAAAATAAAAACATTTTAAAACAAAATTAAAATTAAAAAAATGTCTTGGTATGGTTAATAAATAAGTGGGTCATAAACGAGTTTAAATGCTAAAAGCGTTAGGCTATTTGCTGTACAAGACAAAAGTGAAGAGAAGTTTCAATCATGTTCCAATTGTAAAATTGTGATGCATTACGATGCGTTCCATTTTGCAAGAGAGATGGTGATGCTAGGGCCCTATGATTTCACAATGTGGCAAACACGGACGGAATTTACGGTTTAATGTGAAATTTCACGGAATTTGTCAAATCCTGGACGAATAAATGAAAAGTAGATCAGTACACGTAAAGGTAAGTGTGGATTAATGTATCCCACACACAAACGTGAAACGTGACGCTCAGTGTTTTCAGCCTCTGCCACCTCACTATATGAGGACATGAACATGTAGATCTGTAGGACAGAGGACATGTAGTGGACATGTAATGTTCATTGTAATGTTATTTTTCCCCAAAAAAATGTATTGTACAGTGTACATATATTGTACATATATCTTAGCTTTCTATAGTAACCTCCTATCCCCCACACACCTGTCCCACCCACTTTTTAAAACAAAATGACGCTACTGGTTGGAGATGCGTGTTCGGTTGCTCAAGTTTTATTGCATTTTTTATTCCCAACTGTACATTGGTCATGAATGAAATGGCTAGAATTTATTCACAACTCTACAATTGAATCCAATGTATTATCAGCGCTCGGATTCGCTTCCATGGTGCGGTCAAGTACGACTTGCAGTCTGTGAGGTAAACTAAATGCTATTGGCTATTTGAAAAGGGGGAGGAGCCAATCAATATATCCCGCCTCAGCTTCCTGTTTCAGTGGAAATATCGTCAACCCATCATACAAAGCTGAGCGTTCCAAGGCACTTCAGTGGGCCTTTAAATGTACAAAATTAATGTACATGTAATTTTTATTTTTTTTACTTTCAATTTATTGTTAAATTGTATAAGTTCAATCAATTAATCAGACATGCTTTTTGATTACAAAAATCTAGCTAATTTAGCCGTTAATAAAATGGGAGTCCAAAAATATTAACACAGAAAAAGAAAAAAAAGGAAATTAAAATGGGAAAAACTAAATTTGAAAAAAGAAAAAAGCAACTATACTAATAAAATAAACAGTGCTTTTTAGGTTTTTCAGGTAGGTATAACATTGGTTTCCAGAAATTAAATAAAGTAATCAAATGTAAAATAACATTTGCATGTTTGACTGTAAAAATGAAAGATTAGCCTAATAATCCTTACTAAACTCACGGACATGTTGACAATTGTTGTGTGACTGTGAATTTGTCTATTCAAGCACAAGACTTGAAAGAGAACTCATTGCGCTTCGGATGAGTGCATGAAAAAACAAACAAATCTTCTCACAGTGCGCGAGTTCTCTTTCACGTCTTGCTCTTGAATTTTTAAATTGACAAAGCTTAAATTAGTTTAGTTTAAACAGATAACAACGTGTGTAGTTCAGGAGAACTGTGGAGAACGTTACGATTCGCTTTTTTTACCGAGAACCGTTACACCCCAAACACCTAGCCTTGACAGACACTAACGCAGAAAAAAATAGGGCAAAGATCAAGATTTGGAAGTTAAATGCACAACAACTACAAAGACATACACAGTTATTTGAAATCTCCAAATGTGTCAATGCAGCTGCCTCACGAGTTCAATCTCTCCATCCATTACAATGAAATGTTTAAAGAGGCACCTCAGAGGAATACCTGACCTTGACAACAAGTTCAGATCAGCTATTGCTTGATTGCCCAAACTCAATGATTGAGGCAGTAGGCCTACATTAAGAACGTTCAATGCCAGTGTTCTTGGTAGTGAATAAACGCAGCCAATGTATCAAGACGCTTCTATTTAGATAAACATGGTCAAAAATACCTTTTAAAAACCTTTTACAAACAGAACAGATGTCAAATACAAAGGAAAAAATATTTTGCATTAAGGAAGCCTTTCATTCAAAAGATGGCCAAACAGACTACCTCTTCAAGCCAAGCATGAAGACTGAAGTGAGAGAGATGTTTCATCTTGAAAGAGTAGAAGCACTGCTCTTTGTAGCAACCCCTGTGTACAAGAGCTCTTGATGGAAGGCAGAAAAACCCTGAAGAGATTAGAACAACTAATCTTCCGCTGCTACTTCAAAAATGTTGTTTTTCTGGGTCCTTTGATCTCTCATTTACAGATAATTGAATCAATCTACCATTTCTTTATCCTAAGGGGTAAAAGCATTCTAGAGGTGCACTCCCCACCCCTTGCGTCTGTGTAGACTGATTAATACTGGTCTGCGGCAGACTTTCATTAGCATGCATTTCAGATGGGACTCTGGTGGGGATGATACACATGCAGGTAACAGATGATTTGTTATGGTATTAGTTTGAATATTCACAATATATTCCACAGTACTGCTTAGTGGTGTTAAAGCCACATAATACAACGCTGACAGTCAGATAGATGCAAGTGCTACAGGTAGTGACACTTTCCCCCTCATGTTTTTTTTCCCCCCTCAGATGTGTGATAAGATTGGATAGCAGCATGGCACAGGATGGATCACTTGAGCGAGCCGCTGGATAGCACAGTGCAAACTGCTAAACCTGTGCAACCCATTTGACTTCTGTGAATGTTCTACTTTTAAGCCATAGAGAAAGTCAAACATCTCAAACAGCTGGAAAGACTGACGTTAAAAACAGAGGGGGGAAACTTGACCTTGCTGGCGAATTTTGCAACACCACCAATACACTGAACTGAATCAACATTGAACTGACTTGAGCTGAATAACGACACCATTTTCTTCTTTAAAGTTGCTTATAGCTGAATTAAACATTCATAAAGTAATGAACTTTATACAGTTACTGAACTAACTTGAGCTGAACAGTGACACTATTGTCTTCTAGCTGCTTAAATGCTGAATTTGACTAATTTGATGAAGTTTGCATCTTTGATTGTTATTTTCCTGTTTATTACGGTAAAGCTGTATTGAAACATTCTATATTGTAAAGAGCACTATATACATTTTATAATGGAAAAAAAGATTCTTAAACCGTTTTAAATGTAAAAAAAAGAAAAAGAAAAAAAGACTAATTCACGTATATTATTTTAATGCAACTCACTGCTCTTAATGTGTGAACTAACTAGGAAGGGTTAAAAGGACAAATTCAGACTATGGGTTACCATACTTGTCCATCACGTCATGATCATTAATATCTCAGATATCCTAAAATCATAACGCAATATATAATAATTATGTAAATAATAAACCAACTCATGCATGTATGCAAGCTATCACCAGAGACCAATTTAATCCAAAGAAAAACCTTAGGAGAAAGTATTTTAACATAAAAAAATTACAATACATCACACACTATGTTTTCTAGCAGTGATATAACCACCAGAGACAGACCGTTTGGACATCACCTCTCTGACAAAGGCTTCTCTCCAGAAGAGCAGCTTGATAATGTTTGTCCAGCACAAGCAATTCAGAAGGGCCTTCCTGATTATCAAGTTTAAATGAAATCCCACACACACACACACACCTCACCTGTGAATCAGCACCAGGAGAATGAGGCTTACATTCAGGAGAAAAGAATTGTGCATACCCTGCATAGCTATGCAATTAGTCACAGCCAATCTGATCCCTGGAGGAACTTCCAAGAATAAAATAAACAGTCAAAAAGGCGATGCAATTTTTTGCAATACACAGCTGTGTGGAGAGATAGATTGAGTTCGAAACAGACATAATATCTTGTGGCATGTGGAAAGAATCCATCTAATGGGGTTCGAACCAGGTGAGATTTACTGGCAAATGGCAGATAAACAAAAATACATAAAGGAAGGGGGGGGGTACTCAAAAAACATTTAGCCTAAAAAGACAGCCTTGGACAAAAGGTCTGATCAAGCTAACAATCGCGCCAGCCGCCAGGGCACAATACAAGGCAACCGTGCCTACTGCGAGTACACCCTCAAATAATTCTTAATAGGCTTCAGTGTTATCACTTATCTGAGTCTACACCGGTGAAAACTCCCAATCTTAAATTATAACCATTCATAATTCATCATCTACTAGATAAAAAAAAAGATTGCTCTCTTCAATGCCATAACCTGTGAAGATAACACAAAGCTAATTGAAGCCCCACAGGCTTGCACATGAAGGATGCAAATATCTCTGCTGGGCTGGCAATCAGCTCAGAACTGATCTGATATTAAACTAGCATGCCATTAATACTTGCACCTCTTGACCCCTGCCATGCAGCAATCCCTGCAGCATCCCTTTTTATTAATAACAAGAGCCATTTAGGCTCCGCATACTGATCTGCTGTTAAAAATTAGAGGAATACGGGATGATCGCCTGTTCGCCTCTGCCTCTTGACTTAGTGAAATGAGGGCTAAAAGAAGCTCTGCATGGGTACATGAAGCCGACTATTTCAGTGCACCACTCTGGGCTTGTTCTCAGGGCTTCAATCGGTTGGCCCGATCAAAGCTACAACCAAAGTTTTTCACACACCAACTTGACAACTAGAGACTGCCAGTAAATGTCACGGTAGCTTGTATGTTGAGGAAAAACTCGGAGTGATCCAGCGGCCTGTCATGTTCATTCGTCGAAACTCTTCTTTTTAACACTTACAGCCAATTCTGGATTCATATTACTGGTCTGGTGTTGTTATTGCTATTATTACTCCTGGAGTCCTCAAGAACATTGGTTTGGAGAAGAGCCCTTCATCTCCTCAAGCATTCCTTGAGTGCTTCCTTGATTGCACGGCTCGATCAAGCTGTAGAATTCCCTCCATGTTGACATCCCTGCATGATCTCACAGCGCTGCACAAGACCTGACTCAGCTCCCTGAAGATTAAACGGACTAAAAAAATAAAATCCCCAATATTCTGTTCTTTAGTGGAAAGTGACAGTACACTCGACTGCACTGCAGCAAAAGCACTTTTGCATTATCAATGCAAATAAAAGGTGCATTTCATGGATACATCAAGGCTTTTATCTAAAATTGACATGACAAAAGCGTTCATATGATTACAAAGTTACGCTGTAAGTTCAGTTAACCAGCCTTTCCAAAGGTCATCTTAAACAACCAGTGAGCGAGTAATACTATAGGCATGCAATTAAGATACAGGAGCTAAATTAATACTAGCTGTAGGGAGATGAGGCGAAAGAAAAGAGCCTGGTCATTTGAAGTCATTAATCTAATGGGATTCTGGGTTCTTCACCGGCTCTATTGAAACATAATCCAAGTCTTGTCCCACTTTCAGAGATTTTTTATTTTTTTTTAACCATAGCACCCAAAAAACTCCCGAGGCCCAACACTCATTTGCAAATTATCTCAGACATTTATAATGTTCTTGGGACTGAACCAAACTCATCTTTAACTCACAATTCAATGCTAATTAGGTCATGGACTTGGGGACAGAGCCAAATGAGTTCTGGCCATGTATTTGTCCTGTTTTAAATCAAGAGAAGAAAAAAGAAGCTCAAGAGGTATAATATATACACAAATATATGATAAACGTAGTTGTTTTTGGAAAGCTGACACATACTTAAATTGATTTTAAGATATGCACAATGCACATTATCTTGTACATGTTAATTTTTTAATTAAAAATCTTGATAATGGTCAATGGACACGTCAAACCACAAATATATATTTTCTTAACGCAAGATCAAAATATGGTCAAAAACATTCAAACAACCCTGCCTACATACAGACAATTTACTAAAAACACATACTTTTTTAAATACTATAAATCCAAGAGCATATTCTTCTAACTTTCAGCTAGAGTAGCAGGCACTGAATTATCATTTAAAAGAGATTTTCGACAGGAACACAGCTGTGCACTAACGTTACAGGCTGACACATGCGATATTCTTCTTGACTCGCCTATAAAAGAGAACTGAGCATTGAGCGAAGCCCATGCAAAATTCATTACTGCCCAAAACGAGTCTCCATGGCAGAGCTGCTCAGATTTTCCAATGGACTACGTAAAAGGTACCAATGTAGACTCAATCTGCCCATAAAGTCCTACAGAAAAACATGCATTTCAAAGCAACAAGCATCCCGCTTTGCTTTTGTCCCAGCTGCTCTGCAACTCAAACTTACACACGCTCACACTGTTACTGCACATTAAGCCTGTATAAAGAACAGGAAAGCTCTAGGTTGTTTATGTTTACTGATACTAATAATTATTTAAACACTTTCTGGGAGTATAGATGAAAATCACTGACTATACGAAACTTCCTCTAAACTAGAAAAACTACACCGCGGTTTAAATAGTCTCTTCTAAGACTAAACGCAGTTTTTATACAAATAGCAACGCTTTGAGACGACTGAATGTCATTGATTTTAAGATAAAGCCGTGTTTGTGCAAACTAAAAGGAGTTTAAAATAGATACATTGATAAGGCGCTTCTCTTATTTTCTTCAGAGCGAGGTTAGCGCGGCTAGCCGTAGCATTTCTTCAGTTCAGAAGAGGCAAAACTGCACTTGTTTGGAAAACACAAAGCATGACTCACCGATACAGTTTTTTTATACAGCTATCCGTAAGCGATCCTCAAAGGTTTACCAAGTTTAAAAAATGAGAGGTGAACTCAAACTCTCGTTGACAGCATCACTCTCTGAACCGCCATCTTCACTCAGCTATGATGCTGCTGTTGGCTCGAGACGCTCTACCTACCGAAAACTCTGGAACAAACCAAATCAGTCCGTCAGATGGGGGAAACCTGCAGGAACTCACAATTTGAATGCCATTATCTGAAAGTATTGAAATAAGTGAAGTATTAGTTGTGTGTTAAAATATTTTAACTATAATTTTAGAGTGTTTAGAGCAATATATACTGGTTAAAATATATATATATTTTTTTTAATACAGTGAATTAAAACCCCCGTACTGTAATCAAATTAGAGAGACTTGTTTCCAACAAAGTGCACCTCCGAACAGATTTTTTCAGGTAGGGGTACAAACAAGGACCGGTGTGAGATTATCGTGCATTATCTTGACACATTTGTTTTTAAATATATTCACCTGAACTTTCAGTAATGTAGTTTCAAAACACTGTATTATACAAGTTTAGACAAGGACCATTATATTCGTTTAACATTGAGACAAATCATCAATAAGTTTCATTTGGCACCAAAACTACTTGCGTGATTGAATAAGCAAAGCTTTTAAATATCAGCCCTTTTTTTGTTGTTGAAAGAATCGGAATTCCCAATAGACCACAAAATCACAGCAGTGTCAATATTTAACCTTCTAGCGCCCCCAGGCGATTAAAACCCCCTTAGTACAACGTTGATTCCCTGCTAATCAAATCGTTTTAATATGGTGCATTTCTGACACTTTCACAATTTTAAAATGTATTCAAATAGAAAAGTAATTTTAAATCCCAATATTTCACAATACTATTGTTTTTACTGTTTTTAACCAAATAAATGCAGCTTTGGTGAACACAAGAACTTACCAACCCCAAAATGTTGATTGGTACTATTAATAATGGTTAGAACAACAGACACAGATAAACTATTAGTGTTTTGATTTATCTTTATTAAGTAAACTCTACATTTTTAATATTGCTTTGTTCTAATTTAGATTTTCTCTTTCCCCCCATTTATTCTAAATTACATCCTCTTGCAATCAAAACAGTTTCATATTTATATGTATTTATATAGATTTTTTTTGTTTGTTTTTTTTCCAACCAAGCTACACTTGAAGAATACAAAAATATCACAGTACATTTTCTACGCAGTCACTCTCCACTAGTGAGTTCCAAAGTTGGGGCCGATGCTGGAAACATGGGAATCTGGCAGTGACGTTTATTGACCACTCAATTACACTAGGACGAGGGGAGCAGTTAACCAGTTTTAAAATGAAAACAAAACAAGATTGTGTGTTCGACTAAATCTTGAAATATGAAATTGCAAGGTCTATTAATCGTATGGGAAATTACTTGTCCAATAGCTGGATTTCGGATATGAAAGAAACCAATTTAAATTCAACTTAAACAGGAAGGAAGCCTGAATTGTTTTGGACTTAAGTCACCGCTGACATCTAGAATTAAAGCGGTGTAATCTGGTCCAGCCAGACTTCTCTGTTCCAGCACTCAAGCCACCAACATCTGACCAGAAAAAGAACTCACAGATCAGTCAGTAATAACATTCTTCCATTCCTCATCCTGCTCTCTGCAGACACACCATACTATACAAAATATTAAAAACAAAAGATAACACAAAACACTGACGAATCCTCACCCGTACTTTGATTATTGTTTCATAATAAATGTCTCTTTTATTCTTTTAACAAAGTTTTGTTTATTTTCCTCATTTTTACACTGCCATCCACTATCCAACGTTGAAATCCTTAATGACCAGTGGAGGCTCTGTTCTCCAGGGTAGAGGAATGTTGCAGTATGAGTCTGACATTTAGTGGTTTTGTTCAAACTTGAACCAAACATCAACATAGCAAGTGAAAACCTTAGTCCCCTTATCAACCACCTAAACGAACTCAGGGGATCACAAAACATACAAATCAGTGAATGAAAGATGTTAGGACACAGATAAAACATAGATAGCCATTAAGTTACTTGACTGAACACACCAAAAAAAGAACAAAAAGAAAAAAGGGTCAGACACAACACTGGGATCAACAACTCGACGAAGGAGGGACCCACTGACTGGAGTAATTCACTTGCCCCAGGATCTCTGTACCACTTTCTCATGACTTCAGGGCCTGAAGGACTAAATTTGCAGTCATGTGAGTGGGCTTGTAGAGGAAGTTGGCATGGCTACACTTCCTATCAAGGGGAACTGTGTGTCGGATTGAGCTGTGTCAGTGGTCTTGGGGAGGGGGAGGGGGATATCTGCAGGAGATTGGGCATCTCTGTCCCCGCTGGTCTCTAGAGCAGTCATGGTGAGAAGGTGGCCATCTCCAACGAGATCCGCTGCCATAGTTCTTTTGTCTGTTTGCCCCTCTTCAGGTTCTGCAGCACATCGTTGAACTGCATCATGCCAACGGGTGTCAGGCAAAACGCCCCGCGGGCACTTCGGATGATGTTCACAAAGTCGTCATAGTCAGCGGGAGTCAGATGGATCAGCCTGTGGTGGATATACTGGAACAAAACATAATTAGAAATTGAAATGAGCAGGGAGGACATGAATTCTGTCCCAATGTTATTTTATTTTAGCATTTTAATAGTATTTTTTTATTTAATTTCAGTTTAGTTTTACTTGTTTTCAACATTAGTTTTATTAGTTTATAGTTTCGTTTTTCAATCATTATGAAATGCAGTTAGCAAGCCTTATATGTCATCTGTTTGTAAATGTGAAACATACAAAGCTCCAAATAGTGATGAATCATATGAATATGAAAAAATATGAGATGGAAGGAAGAATTATGTTAATGCACTCACAAAATGTTTGCATCCCCCCAATACATTTATAATTGTACAAAATATATTTTTATTCTTCAAAGAATCCTAGCTATTCTACAAGATGAAATAAACTACATTTAAATCAATATTTCATGTTCACTTATTTATTTAGCAAGTAGATAAATACAAGGATATTTTAATAAATAAACTATATACATGATGCTTCGTTTTGAGGGTTTTGAGTTTAGTTTCTAGCTCTAAAATGTGTTTACGTATCTTTCAACAGCATTTCATTACGGTCATGCCTTTTTGATCTCCCTGTGGTTAAACATGCGCGACATGACAAATTCATAAATATTCCGGCTTCTGGATGGCACTAACCTGAACCCGTTTTAATAAAATGTAAACAGGTTATGAAGCATCATGTCCCCGGATGTTTATTGGGACATGTAGAATATGGAGTGCATTTCCCACCAGCGACGTACAAAATGACTCGGTGACAGTCTGGGTAGGTTTCTGCTGGAGTACAGCCTCTCGGTCCCTCATCTCATTCTCCACGCATGGAGAGAGTGGATTAGAGCTGGCACTATCTCCCTTTCACATTTACCCAACATTCATTTGCAAAGATTTACAGTGGCAGCAGACATATGGTAGTGTCCCTTGATCTGGGCATTTTAAAATATAAGGCCATGAGAGCGCAATGGCCACTTACGTAGACAACCACGTTGTTTGCCCATGCAACAACTTGAAACCTCTTTGAAATGGCAAAATAAAGACTCTGAGCCTGCTAGCAGGTAACTGCAAGAGCGTGTCTGTGTGTGAGAGGGAGAGATAGCATGTGTGCGCTCCTTCTCAAGGAAGCAGCTCTTGGCTTTGGGCTGTCACAGTGTGTTTGATGCTCTCTCATCAGTATGCTCCATCCTGTGAACAGACTCAGGCTTCCCTCTCTAGCTTTAACACTCCAGAATTGTTCATGCACAATTTATATTCAGTGTGGGCGACAATGCCGTCACAATCCAGCCTTGGCACCACTCGAATGCTCTGAAACCCTACTTAAATTCTCTACTTGAAACTAGAAACTAAGTCTAACTGATATAAAAACGAACTTTGAGATGGTTGCACCACATTCTATACAAATGTCAGCTGTGACGGATCAGCTCATGAGTTTGAGTGTAACTTTAACCACTTCTGTCAGTGCAAGAATATTAGTTCCTGGATTATCATCATCATCAGGGTAAAGACTTATTTCAAGATTTCATCCTATTAGGGATGTTATTAGTAATAATGTCGGTGTGATTAGTTCTCCAGGCTGAATCTTAGGGATTTGTGAATCTGTACCTGTAAGTAGGCCTGCTGGCAGCGCTGCACGAGCTGGTGGAAGGCAGGAGTGCGGAGGTGTGCGTGGATATGTGCAGGGTTTAACCTCTGCAGAGCCTCCATAATGATCTCCTGCAGGACAAACGGACTAAGAACACCTTTCGCTGCCCCCACACAAAACTGGTACACGTGGTTCACACCTGAGGAGAGAAGAAGAGGGAGGAGGATAAGGAAACATTCTGAAAATGAATGAATCTCTAATACATTGCATTTATGTTCTTTTACCTGTTCTTTTAATTATTAAAGTTTTCAATTTATGATTATGTTTAATAATAATTTATTAATGTTAAATTATAAATTAATTATTTGTAATATTAATTATTTATTTTACATTTTTAATTAAATTTTATTTATATTTCAAGGGTTAATTCACCCAAAAATTAAAGCATCATTTACTCACTCTCATGTCGTTCCAAACCTGTAAGACTTTCGTTCATCTTCAGAACATAAATTAAGAATTTTTTTATGAAATCCAAGTGATTTCTGTCACTCTATTGACAGCTACGCAACTACCACTTTGACAAAAAGTTCATAAACGTATCATAAAACTAACCCATAATAATTGAGTGGTTTAGTCCAAATTTTCTGAAGAGACACGATCGCTTTATATGAACAGATTTATTTTAGGCTTTTATTTACATAAATATTTAAAGCAGGTTCGGTTGAGCTTCTGCTTATGTTCGCTGATCAATCTTTATATGTGAATAAAAGAATAAATTCAATCTGTTCATCAACTAAAGTAATCGTGTCTCTTCAGAAAACTTGGACTAAACCGCTCAATTCATATGGATTAGTTTTACGATCTCTAACTTTAAGCGTCAAAGTGGTAGTTGCATAGACTGTCAATGGAGGGAGAGAAATCTCTCAAATCTTATTAAAAATATCTTCATTTCTGTACAGAAGATGATCGAAATGGATCTTACGGGTTTGAAACAAGATGAGGATGAGTAAATGATGACAGAATTTTTGGGTGAATTAACTTTAAAGGTGCATTAAGCAACTTTTCATGTTAAAAATACCCGTTTTTCTAACCCATACATGCTTAAACAATTGCCTGATGGGCTGAATGAGCCCTTCTCTGATCACTGAGATTGTCTCTATAATCCTGTAAAGTAAAATAAATAAGAGGGATTCGGGCCGGAATTTGAGACTGGGCGTGACGTCATGCGAGTTCACGGCACGCTCACATAGCTATGTCTGGCAGGTTTGTGTATTCGCGGGCATTCTCCGTTGAAGATGGATTGTAAGAGACCTGCTTGTAGTTAATTTCAAACACCAACGCAAACTCCACGTAAGATTAAAAAAAGACTTTAGTCTAGTGCGTGCACATCTCTGGCTGCAGTTTCGCTTGCCGCCAGAGGTGGCATAGTTCTGCAAAAACTCAGAATCGTGCGCTATGCACCTTTAACTTTATAAAGTGTCCCTATTATGAGCCATTCACATATCGCGTCTAAAAACGCATGGAAGGAGCTCCTTCTTTCCAAAGCACTTGCGCTCCCGTTGCGTTCTTTTGGTGCTATGCAACCGTGAACTGCGATCTCCATAACGGCGAAGAAGTTTCAGTAATGAATCTCCACCACCGAAAAACGCTTGTAGCTCTGCTACAAGAAAAAAAAACAGTGTTTGGGTGCACCCCATGCTTCATGTTGACTGAGCTTTCAATGTTGTTACGGAAAGGGTGAAGTGAAGCTGATTGGTTGGTTCTTGTCACATGACCTGCTGTGCGCTTACAGCATTCTAAAAGTTGTCACTCTTAAATCTCGTTGCGCCTGGAAAAAAACGAGCGCGTCACACCACGTACATTTGAAATAACGAACTTGAGCACGCAAAAGACGCGATATATGAACGGCCCCTTATGCTATTTTAAAGGTTACTAATTTTAGTTTTCATGCATCCAAGATAAAAAAAACTTGAATTGTCTCATAATATACATTGCACATCACCTCATTTCTAAAAGAGTCTGAAAATGATTAGTTAGAAGATTCAGTCTCTCTTAACTCCTCCTTTCTGTGAGCCTACTCTGCTTTGATTGGTCTTACGGCCCAGTCTGTTGTGATTGGTTTACCGCTTACAGCGCATGTTGGAAACAAAAACATTTTTTTCCATATAAATTCCAGTCCTCATTCTTTTGAAGTGTGTGCAAAATGGATTTGCAGCGCTGAAAACGGTGTTCTCTACATGTTGACAACACAAGCCAAACTTTTCTAGGCCTCAGCTAAAACAACAGTGTTCGAGGTTGAATCAAGTAAACCTTGTTTGCAGGCAACCAATGAAGACCATAGGCTGGTATTACACAAATTTTTACATAGTTATGGATGATGAAATTGCTGACAACACATTTCAGCAGTTAAGATCAATTCTCGATTCTTTACAGACAATATCTTTATTTGTAATGCACTTTGATCGCAGAGCTTTAACATTCACAAACTGCATAAACGGTAATGTTTGAAAAAGCATAATGGGCCACATTAAGTTAAAATCCAAGTACAAAAAGCACTGTCTATATACAACCATTTCAATAAGCCAACTTCATCGCACCTTTCTGGTTATGTCTTGCTCATCAGTGCATTGCTTTGCTTGTTCTGTTTCTTCCATATACATAAAATCCAATGAGCCTACCCTACAAGTCCCAGACAGAATATGCTGGGATCACAGCATATAGCTATAGCATACAAATAATTTGCATGAATAACTTATTTAATAAATCAAACCCAGATGGGATGCTTTAAAGAGGTCAAGTAATTTTTATTCTTTGTGTGGTGAAATTTAATTATAGAAGCTCAAATAGAGCGAAATATCACCCACAAGTCAAACACAATTAGTAGAACTGTTAACGCAAACAAATTTGGAAGACTGCAATTTAAGATTATGTCCAT
This sequence comes from Phoxinus phoxinus, assembly GCF_949152265.1. NCBI lineage: Eukaryota > Metazoa > Chordata > Actinopteri > Cypriniformes > Leuciscidae > Phoxinus > Phoxinus phoxinus. The sequence continues at coordinate 12,198,554 of NC_136889.1, read as the reverse complement.
AAATTGTAAGGAAAGCCGATTTATCATTGAATTTATATTTTGTCACATTATGTCTGCATTTCCTGCACCATTTCCTGGTCCCAAAGTTTTTTTTCTATGAAGGGCCAAAAATAAGACTTGCTTTATATCCAACTATATAATAATAATAATAATCTCTACATTTCAATGCAAAAATAAAGCAAAATATGTTAAAACAAAAAGATACATTAGAAATAAAGATGTGCTTCAACTTAATTACACTAAGGCTTATTTAGTTTTCTTGGAACGGCAAGCATTACCAAAAATATGCCACTGAATATTCTAATCAATTAACAGTCCTCTATTTTGATTTGCCGAGCTGCATCTCAAGTGTGCTGATATTTAGTATTAAAAAATCCCTATAATTAAAAATTCCCTATAAATTAATAATTCCCTTTGAGCTAAATTGGCCTCTTTCCCTTACATCTATTGGTGGAAAATGTGGACAGTTTAATCTTAATTGTAAGCATATACTAAGTAATTTATCTTTTCCATTGTTGCGGATGATATAGAAGTGACGTATGTAAACGCATGGCTTAATTGAATGTATGAATTAATTAATTAATGCAGAGAAAGCTGTTACTCTAATCTAGTCTGCCTCCCTATTTTTAAACTGCAGTAAATTCAGATCTGATATCTCACACTATTTGATAAGGTAAGAATTGAGCGTGTTTCTCAATTTCTAGAATGCATTGTTTATAGCTTAACTGATGCCATTGCGTGTTCAGTGTCATCCAAATAGCTATCAGTCACAGAGAGCTGAACGAAATTAAACTGCAGTAATAAAAATTCCTCTGTAAGGACGAATATTCTCCTCACAGAGCGGTAAGATTGAGTGTGTTCCTCGATCTATTTCTAAAGGCCTTATTTATTTATAGCAAGATTGTTTGTCAGTGCGTGTACCAATTCAATTAATGTGCTATATCCTCCCTGTGTTAAACAGCTAAATGCTTGTCTGTTTGTGAGCTTGTGCAACACTGCTTGTCTGAGTGTGATTTGAAGGGGGGTGATTTCAATCTTGATCAAGAAAAGCTTTAACATTGAAACTGTGAATCAACAGCGAAGAAACCCTGTTGTTTTACATGCCCAGAGAAACTTGCACAGAGACAATCCGCCGAGATCGCAGTTCTATCAATTACAGAACAAAACTGTCGTTTGCTTAAAGGGATAGTTCACCCAAAAATGAAAATTCTGTCATCATTTACTCACCCTCAAGTTGTTTTAACCCTGTATGAGTTTCTTTCTTCTGTTGAAAACAAAAGAAGATATTTTGAAGAATGTTGGTGACCAGACAGTTGATGGACCCCATTGACTTCCATAGTAGGAAAAAAAGATACTATGGAAGTCAATGGGGTCCATCAACTGTCTGGTCACCAACATTCTTCAAAATATCTTCTTTTGTTTTCAACAGAAGAAAGAAACTCAAAACAGGGTTAAAACAACTTGAGGGTGAGTAAATGATGACAGAATTTTCATTTTTGGGTGAACTATCCCTTTAGAGCTTAATCTCACTCTTAACAAACTGAGTGTTTCTAGTGCCACGTCATAAAACCAGCTACGAAAGGTGTCTTATTTTACAGTGTTGAAAGTGCCTACATTTCATGTAACATGCATCTGATGCAATTCATGTCTTTGCCGACTAGCGTTTGTTCTGACGCCATAGTTACGATCGTGGCACATAAGTCTTATGCCTGGGACACACTTAACTACTAGCTAAAACATTCAGTCTCTGACTGAGCGCGTTTTGGCATGATCAGTCGTAAGTATCAAATTACATTCATAATCGGCCTTACCGTCGTTAAGTGTGTCCCTGGCTTTAAGACTCTTCCGGGCGGACTCTGAACTGTGCACGTGCAGTGTATAGACGCCATATTGTAAACAAACCTTACAGTGTTCCTAAGCTAACCGAAGCAGTTGTGTTTACATTGAAGTCATTTCAAGCTATCATTATTTCTTAGATGTATATTTTAGATCTAATTACCTTAGGATGAACAAGTCTTGAACTTTGGAAGTTTAAGTAAACTTATTCTACCAAAATTTTTCCTTTCACCCTATTAACAATTGTTTTTAGATTCACACTTAGTTCTGGCATTTAGAACTGTCATCTGGCCCTAGCATGTCATTAACTATGCTCTGAAGCAGGGGATTCGTCAGGTCATCCCAGTATATTTTTCTGTTGATATGAATTTTTTTGTATATTTAGGTGAATTATGTATATGATGTATATTACGATGTTGATTAACTATATGCCTTTCTCCACTGACATTAAGTTGTTCAAAGTGTTTCTAAGGTTAGTGATTTTTAGAAGGCAGACTGAGATGGCGAACGGGAACATGCTTTGTGTAACAATACCAACACATTATTAGCTGTTTGATAACGTAGTCAAGCCAAAGGCTAATAATATAAATTACCGTTACGTGTCCGAAGTTGTAGAGATAAAACGCATTAACATTCTGATACATCAACTCAGTGTAATTCACTCTTCCACTTCTTCTGAATCAGTTTCTGGTTCAAACATATATGGCTGAATAAAACCAGTATTTCCACTTGCCAGTGTCAACTTTACTGTAGTAAACGTTGCACAGAGTGGATCTCTGAGCTGGTGTGAGCGAGTTATTTTATAGGCATGAAGAAATGTTTTTCACAGGATTTTTTTTTTAATTTGTCATTGTGATGATCAAAGATCTTTAACAGAGACAAATGTTGAGCATTCAAAATCATCCCTGGTAAGTGGTCCAACTGAAGGTGTGTGGTGTCAATCCTGTCAGACTAAAAAAAGAGGTATCAGCACTATTATTGTATTATTTTCCTTTCAAACATAAACAATAATATTGTTTAACTTCAAAAAAAGCTTTTAATTGATAGAAAATATGAGAATATATATATTTTTTAATCTTTTTTCTTTACTAAGTTGAGTGACGAAGTCTCGCATCACTAGTTGAATATTTATATATATATATATATTTATATTATATATATATATATATATATATATATATATATATATATATATATTATTATTTTTTTTCCATAAAAAATGTATTGTTTCTTTCCAATGAGATTTGTTTTAGCATTTTTCTCTCTTTCCCTTACTCAGTTGAGTGACGAAGTCTTCACAACCTGTCTACACTAAGGCAAACACTTAGTCATCACCACACTTCACTATTAGTGTGTACAATCACTGAAATGACACTTAGCTGTTCCACTGCCTAAGGGGAAGATGTGGATGCCTGGCTCAGAAGCATTACGACTACCTCAGACCAAAGACAATTGAACTGTTATTATTTTTAATAATAGTCATAATTTTGAGAAGATTCCTGACACACGATTCAAGTCAGAACCACAAACATGTGGAGATAGTCTAGATCACCAGTTCTCTAACCTATGCCTTCCCAGCGCAGCTGAAATTAAGCAACAAACATGTGCCAAGAGCAGAATAGACAAGCTGGAAGTGAAAGCTGCAAGCCTTGAAATGAAAGTCCAGGACGACTTCAAGTGTCAGAGCACTGAGTTCCTGAGAGAGCTGATGCACACTCAACGCTGCACAGACTAGCTCCAAGTGCCCGACGAAGTGGAGCAAGAAACAAGTTGATAAGTTTCAAGAAGCTGTTACAGTCACTGAATGTGACAAACAAGAATTCAAGACTGTCCAGAAGCACCTGGTAAACCAACTCCAGTCTACTGAACATCTACTACAGAAAGCCAAAGCTGATATTAAAGATAAGAACTCTAAAATCAATGCTCTGGAAGACCCCCTGGAAAGGTACTAAGGGGTGCAAAGGCTCGCAGCTGATCCGGGATCCGTACGGACCAGGCCCCACGGTTCGGCACGCATGTGATTCGCGGATTAACTGCTAAATTTAATGATCATAGAGTGAAAGTTTATAATTTGGACGTGTTTTGTATTGGCAATTTACACATTCAAACCATTTAAAATTAGGACTCACGGAAAATCGGGCCTCGCGCGTTCTGTGCGCACCGCTGCACGCACACAGAGAGAGAGAGAGAGAGAGACAGGCATGTTTCAGATAGCGTTCGAACACCGAATTGATTCCTCTTCCACAGTTCCTTGCCCTTGAACGGACACATACACACAAAATTATGTCTAAATATAAATACCCGTCTCGGCAAGTATTCTCTCGGATATGTCATAAGTGAACAGTTGAGAAAGAAACAGATGTCAGACACCTAATATTCCTACTGTTGTCTCTGTGTCATTAATGTTAATAAAACAACAAAATACCTTTTTAACAAAGATTAACTACATTTAATTTCTACAGTGAACAAATATAGTGTTTTACATTTAGGCTTAATTATACATTTCTGTACCTGAACACTACTGTTAGACTTTGTTATTTAGTATTCATTTCTGCTAGTAATTTTGTTCTTATTTTATTACTGACTGCTGACTTGTTTTTAATAATGTTTGAACTTTATCAGTTAGGCTAGAAGTTTTTGATGTGGTATACTATCGAAGAACTTCAAGTGAGCTTTAAGTGATAAATGAATTTCTCTTTGTTTTTTGTTGTCTTATTAACATTAAATGGAAAGTTCCCCCCAAAATGAAAATTGTCATAATTTACTGTCAGATTGTTTTAAACCCGAATAAGTTTCTTTCATCTGTTGAAAATAAAAGTTATTTTGAAGAATCTGGCTAACCAAACAGTTGCTCGTCCCCAGTGAGTTCCATAGTATGTTTGTAACAGTAACCACAATAAGCACAGAAGGTTAGAAAGTCTGCCACCACCAGAAGGCATCACAAGAGGAATGCAATGTAGGAGACAAAGTTTTGCACTATAGCTCTACACAGCCATGCCAAACTACCTCTCACTGTCTGTCTGCCAAATAACTTCCTGCCTTACTGGACTGACTCCCGTCATATCATGGGTGATCCCTAGTCCAAGGCAAAGATGCAAAAACCCATCGAAACTAAACCGGGTAAATCACATGGGTCAAACCTACAAGAAAAGTGGGGATCAACACAGACTGAAAAAGATCACACTACACTACACTACACTACACTACACTACACTACACTACACTACACTACACTACACTACACTACACTACACTACACTACACTACACTACACTACACTACACTACACTACACTACACTACGGAACTGAGAAAAATAAGATTTTTAGTTGTCCCGCCAAATTAATTGGGTAGAACACTGGAATAAAGATAGAACACTGGAAATTAGATGTTTTAGAAATAAAAATGATCTACATTAAAATAGTGGTCAAAGTTTGAGCTCAAGATTTTTTAAAGTTATTGTACTCTGCCTTTGTATTGTCAGCAAAAAGTGAGAAGTCATGCCAAGGCAACAGGCAGTAACTTCCACATTATCAATATTTGGTTGCTGATCACCATTAAGAAAATCATTATAGTAACAGCGGTATAAAATCTAGTGATCATGGCATTTATTTTGTGTGATTTGCAATTACTTAGCCATCTATGTATTGCTATCCTGTGCTTTGGTTGCATTCTGATGGCATTATTAATACATAGACTTTAGACATGACAAAATACCTCGATAGCAGTAAAGAGTATCTTCAACTTGTACAGAGTGGCATAAGACTTGCTAAGCGCACGTTAAAATGATCACGATAAAACAGATCCTCGTGCACATTCGACCCGGGGACTGGCTTATAGCGGTGGATCTGAAAGACGCATACACTTTCACATTAAGATAGCCCCTTTATCACAGCCGCTTCCTGAGATCATAATAATAATAACCTTTATTTTATAAAGCACCTTTAAAAGCAGCTTCTCAAAAGCGCTGTATACACAATAAACAATTATTCGAACATCAATCGTGTTCGAAGGTGTCCCGCTCCTTGAACGTTCACGAAAAAGTATGAATGCCACTTCCGCTTTGGGACTCAGTAGGGAGCGCGTTCTGGACTACCTCGACGACTAATGCATTTATTGTGTTCTGCGTCTTTTCAGTATGCGGTGGTTTCAGCTGTCTGCCCTATTATTGTGCTTGTGCACTTCGCTCGTCACAAGGATTTATTCCAGACACTGTAATTAGGTATAATCCGCTTAACAGCTGTTCTGATGTTGTATGCACCAGCACTTGTTGCTTCATTATGTTTTACCGTAAAACTTCAAATAATAGCCCGGGCTTTTATTTTCCCAAATCGCCGAACTGCACCGGCTTGTATTTGAGACAGGCATCTAACTTATATGAGACAGGCCTATAATTTAGTGTTGGTTGTTCATTGAGTGTAGGCCTAGAGATAACGATCCAAATAGCATAGGCTGATAGACGGAAAGCATGACAGTAGGAGGTTACCACATTATATTACATTTTATTTATAATTCGAATGCGTTTAACAAATCAGTAAAAATTAGCCTACTATATTACCATGTCCGTATATATCTAAAGAGGGTCGCACACCGGACAAGAAGCGCAGTTGTCTATGACAACTCGAGGTATAGCACACCGGATACACTTTGTCAGTTTATGGCCAGCAATATTGTTATGTTTAAGGACATTATGGAATTAAGATCATGTCTGTACTATGTTATGATTGTACTGTACAATTAAATACAATCGTTGCTTAGTCTGCAGTCTGAATTCAGAGCGTCTGTTAACTGAATGAATTGAGAATATCACCTGAAAATCCGATAACATCAGCAATTTTCATTCAACCAGCTGATTTCTGTAAATGAATGTAAAACTAAAATGTATATTGCAGCATAGGGTGAAGTCAGTAGGCCTATACATAACGACGATTTGAGAAATAAATGTAAATTTAATATAAAACTATAACCCTTTAGATTATTGGCAGCATAAAAAAACAAAATGATGTGACAGCCATGAGCTGAACAATACAAGTTACCGGTAATATCCATCGAGCCTATGAACTTGTTGCCCGAAGCACATCAACAAGAAAGAATGAAAGCTACGATACAAAACGACCCCATTCATCACTATCATCATCACTCTACATCCTCAACTACAAGTTCATTGGTGAATTCCTCCTCCTCGTCGCTCTCCTCCACTTCTCCCTCGACGGCCTCCGCTAACTCTGCCTGCCTTGCTTGTGCTCCCGCCCAGATGCGCAAGGCTCTCTTAAGTGCAATCTGCACCATAGAACTGGCTTAAACAGACGATCTGACGGGTTTTAGAAGATTAAATACAACCCAAAACTAAAAAACAGAACAAGTCTCTATTTGAGACCGGCCTTTATTTATCCAAACCTGTAGCCACACCAGGCATGTAAAAGAGACAGGCGTCTATTTGGGACTCGGCTATTACTTAGATACTTATCCACATGATACAGGAGGTCTTGATTGTGCCAAAAATATCAATAACTCATTTTCGACCAAAAACGAAGTTATGGTCTTTTGCACGGCACGGCACTACACTACACACAGAAGTTAAACATCTAACATTGAAATCATTCAACACACTTATTCTTCCCACAGGTAGAAACTAGCTTCAGAAAGGAAACATGTAACTATATACACTCAAGTAAAACACCTAACATTAAGTTCTGGTACATGACACCTTAGCTTAACCAGAAAACACTCAACTGATTTGTTTTGCTCTTGTTTCACCTCTTCCTTTATAAGGTAAAATGGCTGTCTACCCCATAAGGGTCAAGGTAATGGTATTAAGATTGACGCACCACACCTAATATATGTAATATACTAATATCCACCTTAAAATTGAATGTGTGAGAGAGAGAGAGCTCCATGCACATCCAATTTTTTACCACAAATGAAAGCTAAACAGTCTCAACCTAGAACAATTTCTCCCAAGACACCATTTCAGGCATTAAAAGACATCCATCAAATCAACAAACCTAAAAACCAAGGACGCTGACAAATTGCTAATAAATATAGTTTTCACTATAGTTTGGATATTAATATCCACTACAGAGTTTATAGTTATGGCCCATTCAAATGAACGCTGGACGATTCTTTGCTCTTGTAAAACAAAAATTTCAAAATTCCCTATAAATGAATTAATAATCCTTTGAGCTAAATTGGCCCGTTTCCAAGCACACAGACTGTTTACTAACTTAGCAAAAAAAAGTATTTAACCCAGAATATCATTTTAAAGGAAGCTTGTGGAGGTCCATGTCATTACCTTCTGATAAGGATACACATCTCAGAGGGGACAACTAGCAATACAAGAATACAAACAAGCCATTTTAATAAGATGCCTAACCAGAACATGGCATATTTTCTACTTCTACATTCTCAATTGTAATATTTAATCCCATTAAAACTGGCAACATGCACGCAATCAGCATGGGATAAAGCTCAGAGTAAGAGGACAGACATCAGGATGTCAATAACTCTGCTGGAGAGTCACCTTTTGTCCGCTGAAGGCAAGGTAAACTGCCAACATATAATTTACAGTCTATTTTAGCTATTATAGCAGGTGACAGGAAATCTTGTTTTTCCTAAAAAAAAACATATTGCAAAGATAAATGGGCATACCAAGACGTGCAGCCAGGCCCAACAGCCATTTGACGTCTTCTGTGTAAGGGGGGCTACGGGAAAAGTTGTTCGGATGATCGTTGTGGGCCCTTCTTCCCAACATCTCCAAGGCCAGCATACCTAAATAATGACAGGAACATTTCGCCATCAACACTCTGTACTGTACGACACTGTACTGATCCAAGTATTGAATTGACACATGCACCCAAACATCCTAATCTCCAGGACTTATGAGTACTGATAGAACGGAAATCATGCCTTAATTAATATTTCTCACTGTGAGAGTTCTTTGTGAGTCCTGCAACATGGACACAACCGACCTCTCCCTCACCTCTCTTGATAATTAATCACCACAATTCAGGACCAGATGGATCCTAATGGGTGCAAAACAGCAACATAAGGACAGGCAAGCCATGCCCTAATGGATCTATGTAATTAGAAATCAGGCGTCCTTACCGACTCTGTAGGCCGAGTGGAGGTAGTGCAGGCCCTGCTGGCTGATTGGTTGACTGTGCTGCTCGTCTTCCACAGGGAATGGTGCACTGACCAGCGAGGCAGGCTGGGACGAGAGTCCTGGAAGAGAAGTCCCCTGAATGGCCTGGATGGTGGCGGCTGAATGTACTCCTGCTGCTGGGCAAAAAAAGGGGAGAGGATGTTCAGGGGTGTCTATGAATTTGCAAACTGTCCAATGCCTTTCCAACAATTTCTGGTAAACTGGTAAGAACTGTAATGAACTTTTGTCGGCACTGAGTTTGCACTAAATTACTAAACTATGCAACTATGGTCTATGCTTTCAAAATGGATTTTTTTCAAGATGCATTTGTTATGCCTCTGTGTGGAACTCTCCAGTTGTTTTACTGTTTTTGTTAGTTTGTCCTGTTTTTTGTTTTTCTTATACAATCAGTTTCACCAGGGATGAACTGCTGAACATTCAGGAGTACACACTACCCAATCTTCTACAGGTTTTTGATTATTCTGACGTTTTGCTGAACATTGTAGTTTGAGGAGCAGCAGCGCTGCCCAAGCACTCTAGGACGCACAAGCGTGGAAATCGATCCAGAAATCTACTCAAACATCGCGGCTTTAGAACCACGCTGCCTAGTATCCATCTGGCAAATCTCCGCTCTCTACCCAACAAAACAGACTAACTTCTTTCTTGAATCAAATAAGGACTTTTCAAAATATGCAGCTCTGCGTTTCACAGAAACGTGGCTGAATGGAGCCATTCCGTTTTCTTCTTTCATCCTCGTATTTACATTCCACAGCAAGCGCATATGAGTGCAGCGCTGCAAAAGCTGGCTGCTCAGACCACAGAGCAGCAACACCCGGACTCTCTTATTATTATTCTTGGTGACTTTAATCAAGCAAACCTCACCCTTGAACTGCCAAAATGCAGACAACACATTACATGCCCTACCAGAGAAAAAAATATTTTGGACCACTTCTACACCACAATAAAGGATGCATATCGGTCCATCAGCTTTAGGACTCTCTGATCACTGTCTGGTTCATCTTATACTGACCTACAGGCAGAAACTGAAATCAGCTAAACATATAATAAGTACTAAAGAAGCAGAGCGGGATTTAAAAGACTGTTTCAATTGCAATGATTGGACTGTTTTTGAAGCTGCTGCCACTGATTTGTATGAACTCACAGATTATGTCACCATACATCAGTTTCTGTGAGGATATGTGCATTCCTACCAGGACTTATTTAACATACAACAAAAACAAACCATGGTTCTCAGCGAAACTCAAGACAGCCTTAGATGATGCCTACAGGAATGGGGGGAAATCATGTACAATCAGGCCAAAAACACACTGACAAAAGAGAATCTACAAGACGACATCCCCCAATTCTGTAGGGAATCAACAACTGGGCGACGACCTGAATGATTTCTAAAGCAGATTTGAAAATCAAAGTCTCCAGCTGGCTTTCATCCTCTCGCAGCTCTTCAACAGATCACTGGAGGAAGTCCCTTCCTGCTTAAAATGCTCCACCATCATCCCCATCCACCCAAAAAATAAAAATAAAAATCACTGGCTAAATTGCTACAGACCTGCCGCTCTCACATCTAGGGTTGCCAACCGTTCTGTATACTACGGAATCGTCCCGTATTTGACACATAAAAGTCTTGTTCCGTATTGAACCGATACGGAGCGCACTTTGTTCCGTATTTTTGAGAATCAATTCAGTGCAAATCCGTGACAGACACACACATAGCTTCTAATATATATGTCAGACTATGAACAAAGACATTTGTAGGCTATGATAAGAAAAAAAACAGACGGTGCGTGCGGTAGATACTAATTTCTCCCCGTTTGTCTATGATCAGCGTCACGTTTTTAACATCTTGGAAAATCATCAGAGAATGCCCTTTTAATTGGTCGTTTCAGTCATTGTGAGTCATGTATCGTAGCAACGATGATGACAAGTGACAACAGCTGGAAATGTAAAAATGACTAACGTTACTTCCAAGCAGCCGGCGAAAAAGAGCACAAAAATATAGAATTGAATGGGAAATAGCTGCACAATGTGCTTAGTCTGGAGGTTTATTTGTTTCTGTGAGGATTTTCCTTGTGCATATATATAATATTTGCTTCTCTTGAACCCTTCAACCTGCATCATTTCAACTTAATTGTGTTTAACAGCAGAATTTGTGGTGAAAAACTACATTAGCCATTTTCCTTGTGCATATATACAGGTGTTGTATTGCTTGAATGCATTATTTGAGTGCAATATTTCCTTTCCAGTGCAAAACAATAATACATAAAAAAACAGGTAATATATATAAAATATATATTTTATATTTTCTTTATTAGCTGTTTTTTTATGTACTATTGTTTTACACTGGAAAGAAAGTTAACTAAAATGGAAGTATAATTATATAATATAAAGATATTTGCACTACACATCCTTAAAATGTTGTCAAATTAAATGTCACATGTCTCCCCTCCCCCGTTCCTTATTTCAATTTTAGAAAGTTGGCAGCCCTACTCACATCTGTGGTCATGAAATCGTTTGAAAGACTGGTGCTGGCACACCTGAAGGACATCACAGGACCCCCTGCAGTTTGCTTATCTAGTAAACAGGTCTGTGGATGATGCAGTCAACATGGGACTGCATTACATCCTGCAACATCTGGACAAACTAGAGACTTATGCAAGGATCCTGTTTGTGGACTTCATCTTGGCCTTAAACACCATCATCCCAGCAGTCCTTCAAACTAAGTTAACCCAGGTCTCTGTTCCTAGCTCTATTTGTCAGTGGATCACCAGCTTTCTGACAGATAGCCAACAGCTAGTGAGGCTGGGGAAATTCACATCCAACACCTGCACAATCAGCACTGCCCCCTCCCTTCTGAAGTTTGTAGTCAACTACTGGCCTCTTACACAATGGTGAGGAGTCTGCATATAGGCAGAAAGTTGAACAGCTGGCTGACTGGTGCAGTCATCACTGCAGATGATATTGGACTTATTGGATATTGGAAACACCCCAGCACTCCCCCACTCACCATCATGAACAGCACTGTGGCAGCAGTGGAGTCATTCAGGTTCCTGGGCTCTACCATCTCTCAGGATCTGAAATGGGACATTTAAATTTGCTCTATTGCAAAAAAGGCGCAGAGGCTGTACTTCCTTCACCAGCTAGTTCAACCTGCCACAGGTGCTGCTGATGCAGTTCAACTCAGCCGTCATTGAGCCTGTCCTCTGCACTTCCATAACTATCTGGTTTGGCCCTCAGCTACAAAATCAGACACCAGAAGATTACAGAGGACTGTTCGGACTGCAGAGAGAATTATTGGTTCTCCCCTGCCCACTCTCCGAGAACTGTACTCATCCAGAGTGAGGAAAAGGGCTCAGAAAATCACTCTGGATCCCTCACATCCAAGTCACTTTCTATTTGAACTGTTGCCGCCCAGTCTGCGCTACAGAGCACTGAGCACCAGAACAGCCAGGCACAAGAAAAGTTTCTTCCCCCAGGCAATCTACATCATGAACATGTATACATGTATACCCTCTCAGTTCCACTCGCCTGATGATTATGGCTTACAGCTTATGAAAATCCTAAATTCAAAATTAGAATATTGTGAAAAGGTTTTCATAGCTGTAAGCCATAATCATCAAAATTATAACAAATAAAGGCTTGAAATATCTCACTTTGCATGTACGGAGTCTATGTAATATATTAGTTTCACCTTTGAAGTTGAATTACTAAAAATAAATGAACTTTTGCACGATATTCTAACTTTTCGAGTTTCACCTGTACATATATGTATATTATTCATATATCTTTATTCTTTAAATTTTATTTTACTACCTGTGAACTGTTGTTGTATGTGTACTGAAAGCTTCTTCTGTCACCAAAACAAATTCCTTGTGTGTGCAAACATACTTGGCAATAAAGTTCTTTCAGATAACTAGTTTGTTGCACTAGTCTTGAATTATGTATATTGAGGGCACTGTGACGAATTGCTCTTGTTTCTTATTTGTAATTTGCTTTAGTTCAAATTGTCTTCAAGCTACATTAATAAAATATAATTTTGTACATGTAATATTTGTCACCCATGATTAAATAATATTGACAGACATCTCACAATTAGATCCATTTTTGATTCAGGGAGTCACAATCCAATTCTTAAGTTATTCCTGGTGCATTTAAATAGTTTTCTTAGTGACTATTCTGTCATGTAAAAACAATTTTGTCAACGTGGGTTGTGTTTCTTGTCTTGTCCTGTGACAGAAGGCGTTATGCTCGAATTCAGAGAAAATGACTAAATCCACACTAAATCCAACTTTTTTTGTTGGTGTGGTTGCTGAAAAACACTAAGGCCATTTGTTCGTAGCTCATTTATAAGGAATGTAAAACAAAATATCCATAAAATTTAATACATTATTCTTCAAGATCAGCAACATTCACACTTGTATGAACTTCATATGACACTTGTTTGCAGCAAGCAAGATGTGAAATGCCACTCACTGGTAATGCAGTGAGCAGTAATAGTGACACGATGCAAGCAAAATTGTCAATATTGATCGAGCTAGCAATCAAGCGAGAAGCGAACTAGATAGTAAATGAGTGTCTAACCAATTGTTTCAAAATACCATTAATTGTTTGCGTTCCCATATGCTCCAATGAGATAATTTTAGATTATAATTTTAAATGCAGATATTAAATCTGACGAAAATAGTGTTCATTTCTTGCAAATTGCTGTAGGCCTATATTGTAAAACTGCATTTATTCAGAATTATTTTAAATAACATTGGATATTATGCCAAAAGTTGTGTTCATGTTAAGATGGAATTGAAATTCTACAACTTGTCATTACCTGCCACAGTAGTGCTAAGAGGCAAGGCTGCCTCTGCAGTATGGTATGGGTGGACAGCGATCTGAGTCATGGACGGCACTGGAACGCCAGGGAAAGTGACAGCGGTCGCTGCCATAGGAGCATGAGGGCCAGTGGCCACAGAAAATGGGTACTGTGCACCAATAAAAGCAGGGTGCATTCCCTGAGAAGACAAACAGATGCTCTTAAAACCAGCTTGATACGCCTTCCTCGAGTCATATACCTGCCATTGAAAAATTAAAACCAAAAGATTAAGTTAAACCAAGGGCATAGCTGTAAAGATAATTATACATTTATAAACAAACTGGTATGAGTCTATTTATATTCTGCCAGGAATGTCATGCTATGCATAAATGACTGCCAAGTAAGCATCTGCATTAGAGCCTATATTTAGTATTAATTACTTTCAGTTAAATGCAGACAAATAATACTACAGACTGAAATAAAAATGCTAAGCAAAGGTAACAGAAACCCATAATCATTTCAATAGGAAACGAACAGAGCTCATACCTGTGGGAAGGCTGTACCAGAGACGGGGAAGACGGCAGGACGGGGGACATGCTGAAGAGGATGGCCCAGGTACTGCGGGGTGCAGACAGTGGGCAGATGGGTTTGGATGGTGGTGTAGGGATGCAGACCTGCCGTGTGTGCCATGGCTGAGCCCGGCAGCGCATGTGACTGGTATATGGTGGAGCCGACGGAAATGACGGGTACTACAGCGGCTGCCGTCACTGTCGTAGTTACAGCCGAGACACCTGATGAATCCAAGACTCCGGTGTTATCCAGGATACCGCAGCCTCCCTCGGGTGCCGTTCTCCTTGCTCCACCGTTGGCCCCGCAGCGGCCAGAACCCTCTCGTTGGGCCCCTGAACCACCACCCACTGTTTGCTCGTATAGCCAATACCACTGGTGAGCCACCTCGAACAAGACCTCAGGATATACACCGCCTCCCTTTGCAGCCTCCTCAACAGCCATGCAAGCTTTCTCCAGCATCACATTATCCTGAAGAGAGAACAATGCAGAAAAGTGTCGTTTAAAATCAACAAGCAGATGATTTTTAGAACATTAGATTAAAAATGGATTCTGATCCAGTGGCTATGTATAATGAGTGTGGGCTGTGCTGGACAATACCTGCTCCTTGCACTGCACTAGAGCTCTCTGAATCTCATTGGGGTTCAGGGCATGAGCGTGAGGCAGGCAGCTCAAGGCCAGCTCTGCCGCAGCACGCACCATGTTGGGATCACGTGCTCGTGATGCGCGGTCTGCGAGTGACGCCACCTCCGGAGGAGTAAGGTGCCCGTCCCAGCATTCCACCAGAATGTTGAGGGCAGCACTTCCAATCTCCATGGCCTGGCCTGTGCAAACACGACGGAAGAATTCAAAATCAAACAAAGGGCAGGTTTGCCCACCCATTTGTTAGAATGCTCTTGTTTTAACATATCCACCAATATCTACTTATTAGAGCTGCACGGTTAATTGTTAAAAAGATCACAATCTCAATTCAAACACTAGAGCCGTGTTTGATTCATTGATACAACGATGTAGAATCATCACATGGTACTTGGCGATACGAGTATCAATACAGCTGCTTCTGTATCAATTCCACAGCATGTGCACAGCAGTGGACCACGCTTAATTTGAATACAAGAACAGCGTCTTAAACGTCCTGAAATTAATTAATATAATATATTAGAACAAGATTTTTATCTGGCAAGCAGAGGAGTATAACTGGGGTTGTCTGATATAAAGAGACTTCAAAATCTGCTAAATGTTTTACTTATTTTTCTCAACCTGGTAACCATGTGTAAACACTCTGGACAAAAATGCTGGCTTTCTGAAAACACTGGTAAGCTTGCAGTTTAGCTATCTGCAGTTCTATATTCTATTCACAGAAAAGTGTAATACATCAAGTCTGTGTTCATTTATGGGCCTGACAGAGAGAGATTGTGCATGTAGGAATTACCTCAGTCTGTACCGCGTTGCGTTCCTCTATTAACAGTGAAGCGCCGGTGAGTTTAAAAAAAACAGTGCTTGCTTCAAAAACAGTGATGTTACCAACTGCTTGCTGAGAAAGATAATGTAGCTCTTCAGTGCTGAAGCTATTTTATTGATAAAAAATTGCAGGGCAGCATTTAGAAGTTTCTGTGTTGCTGAATGTTTCTGTGCACGCGCACGATCTGTCCGAATGTGTGCGCGTGAGCAAAAGTGAAGAAAGCACATTACAGAATGCTTAATTTTTCAGAGAGTGTATGTTAATATAATATGTCAAGTGCAATGATAACCTATCAGCAAATGTAAAGATTATTTTATTAAAATATTAGAATAAGTAGGCTACATTTCAAAATAAATGTATTAGAACGAGTCCATTTTTATTTATGTGCTTAAAAAACAAGAAAAACTATGGTGGGGAGTGCCCAATGTTAAAATGAAACTTACTCCATTAGCTATATTATACAGTGCTACAGAGGCCCTTCACAATGCAGAGGGGAACTGCTTGGTCTGCCTATTGTTTGCAGTGGCCCTATAGTATGCAGTTTAATAAACAGCTGTTACACTAAATTCTGCTGAGGTGAAATTTAGTGCGGACCCGTATTGTGATGTATATCGTAACGTGGCATCGTAACGAGCCTGGAGAGATAAATATACTCTAGTATAGTACTATAATTCTCCATACTGAATTGATACTCTAAAGCCAAGGACATACATTTGAAAGATTACATTTGCATTTCAAGGGGATAATAAATCATTTTGAAGTTTGTGATCCCTGCAGATTACACAATTATCTCTCACCTGTAATCCAGGATACATGTGAGGAATATGTCCTTGACAGCCAGTTAGGAGACACAAAATTATGGAGGCCGAGGGCATACAGGCCAATCTCAAAGGCACACAGATGCAGGTTGCGGTGGGGCCCCTGGTGGCCTCCACTGGCAGAGGGTTGAGTGAAAATGGAGGTGGAGCTGTTTCCTCCAGCTTTAATTAGCACAGTCTTGGCCAGCTCAAAGTAAAAATGGGCAGCTGCCTCAGATGGCTGGTTGGGGACGTGTGGAGCATGGCATTCAGGCCGGCGGCCTTTATACCTATACAGAGAGAAAGAGACAGTGTGTGTCATAAACAGCAGACTTAGAGGATCAGAGAATCTGATAACAACTTATTTAGTCAATGAACAGGTACCAAAAACCAAGAACAAACCCATAAGGGGCAATGAGGGCAAAAAAGCCTCAGGTTTGTCTCACCTGCTGGTGTCAGTACTCTTGGCTCTGGCTCCTCCTCCAGCTCTGCGTGAGCCACTGGATGACGATGAGCCAAGTGAATCAGATGAAGAGCTGCTAATGCTATCACTGTCCTGGCCTCTCCCCCAGGAAGCAGCTGTCCAACCCCCTCGCAGTGGGCGTCGACTGAGAGTAGGAGAGCTGTCAGAGGTGGTCTCTGGAGCGCTGCTGTCAATGCTTGCCATGCCTGAGAAAACATGTCAGAAAGAACACCTTTTTATACTCTCAAAATTCTTTATGCATAGTTGAAAATAATAAATTAAATGAATTGATCATCTTTGCAGTGATCTGTGCACTTCATTTATGTCACGAGAGATCATAGGTGCTGCATCAAATAAAATCTTCTATCTGACTAATTAACAAACCCACTGTCTCCTACCAGTGTGTTTCTTTTTCTGTCGTACAGGTGATCCCCAGCAGCGTGTGCCGTATGCCCCGCGGCCCCCCAGTGCCAGACGACTGGGCACTGTGCCTTCAGGCTTGAAGGGTGCAGCTTCGCTCTGCTGCTCACAGGAGGTCGACTGCGCACCCTCTGCCAAAAAAGAAAGAAGGATAAAAATAAAAAATTTAACTAGGTCACTTCAGACTCCACAGGGACCTAAGACAATAACATTTAAGCAATGAACTTCCTTCTGAAATTGAAGTGTCTACCCGTGACACTTTGGTGGATGTGGTTCACCTTGATCTCTGTTGTCAGAGATGCCCTCTCCCGTTGCTGTGCTCTGAACTCCGCCAGCCGCTAAACCTCCCTGCTGCCCTGCCGCTCCCCCGCCGGTCACGCCCTGCACAGCAGCTGATGTTGCTGAAGGGGTGTGCTTTGACACTCCCCCTGCGGCTCCGCTGGCACCATGGGTGGCGTGTTTGGATGGGCTCTTTTGGCTGCTGGTAGCTGGTTTGCTAGAGTAAAATGAGCTCAGAGTCTGAGGCTTATGGGTCTGGCTCTCACGATCAAGGAGTTTGTCCAGTATCTACACAAAGATGAAAACAGAAATTAATACAAGACATTTACTGCATTTCACACATGATATCTTGGCTTATGCTTCATTACAAAAAATGTATTTGAGAGACTAAGGCCTTGTTTACACCTGGTATTAAGATGCGTTTTGGTTGATTGGAAGTGGTTGAAAGTGTACAAGTTTGTGATCCAGAGGTTGTCGAAAAATGCATTTGACCAGTTTGCTTTCGTAGTGTAAACACTAATGCGGTCAGATGTGTTCGAACAGTCACAAAACACAGCCTACTCTCCAGTCTCCACCTACTGACTTAATGAGTAAACATTATGGGAAGTGCGCTGGCCAGAAGGGATTAAAACTTTGTTGGCTCGAGACCCAGGTTTGGTTTGAAGATGAAAAACATACCGAGCACAAAATTCTCACAATCATTCCTTATTCTAAGTTAAACCACTTTAGGATTTAATAAAGACTCCAATGACAGAACAATCACAGCAGTGTGTATGTCTAATTATTCCCATATTAATAATCCTCATACTTTTGCCAATTATACACATTTGTAAATAAACCCCCCATTAGTAACTTTTTGCTTTGTAGTCAATTTATTTAAGACCTTGTAATTCAATTTTAACATTTTAATTGTTGTGGTAAGTTAATAGTATTGAACTAAAACCTTGTGAAGGTGAAATTAGCAACCCTGCAGCACTAGGTTTCCAATCATTAGGGGCCTGTTTAAACCTGGTCACTTCATGAGTTTTTACTGATTAGATAGCTATCTGATTTATTAAAACGATTCCATTTACATCTGGTCACATAAATGTGTTTTCATTTATCAAAATTCGTTTGACAATTTCAAAACTGATATAAATCCGATCTTCAATTCCCATGCTATATGCAGATTTAATGGAGTTCATGTCACCGAAAGCAAAAGATATGAGTTGCAATTTATTGATCATTAGCTAATTTCAAAATCAAAGACCGCAATAGGAGAGAACCGCAACAGCACTGATAAGATCATTTCGTTTATTTACTTTTAATGAAGATGATTGTGCATTAAGCGTCTGCGACTGACTTTCACTTTGATTTGAGATAGTTTGCATGTTGGCTTGATGAAAAGATGCAGTGATGTGTGTTGCAGTGGCACCGTCATATCTGGCTATAACAAGACATATAGCCTATAATGCTCTCACGCGCTTATTTTTTAGCATTGTTGGAAGGAGTAAAATGTACATATGTGGTTTCAACAACCAGATGCATTCAGACAGTTTCATCTGGAATGCGGCCCAGACCACCTCTTGATGTGGTTTGAGCAATCGGATTTTCGGAGGGCATTTACACTAGGTCTTTTCACGATCGGATAGCTAATTCGATCACAGAAAACGCATGAAGTGGCCAGTTGTAAACAGCCCCATATAGAGCATTGTGTTTTGCGGAAAAAGATGATGAAGGTTTACATGCATTAATCCATGCATGTCAAAAACAAACATTTCTCATTGTGTTTAAATACTAATGTCTGGTGGAAGTTATGCAGGCTGTCAACTAAGAAAGCAATAGGGAATGACAAAATAATCACAACTGAAACTTTACTATGCCACCACATATACATTTATACAACTTATTAAATGAAACTATTTTAAAAGACCATCAAAGCAATTAAACAGTAGTAGCCTTTAGATTACCGGTATATATATAAAAAAGACTCAATGGCTGTTGCCATTTATTCTAAGCACTGGCAAATCAGTGGCTGTAATCATTCAATTATATCACAGGACGCAATGTACAAACTATTGAGCATACATACAGTTATTTAAAAAGAAGCTTAACTTAATTCAACGCAATTACGTTATCAAAAACCGTTTCTGTGATCCGCGGAGCGTGCACTTATATTTTCAGTGGCGCTTTAACACGAAACAGGAAACTCGTGAATATTTATGTAAGCTCCGCCCAGTGTCACCAAAAATCTCAGACACCGAATATTTGAGAACACTGGTTCTGAGCGCTTGATAGCGGTTTCTGCGCAAATAGTTTAACAACGCGGATCAAAGATCATATACGGGCTGGAGTAAGCATTTTGAACTTTTGTAATGACACGTTTGGTCATGGACTTTAAACTGCATCATTATGCAAATTACAAACACATGAGGAGAGTTCTCAGCATGAGAACCCACAAGTTATCAGCATCAAGACCCATGACTGGCAGATCAACGTACTACTACATTACTCTGAAATTGTAGGAAATTAAATTAAATTGAATGTGGAGGATTTTAACTGTGACAAGATGATTGACAGGGCAGTGTAAACGGAGGATAACTCCAAAAGACTTGCCTTTTTAAGCTTGCTTTGGTCATCTTTATAGGTGATCATCAGTGCTAGAGCCAAGTCTCCTTTTTCTCTCCGTGTGCCTTCACATAGAAGAGGATGCTCTGCCTCACTGACCGTTGTCTTCATACCTGATGACAAAAAAACCAGTTAAAGAAAAGGAGAGACAATTGAAACACAAAATGAAAGAATATCTTCGACTACACACATTACTGCTGGTTGGTTTTGTATTTTTTTCACATAAATGGACTCTCACCAAGAGCTGCAACAGCAGCCTCAAATCCCAGCTCCTCATCACCAGGCATTTCATTGTTACGGTTCCGGCTAGGAGGTCGAGAGCCCGTGGGAGAGACCACTACAACAGGCAAGTGATAGGAAAAAAATATGAAAAATGAGCATGGGGATTTTGGGGCTTTTAAAGAGCATTTTTTAAACGGTTGGATAAGGTCGATGTGTGACTTACCAGGGGTGCAGAGCACGTCAAATATGAAGCTTGCCAGCATGAGAGGCAGAACCGGACGATAGTCGCAGAAGTTTCCATCACGGAGCTGCTCTGCTCTGTCCCTTATGGAAGTCATTTCTACAAGACCCAGAGGAATCTTCTTCAGGAGAGCCACTACCTCTGACTCCTGATATGCCAGCTTCACCTAACAAGAGCACAGTAGTTTAGAATTATGGGACAAAAAATACTCCACTACACATCTTTGAAATCATGCATCAAAGCATTACAATGCATTTTTAGTTTGTGGTTTGTTATATTGTGTTAATAGAAGTGCTCAAATCTCTGCAATTTGTGTATATCGTTTGCTAATGGTAAATTATATTACTTAACATTATTTTTATATTTATGCATGAATACATAAATAATATAAAACATGTAAATACACTGTAAACTAATTTTTGGTTTAACTTAAAGCAAATTACCTTGTTGCCTTAATTTTGAGTTTGTTGTAATTAAAAAAATTGAGCTAATACAATAAAGAATGGTTTAATAAACAGAAACTCAAAATAGTATGTTATCTTCACACATTAGTTATCGAAGTTGATTTTACAAAAGATAAAGTTGTATTAACAAATCATGAAAATATTTTTTTACAGTGTACTTTTATACCACAATTTTTTTTTTTTTTGATATTACACTTCCAAATTTCAAAAAAACCAGCCACATCCCTAACAACAAACTATACTGTCTACTAGCAGATCTCCAGATTTATGAGATTGACATCTGCTTTACCTCCAGAGCTTTAGTAGAAGCAGGAGGTCTCTGCAGCTCCAGGGAAAACATGCCAGTGTTGAAGGCCAGGTTATGGAGCTCCAGCCTCTCACTCAACACAGTCAGCAGAAAGGCTACTTTAGACAGGGTGTTAGTGGCCACTTGCGTCTGTTTAGTGGTCGACACCTTGCTCTTTTTACCCTAAACAAGACAAGGAGATATTCATTTCCAAAGGTGAGCACCAGTATGATTGTATGTCACAGGTGAAACCTCTGGGAAATCAATGAAAAATACTATATCGGTACCTTTGTCTGTGGTTGCTCCACCTTCAGGTCAGGGGGATTAGCCAGAAGATCTCGAGCAAGTTCAACAGCCAGTCGGCAAGCATCATTACTGTAGCCGTGAGCATAGAGAGCCTCAGCACAGGCAAACAGTACCTACAACACACCATTATACCTTTGAAAACCTTTTAAAGTTTTGTGCAATTAAATTGAAAAGAAAGAATCGAATAAAAAAAAGCCACTGTCAAGCCATGAAACTATTTTGCAACATTTTCATTATATAATTATAAAACGGACTGTTCCAGTACTTGATTATGATTGGCTATGCTGCCTTTAGAGCCATTGTGAAATACTCTATAAACATACATGTGTGACCTCATTAAATCAGTATTACTGCAGCATTGCATCTGTGTTCCATGGCAACCATTCTACTAAACACTGCTGAAGAACTACATTGCTTGATAGAAGGATTATTATTTGTTAATAAATTGTTTTTCTTGCCGTTTATAAATAAATAAAAATAATTAAACCATGCTACTTGTGTGAATGTGTGTATATATACACAGCACACTACCCGGCCAAAAAAAAAAAGTCACTGTTTGAGTTTAAAAAAGGCAAATGCTTAAGAGTCTATGTTTGGATCATTATTTCAGTGATAATTATGTTTCTAGCATTTTATATGTGTCGCAACAGTTATTCTAACCCTAATTGATGTAGTGTGTAGCTTTTCATTTCTTAAACAACCATGTAGGCCTTATTCCAGGATTAACACACAAGGAGTCTGACAACAGCCGGTATGATCTGATCTCACCATCGTGTCTGTCTGAGATTACATGAAGAAAGAGAAAAAACTGAGGCAGACTAAATCCAGAAGAACTGCAGCAGCATGAAGAAACCTACCTACAAAGCTACAGTACTGTGAAAAGTTTTAGACACGTGTAAAAATACTGTAAAGTCAGGATGCTTTCTAAAATAATGGCATAAACCGATTTTATTTATCAATTAACTTCTAAGTTCTTAGTTAATCAAATCAATATTTGGTGTGACCAGCCTTTGCGTTTAAAAAAGTTTTTGTCCTAACTACACTTGCATGTAGTTTTTAAGGTAGCTTTGTAGGTAGGTTTCTTCAAGCATCTTGGAGATGTTGCCGCAGTTCTTCTGGATTTAGTCTGTCTTAGTTTTTTCTGTTTCTTCATGTAATCACAGACAGACTCGATGGTGGTGAGATCAGATCATACCGGCTGTTGTCAGACTCCTAGTGGGGAAAAAAATATATACTTGATATTACAATAATGGCAAAACAAAATTTTTAACAGAAGCTATTAGAAAATGCATGGTTGAATTTAGCTCGTTTAGTGTTAATTTTGAACGCTACTTTTAGGCAGTGCTTCAGTACTTTACGTGGGGGGAAATTCACCTCCATCCTGCCCTCCTGTTCCAGAGGTTTAATCCCAGCAAAGATGTCTGGCTCTTCCTCATGGTTGCCGTCTGCAACCCCTCTATCCGCTCCCTCTTCTGAAGCAGCGCTAAGATAGTAGGCTTGATAGTCATCTTCACCCACAGCATCTGCACCAGCTGCTGCCTCAGCCGGCTGAGGTCCTGGGACCCCTGAAGCTCCACTTCCATCTCCCTCTCTGCGGCCCCGCTGAGCCTGGCTGGGCAGAGCATCGTCTACAGGGTCCTCGTCTCCTCCGGTTTCATCCAGGTCTGCCTCCACCTCCACCTCTTTCTCCATAGCTACCACTACTGGGGTTGCAATGGAGCTCTCCTTTGAAAAGCACGCATGGGCATCACCAGCAGAGGGCATGGCAGCATGTGCCACATGTTTTGTCTCAAAAGCACGCTCTTTTGAAACGTTGCCGCTGGTGTATTTGAGTGGCTCACGGAGCAGCGGGCTGGGTGAAGGCAACATCTCGGGAGGAGGAGGAAGGAAATCGAAGGTGTTGCAGGCCTCTGCCCCGAGTGCCAGGCTGGAGCCATCATCCAGACTCAGCTCTGCCATGTCAGGCTCTAGGGAGCTGTCCTCACTGCTGGTTCTCCGCTTTGCGCCAGGGTGCTTCCCACTGACACCACTCGAACTTCCACATGAGCCTTTGTTGCTCTGTGTTAGCTTGGCCTTACTACCAGCTGATGGGGAGGAGCTGTTGGCTTTATACATGCCTTTACCTCCCTCCTGAAGTGAGAGAGAGACCCTGCCACCCAGACAAACCAGAACGCCTCCGCTGTTCACGCCAGTCACTCCTTTCCTCTTGCTCACAATGGTCTCCTTAGGGCGGACTGCCACCTCCTGCTGGGGAAGATGTGAGTTACTCCTTGACTTGTGATCAGAAGAAGAACCTTCTGAGGTCCCACCACGAGTGCCATCTCCTGATTCCCCACCGGTCCCAGCTTTAATGCCCCGCTGCTGCTGCATTGCCCTGGCCCAACAAAAGGAAGCGTTTTTCTTATCTGCACTGCAATAGGTAATGCCAGGTAAAGGGTAGGCCACTTCCCAGTTGAAGTAGCAGCTTTCAACAGCTGGTTTGAAGCCCTGGAAGAGTTTGTCCAGAGACTTGCGGTGCTGCCCTCGTTTCACGATCTCTATTACCTTCAGGTGCCACTGCTTCAGCTGGGCAGCAAGCTCCAAGCGTCTGAGGAGTCACAAAAAGGGAAAAACATTACCTTACGAAAAATACAGCCACAAATCTTTAATTGAGCAATTCAATCAACATCACAATCAGAATCACTAGTAGGGCTGTCACGGTGGCAGTTTTTTTTTTTTTACCACCGCGGTGGTACTGGACCAACAACCATCGGTGGCGCGGTGGTTGGGGGGTTGTTTAAAAAAAAAAAAAAAAAAAGTGTTTATTTGAGCAATTCCGTCAAATAAATACACTAAAGCCTGTAAAGCATTGAAATAAATTTCAGTAAATATTGGTAACTTAAAAAAATATAATAAAGTTAAATCTATTTTTATTTTCTTTTTACTTTTGTTTAATATTTCCACACAAAGACGCGTGATAAAGCCTACCGCTCAGCGCTTTGAGAGGGATGTGGGACACGAGCACGAGAACATCGACCTCTTTTCTGATATCTTCATGTTTTCTACTTGTTGTAAAAGGTCTGAAGAGCGAATTTTATCTTCCACAAGGGCAAGGCATTTAGGCTGTTTGATTTTGCACTGCCAGAAAAAGCTAAATTAAAAATCCCCCGTGTGTGTGAAACACGCTTTACAAATAAACTTGACCTTACCATGTCTAATAACAAACACAAACTGTGTTAAAAAGAATTTGACGTACAAGTAAAAATGCAGGCTTTCTTTTCTACCGCGTTTTTCTACTTTAGCCTACCACAGTCAAGAATACGAAAATAATAAGCCTAATTTAATGCGAACCAAGAAAGAAAAGTTTATAATCCCCTTCGAAAATGGGTGAGACGTGAGTGAAGATTTGGGAAAAGAAACAAGAGATTCCATGCAGGGAATTTTTAATATTTTATTTAATTATAGAATAGGTTGTGCGATTATTCTCTAAAAAAAATTTTTTTTCCGGTGCTAATGCGGTGGTGTAACCATGACACTGCCAATAAAGCACATAACAGCTGTCACAAAGAACCGGCAAAAGTAATGATTATGAATGTGTCAAATATAGCAAGGAGATATTTTAATTGTTTATTAATAATCTAGTATTTTCTGTGTCAGTGTCGGGCTGCAAATATGAAGTTGACGTTGCCGACTCGTCATCTTCGCAGTGAATGCGCCTATAGAGAGAAATGCACACTTCATACGGAGTACATAAGCAGAGAGTAAAGCTAGTCGGTTTCTTTTCGTTTTGAATTGTTTTGTTTAAAAGTAGACAATTCAAGCTTTCTATATGGAACAACTAATGGAGTATTGTTAAATTCGCTGATGATCGGGTGACCAGATCGGAAACCAGAATTCAAAGCCGACAAAGATTACATTTTTGGGCTCAGCACAACTCTCTCATTCGTCATGAATCCAAACGTTTCCATGGCTGCGATGTAACATTTAATTACTAACCTTTTATTTATTTTGTGAACGAAGCTTTGTGCTTCACTCGTGTCATATTCATGTAAAACAGCATTCACATACAAAAAAAATTGTTTTTGCGGACCACCACCGGTGCTCCTCAGCCACTGCGGTGGCGCTTTAAAACCGCGGTGGTGCGGTTGTCAAGTTTACCGGCACAGCCCTAATCACTAGTACTTTAGAGCTTAACCAGCTGTACAAACTTGCTCACCTCTGGGGACTCATAGTAGGGTCTAACACTGCCAGTCTCCATAAGACAACCATCTCATCACACATACTGGCACATGCATGTGCCGCAACCTCTGTCTGCCCATTACTGCGACCTGTGTGCCCGCTGGCACTGCTGTGAGAGGCGGATGTCCTCACACTGTACCACCAACCAATGATCTTAAGAAAGAACAAAAAGAGCAGTAGAGTATCATTAGAACAAAATTTGTATTATTTAAGTGTTGAGTTTAAAATGCATCTCAAATCCAATATTAAGCATATACAGTCAACAACTAAATTAGGGCTGACTTCTAATAGTCGAGGATTCGAGGATTCGATTCGGAGAGGTCTGATTCGACTATGAACCTCATGGTCGAATAGTAGGGAAGTGTTATCAGAGCCACTGCTAGCCATTTTGGTGCCCTAAGCATAATTGCATAATTTATTTATGATGCCCCCTACCCCGAGAAACTTCGTCTTCATGAGGAACACGCGCGCTTGCTCTCTCTCCCTCTCTGTCGTGCACGCACTATGCGGTTTGGAGCACAGTCTCTGTCTCGCGGGCGCGCTCGCTCTAGATTCCGGAGATTTTAACTAATTCGCGGGCATCAGTGAGCCGCTATAAATATGCGGGAGACTCCCAGAACTTCCTTTGGGATGTCTGTATTTCTATACTGAAATAATATCGGCATTATAATTATTGATTTTTCATTAGGCTACTTTTTTGGTGCCCCCTCACCTCAGCTCTTGGTGCGCACAGCGCGTGGTGGGAGCGGCGGCGCTGAGTGTTATGTAACCAATGAGCAGCAGCACACTACATGCCTGTAACGTCCGGACTGCATTTGTTAGCATTTACGGATTAATTGGCTCATAATGGCTTCTAAAAAATCATCAAAAGTGTGGGAGTATTTCGAGAATGTTAAAGATGACCCAAAGAAAGTTAAGTGCAAGCTGAAGGCTGCGCGCGAAGCGTCTCAGCAACGAAGACATCCTTTCCTTTTTCTTTTTCTTTTGCTGCATGTGCACTTTCTGAAGCCCATTCGATTATAACTTGTATTAGGCCTATGTTTATTTTCGTTGTTGTGTAATTGTTTTTATTTATTCAGGCAGGCTTATTGTATTTTGAAAAATGTTTATAAATAAATGGTAAATGGCCAATATTCATGTTTATGACATTTTGGACTAGTGCCAGGCTGTTGCGCTAAGTTAAATTTTATTTATTTATTTTATCCCGATTCCCGAGTGTGAACTGTGAATTAAAAGTCAAGAAATAGGTTCCTAAGTGAGAGATAAAGGCATGTTTTGGCACGTTGTTGTTTTTGAAGCCAATTTGTTCCTATTTTATGTGAACTTTTCTGATGTTTGATATATGTATGTGTGATATGTTTTGTTCATCTGGCTTTAAATGAATAAAATAAAAACATTTTTTAGCTCTTTTGTTTGAAATGGAAAAAATCTAGCTGCTATCTAAAAAAAAAAAAAAAAAAAAAAAGTTCGACTATCAGTCGACTACGGCAAAATCTAACGAATCAGATTCGACTATGAAAATCCTTAGTCGAAAACAGCCCTAAACTAAATATTTAATTTCCTTCTGAAATAAAATAAAATGATTTGAATGCAGACACAAAGGTGACAAGTGTTTTCAACAGGATGATGCAATTTTTTACACTTGAAACGGTCACCCCGAGGTGTGAAGTGTGGCTGAGTCAGGTTTGGTACCTGTTCATGGGTGAGACATTGTTCGGTGAGTATCTCTAACAGAGGTGCAGCGTTGCTGTCTCTCCTCTTAAACATCTCTCTGACGATGGACAGAAGGTTCCAGATGCCCTCTGGCTCTCTACCTCGCAGGGGCCTCAGCAGACAAGCCCATTCAGCAGCTGCCGGAGGCTCAGTGGACGACAGGTACATGGAGTTCACATCACTAAGAACAACAAGGGACAAAAAAAGACAGTTTAGTTTGTGGCCCTTGTAATATACTAAGACGGTCTATATTAAATTATTTTTTGATCATTATTAGAATACAAATCAATATTTTCCATTAAAAATACCGATCAAAGTTATCCTCACTTTTTATTAATTTATTCAGAATTATAAAAAATCCTGACAATGTCATGTTCATCTTTAACTCCAAGGACCCCTTTCCTATTTCCTGCTCATTGTAGATCTCACAGTAGGACACAGTCCTGAAAGTTTAATCATTTTTATACAAACAATGTAAAAGTCTCTGCAGTCACAGCTTTAACATCATCCAGGAGTAATAGTTTCTGTAAATTTCTGTAAATGAACGAATCAAACAAAAGTAATTGAAATAGCTCAACACAAATGTTTCAAGTGTTTTTTCCAAATTCAACTGAAAATGCAACTTTTATTCAACTGACTTCTGCACTCAAAATTATTCAACTCCCTGAATAGAAGCCCTCACACAACAGCACAAATCTGCAAAACAGGTGTCGTCTCAAGCAAACCTAATGCAACTAATCAAGGGCTTCATTAGTTGCCCCAGGTGTGCTGGAGCTAGAACACATGAAATGCCTGAACTGACAAGGTTTAGGCGCTTTTCCACTACACAGTACCGACTCGACTTTGTTTGGTTTTCCACTGTGTAAAAGTTGTACCTGTTTCCAGATACTTTTTTTCGTATCACCTCCGGCGAGGTTCTGAGCAAGTTGAGGCGATACTAAAATGTGACGTGAAAACACGGCAGACTGCTGATTGGTCAGAGAGAATCGTCACTATTCACTGCGTCATCATTGCACGTGCCAGACGGAGTACCCTGAATAACCCCGCCATTTTTAAATAGTTTGGTATACTCATTACTAATATTATGTAAAACAGCATACACTCAATTTCCTCCATTGTCCTGTGTGTGTGGGTAGCGGGTGTGTGTCGCGTAGAAGATTACGTCACGGCGGTTTCCTGCGGCGTCGCTATGACGACCAGGTACTATTGTGGAGGACTATCTGCAATGGAAAACGAAGCGAAAAGCGAGCCAAGCTGAGACGAGTCGAGTTGAGCTGGTACTGGTAATGGAAAAGCACCATTTGTTAAGCGTCACGTTTGACTGAATGTCAAAAGAATGGTCCAAAAAGTTGCGCCCTTCACAAACAAGAAACGGGATTAAAAAAGATAGCGAAGGCACTAAATGTTCCTAGAGACACCATTGGAAGCATAGTTTGCAAGTCCAAAATGAAAGGAACAGTGGTTACACTACCTGGGCGGGGCAGAAAAAGGAAGCTATCAACGGCTGCAACCAGATTTCAAAGGCGGCAGTTTCAGAAAAACCCTCGAGTGACTGCAAAAGACCTGCAGCAAGACTTGGTGGTAAATGTTGTCATTTTTCATGTATTTATGAAGGCAGCTACAACTAAGGCAAATGGACTGACGTAATGGACTTCATAGAGAGTGAACATGTCCGATGGCATTTCTCACTGTTTAAGCCATGCAGGTCAGGCACAAATAAAATGTACGGAATTGATGCGTTTTAAAGACGGGGTACAGATTCTTTGGATTCACAATGGGAACATTTCTGTAGCTGGAACCTAACATAAGCTTCTTGTATTCTGTGAGCTACTGAAGACCCATAATGAGACGTACTGTACTGCTAATTTTTTTTTACAAATAAACCACTGGAAGGATTGCTGTATTAAATTAAATATTAGTTTAAAAATTAGTTAGTTGTCTTAATTTGTTGTCTTGTCAATCAGTTGTTGTAAACGTCAGTCGAACCTTTGTCAACTCGGTCAGTTTTTGTCAACTCCCTCAGTATTTAACACTGTCAGATGAAGATTTCTGATCATTTTTAAGAAAAATATTTTGTGTCAAAATATTAAAACATCAACTGAACTACATGATATTATGTCTGATTTACCTAAGAAAATTGGTTATATACGTTTAATATTTAAAAGGAGGGTAGAGAATTAAGGAACTGGATTGTTCATAAACCCATGAAAGAAATTTAGAAAATGTATTTTTTCACTTAGCTCCTTGAACACCATTATTACATAATTGATGACTTAACACTGTTTTTGGATGGATAAAATTAAAATAGCATGCTTTTTAATGCATCTGATGGAGTTGACAAATTAAGTTATAATGTGAATAAATTTACGTTTTTAGAAAATGAACCGTTTCAGAACATTTTCAGTTCATTAGCTGAGATCTAGGTCTACATATAAATAATTGTATAATTAATCTATTATTAAATAATAAAAACTAACTTCTAAAACATGCTTTGTCCCTTATCTCAAGAATCAGTATATATATATATATATATATATATATATATATATATATATATATATATATATATATATATATATATATATATATATATATATTAGGGCCGGGACTCGATTAAAAAAATTTATCTAATTAATTAGAGGCTTTGTAATTAATTAATAGAAATTAATCGCATTTTAATCGCATTTATAAATATTTGACCTGAGAACAGTGAGAAGTAATTTTTTTCACATGGATTTTTAGTATACCATTGAATAATGACTGAATACATAAGTTTAAGCAACAAAATATTGTTTATTTTTGTTCAACCAAGTCCAGCAGACCAGTGCTATTTTTGCCATTAAGTGTAGCAATAGCCGTTCCGAATTCCTTGCTGCATAGCTTGCACACAACCATGCTCTTATCGACGCTTCCATCCGTTCGTTTTTTATAACAAAATGTCCCATCCACGGGGCCAACCAACGCGGTCTCGTCAGCTTCTTTGTTCATGTTCACTGTGGTTTGTTGTTGTCTGAAGTTATCAAGTTATGAACATAGACGGTTATGAACGCTATTGGTGCTCCAGTATAATCAGTCCGCCTAAACTCATCCAGTGAGAAACGTTCCGCGGTGCAAAAATAAGTGCGATTAAAATGCGTTAAAAAAAATTGAACGCGTTATTTTTTGTGTAACTAATTAATCTTAATTAACGCGTTAAAGTCCCGGCCCTAATATATATATATATATATATACACACTCTAGCTTGTGAGGTATATTCTTTATCCACACAAATAAAATAAAAAATGTCTGAAAAAGTACCCCCAAAAACCATGTATGCCTGTTTGGGAAACACTGGTTTAAACACAGATGACAACAGTAAACTGTGCTACACTGTAGGTAGTACCAGTCTGGTTGTCTTTACCTGAACACAACCGGTGAGGGGCCACAGAACTTGTGCAGGGTCTTCTTTATGTTGTCACTTAGGGTGGACTCATCTAGATACCAGGTGCTCTGGTCAGAGGCTGAAGGGCCAGCAGTAGGATCTGTTGAACCAATTTATTAGAAAAGAAAAATGAGGATTTACAAGGTCTGCATATCTTCACAGAAAATTAGAAACTAATGAATTGTGTTTTGTAGGTCAATGCATACCCGGGGCTCCACACACGGTGTTAATAGCGGTAGACTGGGAGGAAAGAAGCTCATCCAAAAGACGCTGAGCTGTCGGCAAGATCTGGAGATACAAAAGAGCGAATCACAATAAAGCCAGAAATTAATTTAAACATCAGATGAGAAATTATCTGATAAAAGTTTTTTATTTATATTTAAGCAATAAAAAAATATTTTAAAAACATTGTTTAATATAATGTTATATACAAGTAACAAAATTAGATTATGATGGCATAATGCATAGTATAAAACAATAAAACATTAGCATTTACCACATAAATATTATTAGTAATAAATGTTTTCTACCTTATACTGTACCAAGTATTTACAGAACCACACCGAAGTCATGAACACAGAACCATGATACAAACCGAACTGTGATAAATCTGAGCAGTCACACTCCAATATGGACAATGAGGCCACTGTGTGCACTTCATCACAGTTATTTAGAGCTGTGCAAAGACACTTTAAAGCTCAGAGAAACCACGGGCAACCAGACCATGTCCATTTATAAGAACAAAAAAAAAAAGCATGCCTCACCTGCTGTGGGAGTTCACTGATGAGGTATTGTGCAAACTTCTGGAGTTGATCCCGTTGTAACCTGGACAGGGACTCTGACACAGGTGCTCGAAGACACACAGCAGAAGCCTATAGCCAAACACAAGTCACTGATATTTGAAACTGGCAGACATAACTGAAATTAAGCTTCAGTGCTTTAACCTACTCACTAGTGCAAACTAAACCGGGAGTAGGCTGCTCATTAGCAAACATTGTGCATTTCTAATGTATCTGGAGGCTTTGATGCCTTCAGGTGGATGTCCCAGTGTGCCGTCACCTGGTACTCCCTTCTGCTCATGGTGGACACACATGCTGGAGAACCCCTCATTTGCAATTGGCCCATACATAATATATGAGCTCCAGATAGACATGCTTTGAGCCGATCAGAGCTAATTCTCTCTGTAGCTCATAGTGAGATTATTAAAGAGAACGCGGAGTGTCCCGTGGGGGCAGTATTGTGAACTACTGGAGTGAAATGTGTTGGCTGTGTCTGGGAGATGGAGGATGGGGAGAGAGGAGGATGGATGAAGGACAGACCTGGAGAACTAAACTGAGGAGGATAAGGAGGACGGAAACGTTTAGAATTCCTGGACAACACACCTCAGTATGACTGAGTGCAGGATTAGCCACGTGGCTGAGAGTCTAACTATGGGAGACCACATTCTTCCATACACAATATAAGACTGACCCTTCTGCAGACATTTCACACAAAATGTATTCTAACTTAGGGGGGTTTCAATCGTCTTGATTCCAAACATCCTCATTATGATGATCTTTTTATGAGGGAGCCCCATATATATATATATGGGGCTCCCTCAAAAACAACATACTTAGTTTTTTTTTAATTGTTATTAAAGGGATAGTTTACCCAAAAGAGAAAATTCTATCATTTACTCACCCTTATGTTGTTCCAAACCTTTATGAGTTGCATGCTTCGGTTGAACAATAAAGAAGATATTTTGAAGAATGTTGGTAACCAACATTGACGGTAGCCATTGACTTCCATAGTATTTTTGGCGACTGTCAACCATTCGTTACCAACATTCTTAAAAAAATATTATTTTGTCTTCAGCAGAAGAAAGATATCATACAGGTGTGTAACAATATAAGGTGAGTGACAGAATTTTAAGTTTTGGATGAGCAATCCTTCTAAAAGGATATATATATTTATTGATGCACCTCTTGATTGAAATATCACAGCATTTATTTCCATTAAGGAGGTGCATAAATCTTTGGTCAAGATCTTGTATTGACAACGCAAGACTATAAAGTCTGCTCCAGCACATCCCAAAGACTTTCAATTAATTTAAGGTCTGGGCTCAGAGGTGCCAATTCATGTGTGAAAATGATTCTTCATGCTCCCTCCAAACCATACTTTCACAATTTGAGCCTGATGAATCTTGGCAATAAATATTGACTTTAAACAGCTGTACAGAAACACAAAGGAAACTAAAACAATTTCATATTTGGTAAATGTATTCTGTAAACTTTTTTTCAGGGACCACCTATCACCTCTACAGAACCCAACCCCCCCATTCAATCTGACTATTATGGCAGTTTACTTCCTTTTCAAATTCAGGGACTGCAAATTTGTAAATGGCTTTGGGTTCTTTCAA
The DNA here is from genome assembly GCF_949152265.1 of Phoxinus phoxinus. NCBI lineage: Eukaryota > Metazoa > Chordata > Actinopteri > Cypriniformes > Leuciscidae > Phoxinus > Phoxinus phoxinus. The sequence continues at coordinate 12,164,895 of NC_136889.1, read as the reverse complement.
TATTCAACTTTAAGTAAATTGCAAATGTGAAAGTCATGAAAATGGGCTAAAAGACAGCATTCCAGCAAAAGGTTACCGCATAATTACCCTGGTGGTTACTATTCCAAAGAAGTTTAGGGAAATTATGTTAATTTTGGTCAAGATTAGGACCCTTTTTAATGTTTTCAAATCAAGTCAGTTGAAATGTTTTTTAATCCTAGTTGCAACCATCATAATTAATATGGCGAGGAGACAGCTACAAGACAGTCTGAAAGCTAACTACATGGGAAAAAAACACATAAGCCCACTCAATAGTTAAAGGGCACAGCGATGATGCAGAATGAGAGGTCTAATGACTGACACACAACATTTATCACTGGTGTATGCCTCTCTAGCTTCTCTATGTACAATATCATAATCCAGTACAATGACTGTTTTCTATTTCTTGATGTCATCATGTTCTGTTTAGGATTTAGAAAAGGTCTCTGCAGGAATGCATTATACTTTGTGACAATCTTTGAGATCCTGTCGATTAGGTGGGCTAAATGTCAAGCCTGAAGCATTTGAACTTCAGGCTGCAGGCTGTGATGTGAGAAAGAGATGGGTAACCTCAGACACCGCCCTCAACACGCAAAGAGGCAAATGAAGGGATTCTGCAGCAAGATATCAAGTCTTAAGTGTCAATGATTTACTGAAATTCCTGTGTGGCTGATAAATGGTCTCATATCATAGCAGAACTAATAATATAGTGTTTATTCAACTCACAATAGCATAATAGACTCCAAAGCTGTTTGAAACGCACAGGAATGCACAATGATGGTAAATGCATTCAAATTAAACATTCTCAAAGCTTTTTGCATAGAAACGGTTTAAGATAAGAGATACCTAACCTACCAACATGGGCAAGCGTCATGTTGCAAACACTACCTAAAAAGTTTAATTATCCGCCATTTTCCTTCACTTTTCCAAAATTGCAATATTAAATTCAAATAAACGCAATGGATATCTAGCGACAGCTATAAGAAACTAACTAGGGAACTGTGTATTTGATATGTACAACAAAACCAAACCATGCGAGAAAAGCTTATGCAAAATAAGTTTGTTATAATTTCCCCCAATGGCAGCAAACAGAAGACAAAGCCCACATGCAAATGCTAAACGCCACCCACGGCCCGGGCCGCCAGGTCTATCTGACTGTAGCAGGCCCTCCTAAGGGGGGTGGGATATCACAGCAGTGCAGATTCTTCCCTCCACCCTCCTGACTCCACGGGGAGGCATCAAACCTAATCAAAAGCTTCTCAGTGCTCTCACGCCCACGGTCACTCCGCACAGATAGAAACCTAGAGAAAGTTCGTGCATGTGCTGTACGTGAAATATTCCCCACAGATACGTCTATCTGAAGCAGGCCATTGTGCGTATTAAAATTCCTCTGTATATGTCATTTTGAGACATAATGAGAACTGTTGCCTTAAGTAGCTTGTTTTATTTTAATACACTAATTTCTTCGAACCTTAATGGACAATCCATATGTTACATATGGAGTAGCAGTGTTAGTTCATAAACAGACACATTAAAATATACTTTTCTCTTTTAAGCTCTGCATTTCACCCTAGATCAATTTCCAGCCTATACAAAGGTTATCTTAGTAATTGCACTTTACTTAAAAAAAAAAAGAAAGAAAGAGAAATACGGAAAACAAATATCGGTGTTGGGGCGGAAACCTTGTATATCCATATCTTGCCTTTTTTTTCTTTTCTTTTCTTTTACAAATCATTACTTTGTCACCCTTTCTGTGGGTTTTGCGAATATTTAACCAATGAAAAGTTAAAAAAGAGCTTGAGACTAAACCTCATAACTCTATTGGATCCTCAAACTGTTGGTCAATCCTCAAAACTCCACTCGCCTCTATCGTGAATAAAGTGATGTATGCCGTTTTCGCTGCTTTTGCAATGCATAAAGAAATAAAGAACTGGTTCTTTTGAGTAAGTACAGCATTTTCTTTACTCAAGAAATTATATATATATATGGATGGACGGACAGACAGACAGACGCAAATGTTTTATGTATTTGAGGAGCAGAGAAGAGCGTCTTAGGCTAGCATTTGTTGTCAAATTATAGTACTGTGCATAGCACTTTGTCTTTAATAACATGAGATTTTGGCCAAATGACAGAAAAAACTGAGCACCCACACAGCATCAGTAAACTTAATAACCTGTATGAAAAAAATTAGATACACTTACTGCCTCAGATTTAGACGTTCTAATGACAGACAAAAAACGTATTGCAAAATTCTTTGAAATTCGCTGGTCAAAAACCTTGTAACACAATTTAAGCTTTATTTTAGTAAAATGTTAATATTACAATGACACATGCAAGTGTCTGACTATATATATATAAAGCCACAATATCAACTCTGACAACACAGTGCTTATTTAAAAAATAGCGCATTTTTTTTCCATTTCCTGAAAAGTAACGTTTTTGGAGAAACAAGGTTTCCGCCCAACAACGACGATATACAGTATATTACTTTTCAGATTTGCTGAAAATGACATTTAACATTGATATTAAATAAGTGTTTTTAAAGATCAACTTTGAGTGAGCATTAGCATTATCGATGTGTAAAAATAGGTTAAATGAAGCAAATATCCAATAAAAAAATATCATACAATAAAATGATACAGATATACTATTATCCCAAGCGAAAGGACAATGTGTGCTTCTACAAACCCTTACATTGTGAATTCTGAAGAGGCAGAGGGCCACAACGTGGGCACACCATTTGGCTCCTGCTCCACAGGTGCAGCTGCAGGAAGTGATGCGGCAGCGGTCAAACATTACAGCCACATTGTAGGCTCCTTTTGATTGCCCGGCCTGGGGCGACACTACTGTGGCACTGAGGTGGAAACCTGTTTAAGGGAACAAAAGCATGTCAGTCTTTGGTAATACATTTCAACACAAAACTAGTTCACACTCTCCTCACACTCTGGATAAAAAAAAATTCCTTATTATTGGGGAGTTATTTATTGTAAAATACTGTTTAATATGAAAACTTGTGCTTTGTTTTTAGAGGGATTATTCTGAAAACATCATATTTGCACCTGATGCAAGGAGGCATTTAAAAAAGCATTAATATTTAAAAGGCTGAGGGAGTTTGGTGACTTTAAGACTGAATGATAAAACAGCAATTGAACTGTACACAGACCATACAGGAAATGAAAGACATCTGAGATGGAAAGAGAGAAAGAAAGAGTCCAAATGTGTGCGTGGAGTGTGTGTGGAGAGTCGAGTGCAGGGGGTTGGCCGAAAGCTTTTACCACTGGACAGCGGCCAGCGCTCCTCTGGCCAGTAAGAGCAGAGGTGGGGGTAGTGGGTGGTTTCAGCTTATAGCTCCTGTTCCAAATTCAACGGGCCTCCTCAAGCCAACTCTACTACACTGCCTCTTTTTCTATCAGTCTACCTGTTAGTGCCAAAAGTACCCCTCTATTCCTTTATTCCTGACCCACATTCCCCTGTAAGCTGTCCCTGATAAAACAAAAGGCCCAAAGGTTTCATAATCTTCATTAAAAAAAAAACTTTGTATAAAACAGGGTCTTTCTTTAATTAAGAGAACAACTGGCTGGACCAATAAGCACATCATAATTGCAAATGTCACTAGGCTGTCATCGGTTACACATCATTAAAGAATATGATGTTAGTTTTAGTGATATTGTTAGTCATAGTAAACAATCTCTGATTAAACTGATAATTTACCTCACATGAACAACAAATTAGGTGATCTGACTCATATCCCAGTGGGCAATGCAGAAATGTTTGTTGAATAGACTAATAGGTCTGTAACAACCAAGAAGTTTGGGCATGACATGAAAAGGCTGAAGGTTATAGTCTTTTTAGCACTGTATTCTCACTATGAGGTTAAGCACAGTGCAATAAGAAGAGTTTTGGAAGCACTTCTCTTTTCGGTGCAGCTGTTCTATGTCAGACCGCTCTGGTGGAGTGACTGAAAACATTTGATTTGGCCTTGACGGGCAGTTAGGAGGTCAGTGGGCTGGGTTGTCACTGATTGGCCAGGGCAGCTAGAGGAGGATTTTTTTATGGTCTTTTCAGAATCATATAATTGATAATAAATCCCCCTAACAATCTGCCACCACACTGTAAACAAAAAAGCAGTGAGCGAAACTCACATAAATCAGAAGAACCAAACACACAGAGGGGTCAAAATGCAACCAAAACCTAAAGTATGCTTCTGAGGAACAAGCTGGTTGGATTTTTCCCTCTAGAAAGTTGCGATGTTTAAACAGCAAGATCACTATTATTATTAAAGCTACTGACACATTGGTAACACTTTAAAATAAGGTTTCATTAGTTAACTACATTAGATAACATGAAAAGAGAAGAGCAAGACATCTACAGCTTTTATTAATCAAAATTATTTATAATTTCAACATTTACTAATAAATTATTCAAATCAAAAGTTGTGGCTGTTAACAATAGTTAAATGCACTGTGAACTAACATGAACAAACATTGACTGTATTTTTATTAACTAACATTAACAAATATTTATAAAATACTGTAACAAATGTTTGTTCATTGTTAGTTCATGTTATTAATACATTAACTAATGAAACCTTATTGTAAAGTGTTACCGCCACAACTTACCTGGAAGTACATGTATCTGACTCATTAATTACACATTTCTAACCTTGAGCCCCCGCCGGAAAAAACAAAACAATTTTAAGACCTGGATAAGTTTGCATTGACAAATTTGAAGATTTCAAGTTAAATTGTGCAAAGTGTACTTCCTAGTTAAAGATGGCGACACATCTAATTCCACCATCTCTGTGTTTTTTTAAAGACCAATGATGATATTCAGAGAGCAAAGGTGACCAATATATTGCAATATAAAATGTAACTGCTTTTTGTCTCAATGTTCACTATTAAAACAAACGCAGATCTCAAAATGACCTAAACCTACCGATATACATAACCGTTCAAAAGTTTTGGGTCAATACGATTTTTTTCCTATATTTTCTCTTTTATTCAGCAAGGATGCATTGAATAGAGATTTACAATGTTACAAAATATTTCTACTTAAAAATAAATGCTGTCCTTTTTTACTTTTTATTAATCAAAGAATCCTGTAAAAATGTATCATGGTTTCCACAAAAATATTGAAGCAGCAAAGAAAAAATATTTGGAGCACCAAATCAGAATAAGAATGATTTATGAAGGATCTTGTGACACTGAAGACCTGAGTAATGGCTGCAAAAACAAAAACAAAAACACCTTTGCCCTCACATGAAAAAATTGCATTTTTAAATATATTTTTTAACTTGTAATAATATTTCACAATATTAATGTTTTTTTTATTGTATTTTGATCAAATAAATGCAGCCTTGGTGAGTATAAGAGACTTCTTTCAAACATAAAAAAATATTACCGACCCCAAAATTTGAAAGGTAGTGTCGATTCATCACTAATCCTGAAAGAGTTTAAGGGTTTGTTTTAGACTTTTGAAAAGTTGTCTGAATTCTACGGGCAGTCTAAACACTGTGAATCGGAACGCAGGCAGACCCCTGAAGGGTGTGTGCGTGTGCAAAGGCTGGGTCAGGCTTGGGTCAGCTGCATCATGATTTCCCTCTGCTGCTGTATGGCCCACTGCCTCCAACAACAGCATTCATTCACACAGCCTGAGCTTAAACCACTTACACATACACTCAGCTTTATGTGCCATGCCACTGGTTCTCTCTCAGGCCATTTGAAGACTTGGCATTGAACATGTACAGAGCCAAAGATGACTCTAAACACAAGGATGGCTTATTTAGGGTGCAATTTTACGATTTGTATCCTATAAAAAACAATTAAGATTTATGTGAGAAGTGTTCAGTGCAGCAAAGTAATTCACCTAAAGGGACTTTCCGAACATTTTGGTCAAAAACCCACCACTCATGATGACACAATAAATACTTAAATGTCTTTGATTTCTCACCTATCTGCAGAGGGTCTTTAACAGCTCTCACTCTATAGAGCTGCTCACCACGCTGAAACTCATCAGGGCTGCCATTGGCCAAACAAGAGTATAATCTGCACAAACGGAAAGGAGGAGGAAATTAAACCGAGCATTCAGCAGGTCATACTCTATATCTTATTAGGCATTCTGGTAATCTGGTTAAGCATAAAGGTAAAGCACAAGTATTTAAAATAATATTAGCAGTTACAAGGTCTGTGGGCTTTTACCTGATGTCCTCTTCGTTCTCTGGAAAGCTCCAGTAGGCGATCCGCAATTGGAGCTGCTCAGGAACGGGAGGATAGACCTTTTCCACGACTTCGAACGGAATATGGAATGCCACCTGCTTGGCCGACAGCTCCACCAGAGGGATGACTTGTCCATCTAAGAAAGGAAGTGACATCGGGGTTACAGTTTCTGCTTCAGATAAACTAGATACTCAAAGAATTAATGACATCGATGGCTATTTAGCAGCAATCTGAAGGCCTGTTCACACAAAGACAAATATTCAGTGTGAAAGTTCTGTGCAATTAACATTTCAATTTGAAAGAACAGCTGTTAAAGCGTCTGTTCAGACCGACACAAACAGCCACACACGTCTAATTCAGTGCTACTTGCTAGGGCTGTGCGATATTGAAGAAAAATGCGATATGCGATAACTCCTTAAATAATGCGATATTCGATATGCAATACGATAATGCTTAAAGTGTGTAAAATAAACATAAATTATCTTTAAAATTATATATCCTACATGTTTCACATTCTTTTTATGACAAGAAAACATCTTTAGAACTTCTGAATGTGAACATCAGTGTTTTACTGTAGCATAAGAAGTGTTATTTTAACATCAGTGTAAACCACAGGGCTTCAGGTTATCTTACATTAGGTTTATTTAATAAAAGATACTGAATCATAAAATATAAAAATAAAACATTGCTTAGTTTTCACTGTATGAATTAAATATATCCTGATACTTATTAAAGCTAAAAAAATTTTTTTATTTTGTTCATGACCCCATTTATTGCAAGCTGTTGCGATATGGATATTGCGATATATACATTTGCGATATTTCGATAAATTCGATATATTGCGCAGCCCTACTACTTGCCATTTATTTGTAATTTGTGAATTTACTAGCAATTTCTTAGTGAAAATAGTTTAAAAGTAGGCTAAATTTTGTTGTGTGTGGTCACACGTGCAGAGCTGTTGCTGTTATGTAAAACTATGATTTGGTGGTACTCACGAAAATAATATTTTGCTAAGCGACAGTGAATAGCTGAGGATGAACCCAGAACCAGACCAAATTCTCATGCCGAACATTCGTGTTGGCATGAACAGGCCTTGAGACAGCTAGATCAGCAGTAGGTTGATAAAAATCACTACATTCCGTTCACAGCCACTCTGCATTAAACAATCAAAACTACTTGGCATCTCTGTCGAATAGTTGAACAATAGTCACACAGATGGCTGCAGTTCAAATTACTTATTTTGAAAAGGAGGGAACAGGACTGAGAAGTGAGGTTCAAGACCTCAGGCAACCTATTTTGTTCCTAAACCAGACGGTTTGTATACACTCAAGGCTAAATAGAGAGAAAACCGGAGAGCTGCCAACAGGGACTAAATGCTGTCCGCTGAGAAGGGCTGGGGGGTTCCAGTATCCTGCAGGGTCCTGGTTTCAAGTCACTAATTTCCTCCAGACAATGATAAGAGTCGCCAGGCATTAATAATGAAAAATACTCAGACTAAAAAAAAACACTCCTTTAAGAGCAACTGAATATCTGTGCCTACAGCCTAAAGTGAACTCAACCACAGGTTTCAGAGGCAGCACATATAATAAAACTTTACTTATATTGAGCTGCAAGGCTGTAGTGACATACTTATCTAATAAGATATAAGCAAGATCCATCTGAAATGAACACCAACATCAGGTCATTATCATAACAGAGCTTTAGGCAATGGCACTGTAATCCACTGTACTCGGTCACCTTAGAGCCACATCTCACATTACATTCACCCAGACAATGCACTGGTTTGCTGTCACTATACAACTGCCAAACGATGCCAAAGCATGCTACTATTTTTTTTAAAATATATAAATATATTGTGACTACACTGCATGTTGTGCCTAAAAACAACATTTTTACCCGATTATACTTGTATAAATGGTACCGCAACTGTCTTACTGTTTTTATAAAATGGTAACTACATAATAAAAACATTGAGGAGGACACAAACTTGCACTAAATAAGTTGTAAATTAAGTGCATTAATCGATTTTTCAGTGACTCTTCTATGTAGAAAGTAAATGTTTTTGAGCGAGTCATCAAATCATTCAGTAAACTGATTTGTTCAAAAACACTGATTCATTCAAGAAACTTCACAAACAAGTGAAGTGATCCTATTTAAGGGTGTCCCACTGGGTCATCAAAAGTTCTACACACTACCCAAACGTCTTCATTCCCACAACACTTGCCAAACCCTGAACATATTTGATAAGCAGACAAGTGCAAATATCACAATTTTGGGCCTATGAGTAAATCATTGAATCATTCATTCAACCAATCATTCCAACAAGCTGATTCATTCAGGAATTAAATAAGTGATTGTCTTTGTGTTTTTGAACGAATCAGTGGATTGACAGATTCAATGACTTGCTCAGATTCATTCTGGAATAAAACAACAGTTTGAATATGCTTTTTTCCCACATTGACTTTTGGAACTTTTTTTGTTTACGGAACAAAAGAAGTGAACTGGCAATAGTGTATCTACAATACAAGTTATTTACAGTAATATAAACTAATGCATTCTAAAAAAGGAAACAAGTTCCTCAATTTCAAAGTTGTTCTAACACAGAAATAATTTATCTGATTCCTCATGAAGGAAAATCAGCAGGATTGTCCATTTCCACAAAGTGTGACCATGTTATAAAAAATGGGACAAGTTACACAATTTTATCTAGGGTTAAATCAATCACCCTTAACCAAAAAGCACAACTGTCAATATCAAGTAGTCAAAAAGGATGCTATGATATTACCTTGAGGAATAAAAGAGGATGCAAAATTATTGACAACATGCAACTTAACATTTTACCATTACTCGGTCGGTCTACATACAACCTGGTGTGTTGGCTGTTAAGCAAAGCACTGAAATGTGTCATGGTCACATAGAAGCAAACCACACCATTACCAGCCACCCACATAATCTAAAACCAACCGCCAAAAGATGAAACGCTAAACTACTTTGGAGATGAATTACCCAGACCACAAGTAGATACAAGAATACATTATAGACAGACAGTGGGAGTCATACAGACAACCACTTCACAGGGGGCAGGTGACACATTAAAGGTGCTGCCAACAAACAGCTGCTCAGCAACAATATGTGCATAAGTGTGAGCGAGATCCCAATGAATCAGGTGGCACACTCATAGCCAATCTTGGCTGACTTAACCATGGTGACCAACAGAAAAGGAGTTAACACAGGCTACGAGACAGCTTTGTCTTTTGTGAGGGAGTGAATAGGTGAGACAGTCTCTCATGAGCGGTCTGCCGTCTCACCGCTCCAAACCCTACCGCCTGCTGCCCAACAACCAGAGAACAAAGACACCCAGCTCACAGAGTGCTATATAAACAGCTACGTCTGAGTGATTGTGTTCCCTCAGTTTCAGCGCCAAGAAAACGGGCACGTGATATACCTCTGATTTACTTTTAGAACAGATTATGATTTAAAAAAACATGGGGATTTGGTGTCTAAAACTGGGCTGTGCTAAAACTCAGCTGCATTATGCAGATTGATCAAATGTGGCTTTTTTTGTTTAACCACAATCCTCTGCTCTGAGGCAGTGACCTGCACAAGACAAAGATCTTTTTACAGCCCTCTGCTGCTCAACTCCACCCAACCCCCCACAACACTCACTCACTCTCAATCTAAACACCACACAGGCCTTCCTTTCCAAACCCCCTTAACTTATCCAACAAATGTTACATGCTCCACTTACAGATCTGCACCAGCACAGATCTCTCCCTTCACAACTGACAACTCTCTGGACACATGCACAGCATGGGGCGTTTGGTGGGATGGAGTTTCAGCAGTTTAAAGAACTTGCAGTAATACAGAGTGACTGACCAAATCCAACTCAAAGTTTCAAACATGTTTTTAACACATCACAGTTGTGCTGCAATATCAAAGATCTAGGCTAGATTTACTGCTAGAAAAAAAAAAAAGCTATGGATACTGTAAAATCTGAGTTAAACCATAACTAAAAAGAAATGCATATATTCATAACAATTGGACAATGCTTTTTCTAGTCAATATAAAGGGACAGTTCATCCAAATATAAATTGTCATCTTTTACTTACCCTCATGTTGTTTCAAGCCTGTATGACTTTCTTCTGCGGAACACAAAAGAAGATATTTTGAAGAATGTTGGGGTTCAAACAACCCATTGACTTTCATGGTATGGGGGGAAAAAAATACATTTTTTAAAATATCTTATTTTAGTTCACAAAACAACTTAAGTCATACAGGGTTGGAAAGGCATCAGGATGAGCAAATGACAATTTTTTTGGGGGGGTGGGGGGGGACTATCCCTTTTAAAGGGTCAGTTTGCCAAAAAAAATGTAAATTCTGTCATAATTTACTCACCCTCACGTCGTTCCAAAACTAAGACTTTCGTTCATCTTTGGAACTCAAATATATTTTTTATGAAATCTGAGAGATTTCTGTCCCTTCATTGAGAGCTATGCAACTACCACTGTCTTTGACGCTTCAAAATGTTCATAGAGAGATCGTAAAACTAATCTATATTAATTGAGTGGTTTAGACCAACATTTCTAAAGAGACAATCCCTTTATAAACTAAACAGATTTAATTTGTATTCACATATAAACATTCATCAACGCACACATCTAACATGGTAAACGGAAGCTTAAGCATGTCCTAATGAGGTTCATTCTCGTGTTACGCAGCACGTTTGAGCTTCCGCAAGTGGTTTGTTCTCATGCATCAAGCAGGTTAGTTGAGTTGTTTGCTGATCAATGTTTATATGTGAACAAAAGCCTAAATTCAATCTGTTCATCATATAAAGTGATTGTGTCTCTTCAGAAAATTTGGACTAAAGTTTAAACCACTCAATTCATATGGATTAGTTTTACAATCTCTTTGAGAACGTTTTGAAGCATCCAAATAGTTGCGTAGATGTCAACGAACAAACAAAAATGTCTCAGATTTTATTAAAAAAAAATGTATTCAGTTGTGTTACGAAGATGAACGACAGTCATCTTTGGAACAAAATGAGGGTAAGTAGATGACAATTTTCATTTTTGGGTGAACTATCCCTTTAAGTTTACTATTGTCCTCTGACATTTCACTCACCTGTGATCTTCAAGTCAAATTTCACTCACATTGAAAATTAAAAATACATGATTTTTTATTTTACTAGACTCCAAATCTAAAGACTCCTTTTAAGAAATTATATCAGAAAAAAAAAACATTGAATATTGCTGTAACAACACACATTTAGTAAATAAAATGTTTAAAGACTTAAAGGTAGGGTAGGTCAGATTTGTTTAAAAAAACGTTTATTCAAATTTGTTTAAACTGTCTTTATATACCAATACATAATTAAAATGCAAGTACTCTGAAATAGAGAGTATAAAAAACTGAGTGACTCTAGTGTATTTAATCTTCAATAAACACAGCTCATTAATTCCATTCACTCCCACCTAAAAACGGGTGCGCGACTGCGCGCACGTGGGCAGAGCCAATAATAGCGGCGGTAGTCATGGCGACGGAGAGTGACAGTCGCGCAAGCCAATCACTTGTTTCGTCCCAAATGGAATTAATGAGCTGTGTTTTTTGAAGATTAAATACACTAGTGTCACTCAATTTTTATACTCTCTTTTTCAAAGTACTTACATTTTAATTATGTATTGGTATATAAAGACAGTTTAAGCCAATTTGAAAAAAAGTTCTTTAGACAATTCTTACCTACACAACCTTTAAGCAAAATAAATATATATATATATATATATATTTTTTCTTCTTTTTTTTCTGCTTAATTAAAATCATTTTTGGTATTTAATATTTTTTTTTGTAAAAAAAAAAAACTGCTGTATTACTCTGTCATTTTTTGTTAACAGATTATGTGCATCTTAAAGAAAAAAATGTACATGCATATTTTACAAATAAATATCCAATCCATAGTGTCTGAAAGTCACTATGGACTCACTTTCATTGTAAAAATCACTTTCATCTCAAAATCATTGCAACAAATCAATTCATCCCTACATGCAAAACAATGTGCTGTAGTAGGCTACTACAGGTGTTATGAAAGTAGTGTAGTATGCTATAAGATGAAAGATATCAGAGGGGCATTTTACCACACTGCACCCTATCATAGAGAACAGTATATATATATATGATTCATTTATTTTAGATGCTTAACATGTTACAAGCCAACGTTTAAAGATGGGAAACTTACTACCGGCATAATATACAAAATGTATTGTTATATTCTTGACAATGCCTAACTCCACTAGTGATATTTAATATGTATTCTTTATCAAATAATTATAAAAAAATATATCCAAAACATACAAAAGGTTAATTAAATTGTCCTAATAGGGCCATGTTTGGAGGCAGTTTCAAGTTTCACTTGTTAGTTCTGAACATGCAGGTCACGTGACAGTGTTATCCATAAGTTAAGAATACATCCTAAGGTCAAAAGTGCAGCCATGCCAAGGAACGGTGTGCTCGTGTTACAATGACAGCACATAAAGCATTTCACAGCACACAAAGACAATATTCCATTACCTTTAATCTTCACAGTGGGTGAATTTGGGCCGGCAGACTGTTTCCTCCATCCTCTCCAGTTCTGGCAGAGGCTTTCCGCTTCTGATATGAATGAGCACAGGGAGTCCTCCTCAAAACGGTCCGAATCTTCAAAGGAGAACCTCTCTCCGTCTTCCCACTCAGCGAACATCAGTTCCATCACATCCGCTGTGTGGAGACCTGAAAGCTCCGACTGAACGTGCTTCTGAGCTTCTGTTGTTTTGAGAAAGTGACACTCGCTCAGGGGGAGGGGAAACTCAAACTCAACCCAAACACCCTGCGAAGTCCCGCAAGAAAGCCTGTGTTTCTTAAAAATGTAGGCTATATTTAGGTTGTCAGATGGAGCACTTGCACATCACTGCGGTGCAGTTAATCCATGCTTTTAGACCCCAATTGCTGGAGACGCTTAGGGGTCTAGTTCTTGAAAAAAGTGACAACCCATAGCTAAAAATTTAATAAACCTATATACTTGTGACTTTTCCCCCCTATATAAGTGGTGTCTTACATCGTCAAGTGCGTACGTACAGGACAGAAGACTCTAGATATGTATTACTGGACCTTTGTTGAGGTTTAAATCTTATGAAGTAAGATTTTGAAATCAATAAGCCCCCATTTAGTGTAGTATTCAAACTACATAGCAAGTGATGTTGTTTGACAGCATGACCTGTAGTGACTCACTTGAATGTAAACATGTTAGCAGAGTTCTGGTCGTTTTAGCAAGAAGGAGCTATTTTCACTCAAATGTCAATTTAAACCCCCTCTCCTCTGTTCGTCCTATCAGCTGAGCCTCGAGTCCCACAACAGCTCTACGGCTAACAAAACAAGAGAGCGGTGAAGAAAAACAGGTCCCCAAGTACACCTAGTGGCCCTCTGCAGGGATATTTCTCTTAAATAAGGCCATATCACAGTCGTAAACCCGTGTTAACCCAAAACAACCCAGGTGCGGTGTTTTTATTTCGATCGAGGTAGCTCTGCTAACTCCGATAGGCTAACGTTTGTCGATTAGCCTGCTAGCGTTCCGGCTAACCCGAAATCCCAAACACTTCAAAAACTGTCAAAATAAGCGCTGACACGACCTGTGCTTATTTGTGCCTACACACAATCAGACGGAATAACACTGTTTTAATGTTTTGGCACAAAAGCCTTGGTCCCTAATCCGAATATTGTCGATCCACTGATTAACGTTACCCAAAACAAACGACCGGCCGGCCAGTGCTTTTATCTCAGCAATTTGCCTCAACGTGGGTTTAAAAAAAAAAAAAAAAAAAATCAGACGACTAAAATTCAGATTTGACCCCTCGACCGGGACAGACGTCCATCCGTGGAAAACACATTTGTCTTAATGCCACTTCTAGCTGCCTCATATGTCCTCTCCTTTGTGTGTAAAAGCTTGTCATCCGCTTGTCTTACATGTGCCACCGGCCGGTTCTTTTCTAGTCCTCCGTTTCAAAGCAGCCAGCGCTCTCTGGATCCAAAATGTCTTTAAAAGCTGACAATTTGGAGTCGAGATCCCCCTGTTCTTTCTGTCCTGTCCCCCTCTCCTCTGCTCTGCTCGGGAAGATGAAGATGGCTCTCCAGCATCAGCTGATCCGCACTTCCGCTCCACATTAAAGCCAGACAAACACTAGTCTCTCATTACAGAATTTAGCATTGCATAATAAATTATACGGCAGTTATTTGTTCGTTAGTATGTAAGTACGTTTAGTACTAAATCATAAATAATGTATAATGCATTTCAACTGTTTGGTTTACCTTAATAGCCTACTTCAGTCTCAACAAATGAATATTGTGCAACAGATTGTCATGGACCGAGTGTGTCAGTCTTGGACTGTGTGATTTAGGACAAGAGCTTACATTCAAAAGCAAATACCTTAATAACAATGAACGAATGCTTGATAGTGACTTGGATAGAGCCTCTTTTAGCAATGCAACAATTCATGTTGCTGTGTTGATATCACACACATACTGGATTTGTATCATTTTCAGAGCCAGTATCCATTCCAGTATAATTTTAGAATTTTGGTGCCACCCAAATGGCAGGATAATATGATGATTACAATTTACAATATGCTATAAGTCCACTGATGTTTTTTATTGTTATATTTTTTAATACAAAAATAGGCTGCAATATGCTATTTAAAATGAATAAAGCATGGCAGCATGACAAAAAAAACAGATAAAAAATAAACAGACAAAAAAAATCTGATTCTATTATATTTATCTTGAAATAAGTAATTGTTTGATAAAGTGACATTATTAAGATAAGTCATTAACCCGGACATTTATCTTTATTACAAAGGGTTTTTATTATTTTATGTCTAAAGTAGTGGACATGGGTCTCAATATATCTGCAAAACTGCTGGAAGTAATATTAGATTTTATTTTATTTTATTAAAGTTAAGTCAAATTATCTTCATACTATGATTAATAAAGGTTTCCAACTGTATATTCTGTTCTTAAAACCATTTAGAAGTATGCTGGAAAAGTGTTTGTTCTTTTGAATATTTTGTTTTGTTAGCCTGTTATTTTTTTCTTCTTACTTTAAACGATAAAACAACTTAATCTACAACAAATTTATATACCTATATTTATTTGGATGTTGCAGAATAATTGTTTATTGAAATAGACTTTGGTAATAAATATTTTAATGACTCATATATTTCATTCATTATAATTTCTAGCAGATATAAAGCATGATCATAAAGCATCATCAACATAATTAGGGTATGAAAGAGTTCATTTTACCATTAACAATAATAATACATATTCAAAACCCTTTCATATGTTTATTTTTTAATCAGCCTGTTCCAGTGTTAATGCAGTCAATGTCAATTTGAAACATTTAATACAAACACAATTTAAGATAAATGATTAATATCATGATGCCTTAACATTACACTATGTATTTTGAATTGCTTGTTTTTGCTTCCCCATCATCATTCTCAGAACAAGAAAATAAAGTGCAGAGAAGGACATGCATTCTAATCTTTTTAACCCATTGTTTCCATGTTATGTTTGGTACATTTGGTGACTAATCATTTGACTATTCACAACTGGTTTAAACAAGGCTAAATTTGGCATAACATAACCACCTATACATTTTTTACATAATTACATCAAAGTTTCTGTTTGGGATTGATGAAAAACATACTGTTCATAAAGTATCAAGAAGCAAAACATCTAAATAATAGAATGAACATTAAACTTGACTAATTACTGAAGTGGTCTTCTCCATCTCTCTTTCTGTATGCGTATTTCAGCAATTCTTGAGAAACAATGAATTTGTACGCCTATATCTTCTTATGTAAATAAATACAAAAACCTGAACACTGCAGGTAGCAAATGTAACAACATCGCCCAAGCCCCTTTCACACAACTTCCATGTAATATAATGACTTACAGAAAATGATAACAGATGACATCATTTACTTTTCGGCAGCAGATTCTGACCATGTGAAATAAATATGAAAAAAGGACAGTTTTAGGTTTTAAAGTCTGTTGCCCTGCATATTAGTCTTTTGTATTGTAATTTTTACCTACAACATACTACAAAGCCCCTAAGGCGACATGGTGCTGAAAAAGAGAGAGAGAGGATAGGAGGAATAAGTATATTTCAATACATTTACATTCGCTCTCAGCTCTTTTAGGTTATTTTGCAAAAGTATTGCGTTCCCCGGGAAACTTTGCGTACACTCACAAAAGCATTGATATATAGTTTCCCACCCACATCAAAGTATTTACAGCACCTGTTTTGTACAAATGCAATGCAAACGTTTTTCAAGCGAACGCAAAAGCATTTATATAGTTTTTGCTCCCATCTCATATTTTTTTAATCACCATGTCCCCATGTCATCCAGCCGATTAACAGTCCAATGCTTCATTTCACATCTCTTCGGTAGGGGCTTTAGAAAAATGTTTTAAGTATAAATAAACAGTTTTTAGCATCCCACCGGAAAAAACTCTAAATTGTAAGCTCAATAATGATAGTCGTACCCTACATACCTTCAACAAGAGTACAAATAACCAACATACAAGTGGAATGTTGATAAATCTTTACATATATGCATGCCGCTCCTTACCTTAATGAACTCCAGCTCAACAAAATATGTTTAAGTGCAATATGTGAACTGATTTAAGAATCCAGAAAAGCCAGACCAGAACACAGACCTCCCACAGATGCTCCACTTTGTTGGCATGCAGATTAGTGCAAAATGACATATTTACAAAGGCTTATCTGTCAGAGACCTTTCAGTCCTGGAAAACTCCACTCACTTAATGCAGCTGTCCCTCGAAAACATACATTTGTGGCGTTACGTTCTTTTGCACGTTCACGGACGTTTCAAGTTTACAGAAATGGAACTGAAATGGCATGGTGCAAGTGGTCAAATGTGCAACACAAAAAACGGAATCAAACCTGCTGATGGCCAGCTGGTGATCCCTTCTTACATAATATATATATTTACACAATGCAATAAGTGGCTTTAATGTCAAAGCGTGAGACATCACGCTTTGGCAGGGCTGTGGGTGACTTTCTCAATCCACTTCAGGAACCGGCCGACCCGTGTGTATACACCAGGATAGGTGGGGTCGCCACAACCATGACCCCAGGAGATGATTCCTGTGAGCATCCAGTGCCCACCATCGCCCTGGCACACCAGGGGACCCCCACTGTCACCCTGACAACTGTCCACACGCCGATGGTTCGACAAGCTCCCGGCACACAACATGCGGCTGGTGAAGCGACTGCCGTAGCGTTTTTTACACTTCAAAGAGGGCAGTAATGGAACCCAGGCTTGCAGTAGTGTTCGGGAATACTCAGAGTCTAATACAAGAAGAGAAAAAAATCCAAACCATTAAAAAAAACACATTTCAATGCACGTAAATAAATTATATAATATAAAAATAATACAGTACCATTAAAAGGTTTGGGGTCAGTAAGATTTACTACTTTTACATTCTTTTATTCAGCAAGGACGCATAAAGTGACAGCAAATACATTTATACAATGTTCTGTCATGAAACACTAGATGGCGCAGGCTGATGGGTCCTTAACGCAAGCTGATGATATTTACAGCGTTAACTACTTGCCATAAGCTGATTGGTTCATGTCGCATCTGCAGCCAATAAGCCTGCTGCTCAACATTTAATTGGCATTTAAAGTTAGTCTAAAACCCTCCTCCTTCCCCAGCTCCACCTGTATTGATCTGCTATGGGTAATTGATATGTGCTATTTGTGCAGCAGCAGTCTGTCTTACATACTCACAGCAGTATGTCGGGTATACATTGGCAGTAGCAAATTCCTGTACGTGCTCTACAGCAGCAATTCAGCAGCAGCAGCGTAGCAGATTTATTCCGCCAAGACCAAATACATTAACATTGTCATATCCATTACCATGCTAAAATCTTCTGAGAGTTGTCATGATAGAAATAATGTTACAAAAGATTTTCCTTTTGAAAGACTGTTCTTTTGAGCTTTCTATTCAGCAAAGAATTCAGGGGAAAAATGTATCATGGTTTCCAACAAAAATATTAAGCAGTTTTTAACTCTTTTCAACATCGATAATAATTTGAAATATTTTTTTGAACAGCAAATCAGCATATTAGAATGATTTCTGAAGGATCATGTGACACTGACTCTGAAGATTGGAGCAATGGCTGCTGAAAAGTCATTTTCATTGAATATTGCTATAACAAGAATTTTGTTACATTGCTAAGATGTTTCTTATTTCAGTTTCGATTTAATTTAAAATTAATTTAAATTTAAAATTCAATTACATTTTTAAAATATATATTAAAATAGAAAAATGTTTTTAAATTGTAATTATATTTGACAATATGACTGTTTTACTGTATTTTATAAAAGAAATGCAGTCTTGGTGGGCATAAGAAATAAAAAAGAGAAAGAAATCTTACCAACCCCAAACTTTTTAATGTAAATATTTGTTTGCAAAAATATTTGTTTATCTGAATTGTCCTTATTCTATTTAATATACTGTTTATAAATAATTCATATTTATATTGTTTTTTTACCCAGCATTATTAGCATAGGTCTTCCACTCAAAAGGAAACAATTAATCATCATCATCAGTGTGTTCAAATCACTTTGAATATGTTTAAGTTTGCAGTACCTGTAATTCCCCAGCCGGTAATAACACAGGCAATGGGCCTCTTGCCCCTCTTGTTGCTGTGAGCCGGAAGGCAAACTGCATTAGTATGCGGGTTAAAGGCCACACAGTTCCCATCTGTCCCCTTCAACTTCAGTAAGGCAATATCATACTCCCAGCCCTGGCTGTTATACTTCCTGTGAATCACGATGCGCTCAGGAGAGAGAGTGCGCTCAAAGTCGTCCCTCTCCTCTGTGTGGTAGTCGCCGAGCCGCAGCACGTAACGGGAGGGGTCAGAACCAAACCTGAAGAAAGAGATGTTCATGCACAGCATGTTTATTTATTGCCAAGACGTCATAAATGGCATCAATTGTTACAGTGTAAAGTGGTTATCATTCTATCTAGAGCCACTAGATGTCAGTAGAGTCTCTCTCTCACCTCTTGAAGCAGTGAGCTGCAGTAACGACCCAACAGGAATTGATGAGAGTCGCCCCACAAAGTGGATGTGTGCCTTTCGATTGAGACCTCAGCCACAAAGATACTTGCCACGGCCAGTCCCCACTACATGACAGTTGCACATGGTTTAAAACACATATGCGCCAATAAATGTACTTGTTCATGTGTTCATGTTGGTTTCATATGGATAACACTTTGACACCATTTATAAAAATGTCAATTAAAATTTTAATGTAATGTGGTGTTAAACAAAACAAAATATTTTCAGTGACCTTGAACACATCTTAATCATTGTTTTTAAAGTTTAATATATATATAAGTAAAACAGTAACATTGTGAAATACTAAATTTTAAATAACTGAATTAAAAGCTGAATTATCAGCATCATTACTCCAGTCTTCAGTGTCACATGATCCTTCAGAAATCATTCTAACATGCTGATTTGTTAGAAAATGTCTTTATATTGTCGATGTTGAAAACTGCTGCTTAATTTTTTTGAAGAAACTGTGATAATTTTCTTTAGGATTCTTTGATAAATAGAAAGTTCAAAAGAACAGCATTTATTTGACAGAAATCTTTTGTAATACTGTCCCTTTTGATTATTGATAGATAAAAGTAAACTTTTTAAAGGTAGTGTACTTTGAATTAATTATTAGATAAGGACCAAATAATTACACCATTTTGGAACAGCCAGAATCCACCTTCATTTTCATGATATGGAAAAGAATGGGCAGCACATTCTTCAAAATCTCTTCTTTTTTTGTACCATGGAAAAAATACAGGTTTGGAAGTACATGAGGGTGAGTAAATGATGAAATAATTAAATTTTTTAGTGAACTATACCTTTAAATCAAAAACAGATGTGCTTTTTAATTTCAAACACATGATTACACTTGTAGTCACTTTTATGTAACTGTAAATATACAAACATTATACGTTGTTCTCTAGTGACCGCAGTGCAATATAAGACAATAACAATGGCAGCTGGCCAATAAACAATAAATACAGAGATTCATAAAAACAATGCAGATGTTACAATGTTATCAAATAATATGAACCCTGACGTCCATTACCGTAGAGACTTGTCTCCTCCAATGATCCTTCTCCTGCGCCTCTGTGTGTTGGGTCTCAAACCACATTCCTGCTTGCTCGTGCCGCTGTACTTTACAGGCTCAGTGGTGTAATCACAGATGACCCCTGCGTCCTCACTGTTTCTGCAATCATGGGCGCCCGGGCCTACAGCTGAACACTCACCCAATGAAGCCTCTGTTCCAACGCACTTCACGTTATCCAGATGGATGGGTCCCTGGCCCTCGCCGAAATAAGCCATGGAGCGGGCCTTTGAGACCCCACTGATATTGAAAAGGGGAACAAGTAAATGTCTGAAGATTTTGAGATGATCTTTGATCACATGAAACATGCTTACATGAATCCTAGCTGTCTGCAGACCACTCCAGCATTGATGTCATTCCAGCCGTCATCACACACGCTGCCCCACTGGCTATTAATAAACACCTCTACGCGGCCCTCCTTACGGCTCTCACCATCCACCAGCCTCACCAGGGGACCTGGAACCACAGCATAGCTAGAAACAGCACAGAAAAGATGGGCCTCTACAGACTTGAACATGCAGTGAATATATGAGAATAAAATGAATATATAATTAGTTACAAGGTAAATCCATTCTCTTTTTTAAAGGATGATGTTATGCGAAATCATATCCCCCACAAAGTACCAAAGGCATTTAATTGGCTAAGAATGCTTTTATGGGAACTCTGGTTATAATATGGTGTCAATATGGTGCCTGAAATGACAGAAGAAAAGAAAAAAAAAAATATATATATATATATACTTCTTTTTAAATAACATTATGTTAACAAAGATTTGATGTCAGAGCAACAAATCACTTTCTGATGATTTCAATATGTTTTACTCCATGTTCTAACCATGTTCTTCAAGATACAATGTTTTTTATAAGCATATATCAATATGCAAACATGCCATATTATAAAAGATGATGTTTCCTAGTATCCAATTTGTTTTGGAGGGTAAAAACAAATTCTTAAAAGTGTAAAATGTTTTTTCTTGTGTAAGATGTTAGGATTTTGTGTTACTCTTGATGATGATAAAGCTAATAAAAGCGTTTACATGGAGTTTACGCACCTGCGGCAGGAGCCACTTCAGGAATTTCATTGTTATGTCCTTCTCTCTCACAGCGTATGCCCACATCTTCACTGTGGGAGCAGTCATGCTGCCCCCACTGACCATGAGCACAGTCCAGCAGAGAGCTCTCGCCCCCTTCACATTTCACCTCATCCAGCAAGATCAACCCTGTACCCTCCCCATACATCCCATCTGGAGCCACCTCAGCACGCCCTCTGTTGGACAAATAACGGTATTGCAGCAACAGGTCAGACGGCTAAATGAGAACACTTATACAGTCATACATTCTTGGTTTCCTGAGACCAAAAGATCTCAAATCAAACTTGAAAACGTCTAATATGCAAAAATGTGCTGCTTTTAGTTACTTCAAAGTAGCACATCATATGCTTACATACATTTACATTTGGAATATGTTATCAATCAGCTTACCGATAACCCAGCTGTCGACATACCACCTGGGCGTCACGTCCAGTCCAGTTGTCATCACATACGGTGCCCCATTCTCCAGCGTAATAAACCTCAAGGCGTCCCTCCCATAGGCTATCAGCTCCAACTAGACGCAACACTCCATCTACAGCCGCATTAGCATGGATATGTTTAATCTATGCACTTATACAGACAGATGAAATGGTGATAAAAGTAAAAGGGGCAGGACTTTTGGTCCCTATAGAACTGTATCATACGGGCAGTGATGTTGTCTGACACAGTTCATGTCATCTTCACCTGTAAATGGGTTACAAGACACTCCAGCATCCTCCATGTGGTCACAGTTGTGCCGGCCCCAGGGCGCATGAGGACATTCCTCAAGAGACAGTTCATTTCCTGTGCAGTGCACGCCATCCAGCACGATAGGCCCAGTGCCCTGCCCAAAGTGTGCCCATGTCCACGCCTTTGGTACACCACTAAAAATAAACAAATACCTGTGATTCTTTCCTATGCCAAAACACATTCACATTCCTTTTCAAAAGTTTGGGGTCAGTAGTTTATTTTAAATTTTTTATTAATACTTTTATTCATACAGGATGCATTAAAACAATCAAAAATGACAGTAAAGACATTCAAATTTTACAAAATAAAAGTATTTCAAAATGTTGTTTGAACTTTCTATTCATCAAAGAATCCTGAAAAAATGTAATATGGTTTCCACAAGAACATTGAGGAGCAAAACTGTTTTCAACATTGATAATAAGAAGAAATTGGTTCCCAAATCAGAATGATTTTTGAATGGTCATGTGACACTAAAAACTGGAGTAACCACCAAGTTCCCCCATTCACACAAAGAAAAAAACCCATAAAGATAACTATGACGATAACTTTATTAGAATCCCCATCTATGCAAAATCTTGTTTTGTTTATTATGCACATGTCGCAGTTTTATTGTCTGACGCTTTAAATGCTCAAGCTCCTTAAAGCGTGATGGATTATGATTGGCTGTCAATTTTATTAATTTTTAATTGTATCGTTCATCAGCTTGAAAAAAATCGTTGTGAGAGTGAGTCCAACGATTTTGTTTCTCAGTATCGGTATTGTTATAGTTGTAGCGGGGGCTCTGCTATTATTTTACATTTAGAATGATTTTTAAAACTTTATATTTATTAAGTTCTTGTCCTTTGTGTGAACGGGCCTTAATGGATGCTCAAAATTCAGCTTTGCCAGCCAAGAATAAATTAAACTAGAAGCATATTACAACAAATGATCGTTTCTTAAAGTATAATAATATTACAATTGTATGGCCTAATTGTTGTATTTTTGATCAAATAAATACAGCCTTTATGAACAAAAGAGACTTTTTTCAAACTTTTGAAAAATAGTATACATTTATGATTATAACTACGGGGAAGAAAGATACAGAGGCCTACCATATTAGTTCAGTTACATAACTTTGTCATGATACTTACATTGCAAAAGCATTCAAGATAATCATTATTGATGTACAGGTATATAATGTACAATGTGCGTGTGTGTCTATGGTGCTAACAGAAAACAGAACAGAAAGAAATGTGTTATATGGATGGTGAAGGGTAAAATCAGTTGCTTACGATCCCACTGCAGACTCATAGAGTGAATCCCTGCACCCCATCAATCATTCATACACTCCATCCATTAATCTATATTAATAAAGTTCACTCACTGTGCTAGCGCGTAAAAAAGGACTGTCCTTTTAAGCAGCACTCAGATTTGAGCATGACATCATCAGTGTCTCCCAGCTCAAAGCAAAACATTTATAAATATAATCTAAACAGAAAAGAGCTCAGTAACATCCTGATGATGTCCTTACTTACAAAAGCTTTCAAGCAACATTAGAAGAACTTGCAATATACCCTCGTACTCGCGCTTATAAGATAAGGTTGTTGCTTTTTCAAATGGAAAGCCAGAAGGCAGATCATGGAAAATTTTAGAGTTTTTTAAAAAACTAAATGTATTTTATAGGGCTTGTTAAGCTTGTTAAAGTGTTAACTTAAGATATTTAATTTAACAAATGCATTTTCCTTTTTATCTACAGCCTCAGCCTGAAAGCAATGAAATAAAATCCAATCTGTCAACTTAATAGAAAATAAATATTTCCCAGATAATATAATATTTTATTTTAATATATATACATGTTTTTAATTGGAAGTATTATATTTAAGTTGTCTTTCTTAAAAAAAAATAAAAATAATCAGTATAGTATAAATGGGATTGTATTCATGAAGTCATGTTTGGGGGGTCCTTGGCATCAATAAGGATACATATGATAACATATTTCTTACCCCAACCCCAACTGTCTGCAAACCACTTCAGCATCAATATCATCCCATTGGTCGTCACAGATAGTACCCCACCTCCCGTTATGGTACACCTCCACACGCCCCTCAAAATCCTCAAGGCCTCCCACGAGCCTCAGGGGGGCACCATTACCTAACAAAACATTTCATTTATTCCGATAATTCATTTAGCAGAGAATGATTAGGACAAAATAATCAGTGAAACATTTCACACTATCTTGAGAGCAGAAGCTTGAAACTGTTATGCTATATGCATCAGTAGAGATACTTTTACAAGATATATGTCTCCCACATATGGCATAATGCTTAGTAGCATGTATGTGTGCGTGGTAAATGATGGGGACGTGTAAGAACACTTGGCAAAGCCTCAGAGATCTCAGATTGCTTTCTCCTTCCTAATGTTTCTGTGTGAATAATTCACAGCTCCCGCTAAATATACCTGACCTTGTTCTAGCAAACTGTCCCATTACAACAGGCACACGGTTTATGACTCTGCTTCTGTCTGTCATGAATTCTGTCTTCATTTAGCTCCACAGAAGGCCTTTCCAACCTAAACCCCTGTTGAAAATATATCTTAGAGGATCAGCAGATGCAGGAAGCTCAGCTATTGCTTTATTAAACTGTGAATCTGACAAATTTAATTGACAGCATGTGACAAAGATAATGGGCCTCAAGTCATCAACCGTTCTTACGAAGAAATGTGTTCATAAACCCCACTTACGCACTTTTTACGAAGATTCTGACATTCACTAATGTTTTCTTATCTTGGATTTGTTCTTAGCTAAGAACAAAATCTACACACACTCAAGGGCAGTCTTACGCACATTTGAGTGATGACAGTTTAGTCCAAATAATTGGATACTGCATTTTATTTAATGCTACAGTCGTTTACACAGATAGTATTTTACTGTAATGTATTTCTGATCATTTGTTGAAAAAAAGCCTCATAGCATGCAAAGAAACACTAACACTGCAATTTACGTGGGATTCATCAATCCTAAGAACACAAGTACGAACAAGTCATGAATCCGACGTAGACTTTTCTGAGGAAGTTTAGTAAGTAATCTTCCTAAGAAAATTCTTCGGAAGATATTGGTGAATGAGGCCTATTGTTTCCTAACTTGCATTTGTTCTCTCTATCTACATCTATATAGGCCCTATATATATATGTACATTTATATTTATATACTTTTCAAAAGTTAAAGTAAATTAAAGTGAAAGAAAATGAATACTTTTTTTGATGCATTAAATGGATCAAAATTGAAAGTATATACCCCACTCAAAAAAAAAAAAAAAAAAAATGTACCCTCTGGAACAGCACACACCACTCCGGCCTCATTGCCATGGTTACAGTCGCCGGAGACATATTTCCGGCTCCGGCACTTCAGCAGAGAATCTTCATTGCCATGGCAGCCAAGACGTTCAAAGTGGAAGAGACCCGATCCAGGTCCAAAGTAAGAGTGCCGAAGCGCAGTGCCGATTTCACTGTTGGGGAGTTAGCAGGTAATTAAATGAGAGCACGTACTGAGCGTTAATCGGTACAGAGCCTCTAGCTGATAATGAATAGAGTTTGCAGCTTATACCCGAGCCTCAGTTGTCTACAGATCACACTGGCATCTCGATCAGTCAGGTGAATGTCACACACTGCTCCCCAACGGCCATTCAGGTAAACCTCAAGACGACCGCTTTTATTAGACGAAGCCCCCACCAACCGAGCCTCACCTGGAGGAACAGGTGCAGAATATAACACATTCAGAGATTTTGATATATAACAAAACATTTAAAGTGTGTATGTCAGGTTAAATTTTTTTTTTAGATATATTAAATAAGGTTTAGATGTCTGAGTGAAAATGTAATTATCATTAAAATTATTACTGTAACTGCCCTACAATAAGCTTTATAGCCATTTCTGTCAAGATCATATTTTTAAAACGCAGCTGAGCTGTGACGTCATACAAGGGAGACGTGCCGACAAAGTTCTATTCAAGTATTCAAATTTTTCAAATGAAGAGAAAGATTACTCCAAGGGGTAAATTCTATTGGGGATCCCTTGTAACAAACGTAAATTGGAAAAAGGCCTGGCTTTTGCCTTCTAAATTTTGTGTATCCAACAAAGTTAAGGAAATTCATTATAAAATCCTTCATAAAATCTATCCTGTTAACTTATCCATCTCTAAATATTTTGATATTGATGAAACTTGCTCTTTTTGTGGTTTTGTTGAAGAAACAGCCGCCCATTTATTTTGTAATTGTAATGTAACCAATAGATTTTGGGTTGAATTAAGCTCTCTTCTTTTTAGCCCTACAAATGTGACCCATACCTTCACTCTCAAAGAGGTTATCTTTTATTATGAAAACCCGAAGTTGCGGTCCCTTGAATATATTGTCAATTTCTTTATCTTGTATGCAAAATTCTTCATCCACAAGCAAAAATGGCTCAAGTCTCCTTTAAGTTTTCCTCTTTTTCTTGCTGAACTTAACTCTTTTATTTCATCCCTTAAACTTATAAATAACAAAAAAAGTGCAAAATTTTTGATGCATTATGATGATTTATTCAAAGATATGATTTAACATTATTATTGTTATGCTTTTCTTTTCTTTTTTTTTGTATATGTATATTTACATAATTTGATGTATGCAAATCCAAGATATTCATGTTTTCTGTAGTGTATCATTGTTTGTTCATTGTAAATGATACATCCTTGCTTAACATCCCTGAGCTTGTTGTTATGTAAAAGTTTGCAATAAAAAAAAAAAAAAAAAAAAAAAAAAAAAAAAAGTTCTATTCAAGTATGGAGAGTTTTGAGTCTGAGGAGATGCAAAATCCCCCTCAAACCTATACGATGGCCCACAGCCATACAATTTTGAGCCTCCCAGGCGGGAGACTGATGAGGAGCCAAACAGAAATGTAAATAATTCATATCGAAGAAACATAAATATCTGGTGTGAAGAAGAACCAGTGGATAGTTGGTCAGGTGTCTGGTAAGTATAGGCGTAACGGTATGTATTCGTATTGAACCGAAACGGTACGGGTGTCAGGGTTCAGTGCATGAATATACACGGAGAATACACAGTATATAAAAAAAATTTTTTTTAACTCGCGTGCAAATTAATTAATGCGGAACTACTGTTAGATACGCGGGTTATTTAGGGACACCTAATCTGTAGCTCCGCCTTAGCTCTGAAGCTCCGTGGCTATAATGAACAGGCTGCGATCGATGTCAATATTGCAATGCTGGAATATGTTGGTTGGTTGGTGTGTGTGTGTGTGTGTGTGTGTGTGTGTGTGTGTGTGTGTGAGTGTGAGAGAGAGAGGGAGAGGGAGAGAGAGGGGCGCGATCGACGTGCTTCTACTACAGTAGCATACACCGTAGGCACCGCATCAGCTGCCAGTCTCACTCGGGTTTTAAATCCCATTTTATAACTCATGATATCTCCAACCGCGTAGTCCTTCTCAGTGAAATGGGCGCTGCAAATGACCGAAGTCTTGGATACCGAAGCAGAACTGAAGTCGGCGCGTTTGCTCCGAATAAAGTTGACCCAGGCATGGAACACAGTGGACTCTGTGACCGGTTTAACGGTGTTTTTGCACCCAGCACAAACGCAGTAATTCACCATCGTGAAAATACGCCTGCGTATACTAACGACCTAACTTAAATAAATAACTAAATAAATGTCCTAATCACTAATTCTCTCACTCTATCAACACAGCTCAGCGAGCTGGGGAGACGTCTCCCTGTTATGACGTCAAACGATTCGTTTGGAATGAGGAGCAGTTTTAAGGGAGGACTGAAAATAACGAACTTTTTCATCTTATATTCTGCCTTTAGGAATCGAAAAACATACAAAACAATACATCAACTTGTCAAACGTGTATTTCCCCTCACTATTTTGTGTTAATCAAAATTAAAAATGTAACCTGACATACACACTTTAACTTTCTCTTGAATATCTATATACTATATAGTTAGGTCAATATTAAAATAAAGTCAATTATAATAATACTAATAATAATAAGTAATAAAACAGGTAAACAAATAAAATATTTAAAATTGTATTAGCTTTTCATTAAACTCACAAACCCCCTGCAGTTCCTTCAAGAAACCCAGTTTGGGAAACCCTGACGTGATGTAATATGTAATGCACTTCATATTGTTGATAAAGAATTGAATACATTTTCTTTCTCTTTGTATTTTTTTTCAATATATGGTACAAGATTATCACGTTCAATTCAATGTGACAATGTGAAATCTTTGTGTTCGTGTGGAACATCGTGTGGAACAAACATTTCCCGGTCTGGATTATCTGTGTTTTTGTCTTTGGTCACTAGGATTCTCTCTCTGCCTCGTCCCTACGCACCCGTTACTATATATATATATATATATATACCGTATATGCTTATCAAATGCTTCTTATGTTTTAAGAAATCCAATTCTCCATTTACTTATTGTTGCAGATACTGTCTTCTTTCTA
This sequence comes from Phoxinus phoxinus, assembly GCF_949152265.1. Classification (NCBI taxonomy): domain Eukaryota; kingdom Metazoa; phylum Chordata; class Actinopteri; order Cypriniformes; family Leuciscidae; genus Phoxinus; species Phoxinus phoxinus. Next base: position 12,136,119 of record NC_136889.1, on the reverse strand, counting down.
TTCAGTGGAGAGCAGACATCCTGAAATATAATTAGCTTTTACCTCCGTCTTCTTTCTCCTTGACTAGTCTAGAGGACAACTTAAGTAAAAGTGGCACAGCTTACTCCACTATCACCCATTTACATCTACAGACTCTGTGAATCAACTCTCTTTAATTAGTACAGAATGATCACATTAGAGACGCTGTCTTGCAAATTATCATCTTGCTGCTACACGCCATGCTCACAGACATGAATTTAAATACACACTAATTGTTTGAGTCTGTAACCGTGTTTAATGTTATTACATTGAAAATAAATGAGAGAGGCAGACAGAGATAAGGCAGATAAGATTTTAACACCGGCTCAGGACTGAACCACAGACACAGGCAGGCGATGATGACAGACCGGCACAAAGAGATTCAAAGAGCGAACAGACACTTTCAGAATGGGAGTAAAACAGAGTAACAAATACACATGAGGGACATGAATCTGATTGATTATTAGACAATAAATGCATAGACAGGGGAAGACGAATAGAGTATAATAAAAAGAGAGGACAGAGAGTATCCTTGACTGTGGCTGTGTGCTTTGACTGCCATAATAAACGTCACTCGATTTCTGTACAACAACACCCACGCTAATATGACAGCTATGACACAAATACTCACCAGGACACATTCACTTAATAAACACAGACAGCACGGTACAGTAAGAACTTTTCAATGTCAAATGTAGCCAAAGCCACCTGCAACCATGCGCTGCTACACAGCCCCAAATGTTATTTTATTTTCTGCATTTTTTAATATTCTAGTTGTTTCTCTTATTTACTGTATGCATGTACTGCGGCTATTTGAATTGTGAAGACAACTGATTTAATATGGAATGAGTGTATTCCAATAACCCATTTGTATGTAAAGGACTCAAAAAGGAAACTTATACACATTAGCTTGTGATTCAATGTATTTTGTTTATGCTTTTGTACTGCCTCTATGCAAATAGACCTAAAATAAATAAATAAAACTGTAAATGAATGAATGAATGAATGAATAAATAAATAAAGATGTAAATAAACCTATACATACAGTTAGACTCCAGAAAAGCATGTGTTGATCATAACGGTAATTAATTTGAGCATAATAAAGATTAATCAGAATTAGCACACACGTTTGTCAGATACACCAGTCTGTGGGTAAATTTCATGTCTAAAACATATTTAGTGCATAATTGACCTAACTATAACTTAGCTGGTCACAGTATATCTGGGAGAGTCATGCTAGACTGATATAATATCTGTAATCTGTTTCAAGCTTCAGATCAGAAATAGTTTTACACATGTGTTGGTTGGTTTGTAAATGACTTTTGTCACTTTTACACTTAGGGTCTGTCCACACAAAATATATATATTTTTTTTGCATTCCATTGCTCTGCTTTTCCATTGTTTTTCTATATAAACATACGCTAGATTGACATGTTTGACCGTTGCACTCCTGTCTTCTGAAAACACAGTGCTCAAGTTGACGAAGTTGACAACGCTTCTCAAGAGCATGTTTTTTTTACATTCCACTGAATGGTCCCTTACTCTTCCTCAAAACTCAAGGTACAAAAATATATTAAATATAACAATAAAGCTCAACAAAGCTCAAACAACAAGGAATGCTCACCCTGGTGGCAGTCGCAGTAGGCCCATCCGATTGCCCCTGACTTCTGTCTGAAAAAGCACCAGGGGTTGGATGCACGGTCAGGATTTCTACAGTGGTTGTGGTCACCCAGCCCACGATCAGGGTACTGCAGCATGTAGTCTGGAAAGTCAGTCCATTTTAGACAGGAAGTGCCAGAGTCTGTCTGAGACACAGACCCATTGTAATAACCCAGCTCAGTGAAGCCCTCAGAGCAGAACAGAGGACCTATGGGAAATGTGCACACAATTTAAAGTTAAATTCAGCATTCAAACTTGAATAATGCCCTTGGTGGAGCATAACATAATATTTTAATGCAGTGGCACATAAAGCTCAACTCATTTTAAAATCCTTGGTATGAAAAAAAATGAGCATGACCTAAAATGATATGACCTTGTTGTGTTATGTCAAAGCAGCAGTGTTGCAAACCTAAGGTGGTCTATGAGCTTTCTTATCTTGTAACTTTTTTTTTCTATGAGTGAAAACCCCTACAGTCCTCCCTGGGTGCAGAGGGTGAGGAACAGCAAGACCTGTGAAGACCCACTATGATGAGTCACAGATTCAGACCTGAGAGAGAGAGAGAGAGAGAGAGAGAGAGAGAGAGAGAGAGAGAGAGTGTGTGTTTGTGTGTGTGTGTGTGTGTGTGTGTGTGTGTGTGTGTGTGTGTGTGTGTGTGTGTGTGTGTGTGTGTGTGTGTGTGTGTGTGTGTGTGTGTGTGTAGGAATTATCCTATAATTAAAATATTTTGCATCCGTTAATCACAGAAACTCTTTTTTTCAAATTATTCTAATCAAAACCATTAAAGTAAACACAAATATTGTGCCTTTGGAGCATTGTTGTGACCAAATTATGTGATCTATTCTAGACAAGTCTCATGTGAGAGAGCATCCTCTAACATATTTACTGTGTAGCAAGCAGCCAGAAACAACAATTTAATTTCATGCTTTAGTGTGGGTTGTTAAATTAATTTGTGAGAATTTAAACAATCATTTACATTCTTAAGCAGTTCCCTATTCACTGCCAGTCTGTTCTCTAACGCTTTTCTGGAAATGTGACTAGAAAGGGAGAAAGTCCTGGGCTTTGTGCCCACTGTCCAAATGCAAGCTTAACTAGAGTCTTGACGTCTTTTCAGACAAGAGACAGACATTAAATCCATCCACCACAAGAGAAGGGTATTTAAAAAGTAGTAGTCACTTCATTGGGTGCTTTGGGGCATTTATAAAAGAGATTTAAATAAGGATTAATTCTATTCAAGATGCTCTTTAATGCAATTAGAGATTTTCTGAAAGCATAACACACATAATTTCAGATTAGATCAAACATTTGTTTAGGCAAGTAACAATAGTTTAAACAAAGGGAAACTTATCCACTACAAATAAATGTCAGAATCGTTTGGTGGCTTGTTTCCACAACAGAATAAAACATTTTAAAAGATAATTGCAACTTTTTGTATCACAATTGCGAGTTTACATCTCCGAGGATATAAAATCAGAATTGCATGATATAAAAGTCGCAATTGTGTGTTATAAAGTGAGAATTGCGAGATATAAACACAATCGCGAGAAATGTAATTGCTTATATTATGATTCTGTTTATATCTCGCAATTCTGACTTAACACACAATTGCGACTTATATCTCGCAATTCTGACATTATAACACGCAATTTTGACTTTATATCATGCAATTCTGACTTTGTATCTCCCAATTACATCTTATAAAGTCAGAAATGCGAGATATAAACATGCAATTCTGAGAAAAAAGTCAGAATTGCGAGTTTATTTCTCGCAATTGCGACTTTATATCACACGATTCTGACTTTATAACACACAATTGAGACTTTATATCACGCCATTCTGACTTTATAACTCATAATTGCGACTTAATATCACACAGTTTTGAAATGGTCAGAATTGCGAGATGTAGATTCGATCCAAAAAGTTGGAATTGTGAGATAAATAGTCACAATTACCTTTTTTATTTCTTTATTCTGTGGCGGAAACAGGCTTCCATAGAATTGATCAGCTCTGAGAAAAAAGAAAAAAAATGTGCTAAGAATTTATGGGCCTGTTGTGCAGGATCAAACAGAGGACGTTGTGCCCTAGTCTCTCTTTAGAAGCAGGTGCTAAACCCTTAGGGAGAGAGAGATGAGACAATCTCATACTCTGAATATTATGGGCCAAAATGCTAGCAGATGTTACGCCAGAAAAGTATTTACACCTGTATGCGTATATACAAATCTACACCCAGCGCACACATCGCCTAATAACCCTGCTTGCGTAGATTACTTTAGACTTATTGATCTGAGACAAATGCACTTAAAGCCCGATGGCCAAGATAAGCATATTAGAGCTAAAGCATCACTGAAACTCTATTACGTCGTCCTCTCTCTTCTATCTACATTATTCCAAATATAACTGTAAACAAAGTACTGAAAAAAAAACGCACACAGTATCATTATTAAAACATGTTTCAAGGAACAGTATTAGATTTCCAATGTGAGCCATTTTTAAACTTCCAGTCCATCCATTATGATTATCTCATTTAGGCAGAGGCAACAGAGGAGGATGACATGGCTATCTGACATCTCTGACACCATACACTGTGTTAGTATAGTACATGAGCAAAATAAATCGTTGATGTTTCCAATTTAAAAATATTTTCGACATTATAAATATGTGCACATTGGTAGGTTAATAGTTCAACAGTCTAAAATATTTTCTTGCACACACTCGCGTCTCGTCTCGTGAGAGCTCAGGTTCCACGCTGTATGTCGGTCTGTACATACAGTAAACCAATTTGCTGAAATAGCATCAGGGTTGAGTTCCAGTCATATTTATCATGGTGTTACAGTTATAGACCACGATAAAGACCACCAACAAGACTCCTGGTGGTATCAGAAGAGACTAAATATAAGTGGTTTAACAGCAGAGGCTGCTGGCCTGTGTAAAATAAGTCTACAGATGAGGCAATCATAGAGGAATCTCACACTGCCCCAGCATGAACTGGGAGTAGGTTGACGGTTCTGTGGGAAGGTTGAGTATATTTCAGCATCCTGCCCTAAGGATGTCAGCGCACAAACCTGTCCAGACTTGGAAGGTAAGGAAAGTTCACAGAATATGAATATGACACGTGTAATATGCAAAAACAGTGGGGCATTCAGTCTCAAATTAGCGACTCCTCAAAGCCCATCAATGCCACAGTTGCTTCACATCCATTCACTGTCATCAGTAAGTGTTTGAGCTTTACTCATATTACAAGCACATTGAATATTGTGTTTCTCTCCATGGCAATCTTGTCTGAGAAGCGATTGTTGTGGTTGAGTATTTCTTGCCGTAGGGAAAGATTGACAAATATATCTCTAGACAGTCGAGTGTTGTTACATCGGTTAATGTTGTATTAAATACAGTGCCAAGCAGGGATGTGGTTATTGGCACTGAAAGAGATGCTCTTTACGAGAACAAAATACAGTGACATTTCAGGTGCTACCAATGAGTGTGTGCCTGGATTAGGTGGCATCATTTAATTTCCCAAGCAAATGTTCTCACAAAAGAGATGCTGGTATTTCACCAAATCTCGTAAAGAAACAAAATAGGATTCCAGTTTGCACCTTTATTTAACCTTTAAGAAATAGTGAAAAAGATAGACTCGTAAATGCATGCGAGTGCCTACCTGAGCTCTGCAGGGTATTTAGGTACACAGCGCTCTGTCTTGCCTATGAAGACAAAACAACAACAGTCAGTTTACCTCTTTCACTAACAAAAAAGTTACAAAATAAATAAAAAGTAACAAGGACATGTAGTTATTTTGGACACGTTCTGTACCATATTCTTTGAATTACCTTGTGAAATTAATGGGTAATCATTTGGTATCAATTTTGGTATTGGTATTTTGTTTAACATACAAAAGTATCATGGTACCCAAATCTGATACCTTCACCGTACCACACTCTTAAAAATAAAGGTTCCAAAAGGGGGGTTTGAAGCGATGCCATAGATAGAAGAACCATGCTTTCAGTGAAGAGTTCTTAAAATGGAAATGGATTCTTCATGGAACCATAGATGCCAATAAAAAACATTTTTTTTATGTGCATGTCATGATGCTTTTGTAAGGGCCTGACAAATACAGTACATTTAAGTGAATAATAATAATGGCTAGACAATAATTAGACATGAATTACGACTTAAACACATACAGCCTTATTTGTAGTTTATACCATTTTATTTGTTTTGTTTGAGTTACGTGTTGTTTTGATCCCAAAAACAAGCTGTCAGCCTTAGTCAGAGGTTTTCTCCCCAGAGGAAGGCTATTAAAGGTATCCGTTGCTTTACGACAGGAAAATGTCAGAAAGACATGAGTTAATAGTGTGGAGCAGAACTAGCAGTAGCCTACTTCAGCTGAGATCAAAGAACACTTTCATGAACATCAAGCCATTATGTGACTGCTACTGTGTGAGCTGGGTGTGATGAAGGGAATGAGCATAACACTTTTCTCTCCTCATTACTCACTAAACTGCAAGCAAACGATGGGACAGGACGCTTGCAGTGTACTAGAGGGTGTAAGTACATATAAGATGCAAGTTTCTCAAATCTTCAGACTTTAGGAACAACTAAGACAAAAAACAACAGCAAGTATACGTTAACTGTCCTATTGTCCTAAGAAACTGTTTTGTCTCAAGATGCACACCAGTATTTTTTTCTAAGGCATGTTTACAAAAGCTATTTAAATGTTCTAATTAAACTAAGGCCTAATACTGGCTTGGTCAAAGCCCTGTCTGTGAAACCAGGCCTTAATATAAAATATTAAACAGTAAAAACTATATATAACTGAACATTTGCTCTAAATGTTTTAGTTTAGATGTTCTTGAAAATGCTGCAAAAACTGACTTCAATAACAAAACCTATATGACCCGAAGACAATAGAAGGGTTGAGCTTAGGTTGACTGATGTGCTCAGCTTGCACAGGATATGCATGGCTTTGGTGTATTCTTCAAAGTCATTATGTTCTGTTTTCATTATTTTCATGAATGCTTTGTTTAGTCATATATCCCTGCTAAAACATCTTAACAGTGTGCCTTTCAAGTGTTGACCCGCCACACAGCAGACCAGCTGAAGATCATCTTATGCATCTGAAACCAAGCCCACTTAGATTGGTTTAATGTTTTATTTTACAGTTTTATTTTATTTTATGTTACATTTGTTACATGTAGGCTACTTACTGTAGTAAAAGCAGTAAATGATGCATAATTGCATGCAACTAACTCTAAACCAAACTCTATTCCCAACCCTATAAGTGCATGGTGTTCATTAATATTACTCAGTAATTAAATGTAGGCTATACTTAAACTGTAACAAGGACACATTAAAATAGTGCAACCATGTTTTTTTTGTTTTTTTTTATTAAGTAGGGACATAATGATATTAATAAAAAACCATATAGGCCTAAACAAAATAAAAACTTATAACGCATCATAGGCTATGGAAACATATGGCATCATAAGGGACGTGTAAATATGCATATGCACGGCAATCATTATCTCGTGATTATTATTTAGATACTTTAAATAGATTAAATGTATTCGGGGCAAAGTACACCTCAGCCACACACACACAAAAAAAACGAACAAAGACTGCATAATTCCTTCTGTAACAATCACCACACACTTTCACGTGACACACAGCGTTTAATGTCACAGTGACGACGTCAAAAGTAGTCATAATAACATGCAGGATCACAATTTTAAATCTTTCGCGTGTCGACTTCCATTCTAACTACTCATTTACCAGAAGAAAAATGTACTCTCATTTTACAGACTAGTAAAAAAAAACAAAAAACATTATACTGTACACGTATTTAGGCTAGCCTAAAAAAACTGATTTTTGTCGCGGTCTGAACTCCTCTCTAAATCCAAAGGAACACGTCAATAAATAAATCACAGTCAGTTTGACTGTTAGTGAGCTGACTAAGAACTTATTAGTCATAGCAAACTGTGTTTACATACCTCGCCGTAGACACCGACAGAGAAACGAAATACAACAGCGATAGAGAGGATCCCAGTGATATCCATCCTGTCATTGACCATACATCCAGCACAACTGTCCCATCACCGCTCTCCGCGGACATAGGCTACGGGGAAAGTGGGACGCCTTCCCTCCTCAAAATGTTTATAAATGTATGTTCCAGAAGAAGAAACATGGAAAATGATTAGATAGAACAAAACAATATTGTGTAAACTTCTAAAAGTCCAAAGACACGACTGACACCCCTCCCGTGTTGAGGTCTGACTGAGGTTTGCGTTGACTGAGGTGAAGAAAGAAGAGACGCCGCTCCTGCAGCCTTCAGTAGGCTACTACAGATGATTATAGGACATAAACATTTATGGAGCACAGAGCAGTGAGGCTATGGCAAGCCGTTTTAACAATTATTCCTTTAAACTAACTATCATTTATTTTTATATTACTAGTAGACTACTTGGCTTTAATTAGTAATCCAATGGTGACTATCTTTTGCAATTTTACTAGAAGCCCGCCTAACTAATCATCAGATAGGCCTGCTTATGCCAATAGCTGACTTTTATTTGGTAGACAAAGATTAAATAAATTGAATAATATATAAAATATTTAAATTGCTATGTTGCTGATTGCTTTGAATAGTGAACAAATATGAAAAAAAAACATTTAAAGAAAAAATATCTTTAAAATCGACATGAAATGAAAATAAAGTATTTTTTTAAAAGCCATGAAATTTACGGTAAAAACCCAGCAGCTCTTGCCAGGAACCTAGGCTACAGTAAAAAAAATATGGTAGCAACAGATTTAACTTAGATTTACAGTAAATATATCAACCTATAATAATATCTGTTTTGGGCCTTTGTACAATGAGAACCAATAAAACTAGGTGGTGATGAGAAAGTCACACGATGAATCAAAGATCACCACAAGCTGAGAAGGTAAATACTAATATATAAAAGGCGCAGTGTCATTCACACAAATAGTAAACACCATCATGGTAACACATATGACACTTAAGAAATGGAATAAACATTAATGTAACAGAAAAACCTAATGTAGCTACATAACTGAACTGATTGGAAAAAACTAAGAAGAAAGTTAAACATCATCAAATGTATGAAAATACATTAAATGTGAAGTATGAAATTCTGGCAATATTCATTTTTTTTCCACTGTAAAAACAATGACTTCCAAAAACTGTAAATGTATTGTATGTAAGGTTATCTATTAGTTATTCACCGTATACATTAAGGAAACTTACTCTTAACCAACTAAGGTTTCTATTATTGTCGCATTTTAGTAGTTAAACTTTTTACTATATATATATATAAAAAAAAAATGTACAGTGTACATTGCGATTCATACAGAAATGTACGGTTTTAAGAAAAAAGTAAGCATTATCAGTGGGGCGTAAACAGGTTGTACAAAAATGTAACAAGATTGTACTAATTTATCCAAATATAGGCATCAATTCACCAAAACGTAAAATCATTACAAGATATTTTCTTTAAGAAATGTAAAATATGTTCATTATATAAAAAACATTTCTCCAAGTTATCTGAATGTGTTTTTGGAATGGATTTTTTAATAACTCAGCAGATCCTGTACAGCACCCCCGAAAAATGCGCCTAAAGCTTAGAAACAGAAAACACAGGCCTTTTGCGGTCACATGGCAAATATGAAACAGACAGACAAGGAATTCCTGTTCTTTTCCATAACTCCTGAAGCCTTCTTAACAAAGGGCAAAGGGCTTTTGTTGATAAGGTGGCTATTATTAACCACTTGGGAAAAAATGATCTTTTAAATCTCCCGGGTTTTAAATATATTAAAAACAAGAGCCTCAATACACACAGGTGGTTGAGCTCACCATGTCTTGCATTGTTCACCTGTGTACACAGGCACTTGAATAGACCTCATTCCACATTGTTCACCATTCATACAGCTTCAATAGAAGTTAGCAATACCTGAATCACTTAATCATAATTTAATAAAAGATCAAAGGCTCCTTTTAACCACACCACAATTACACGTTATTCATATTCCACTATACTTAAACTCATTCATCTGTAGTATCAGTTTACTTGTGTCCGGATTTGAGTTGGTCTTTTACACACAGATAAAATAACATTTGTTTCTTGCCAAAGAACACTGAAATAATATCGTTACTTAACATGTAAGAATTTGTAAATTTGATCAAAGCTAAAAAGTAATTTTTATCAGGTATCAATGAGCTAAAAAACAAATTATAATATTTGGTTTGCTCTTATCTGATGCCCAGAGGTGTGGCTGCATTGCTTGGCATTCTTCCACACTCTTCTCTGGGGGTGTTAATATGGTTTATATACACGCGTAAGGAACTGTAGACTGCATGGATTACTGTTCATAACATCAAATGCCTAGTAAATATAACAGGTTCAGGTAATCATTACTTGTTGTATTTCAAATAAAATCTGAGGGGCATTTACATTGGTAACGCCATTCAGCAGAGCTGTAGCTGTTGCAGTCTTAGATCTTAATGTATTTTGGGCTGTTCATTATTGCTTGATTAAAGTTTGTCCAGTTGACAGCTGTTTAACAGCAGCAGATTTACTATGTCGTAATTGAGTAAGGTTTAGTCTAACAGCAGACAGCATTTCCTTTGGGGTCTAAACACATTACGCTGCAGACAACTGTAGATAATCAGCCTAAGGAAATGGTGGGCAGTGTTATCACAGGATGGCCATGGTTAAATTGCATTACGGGAACTAAACCAATTCATGGTCACAAAGTTGAACAAAGTTTCAAACCAAATGAATCAAAACATGAAATCCATCATTTAAATAGAAAGTGAATTATTTAGAAGTTAATACGTTTACAAATTAGTTATTTAAATCTTTATTGCAGAGCTTTAATGGTCAATACCAATACACTTTGTCATGGCATGTAACATTATCCGGCACGGAGTACTTCTCCCTTGATCTCCATTTTCTGATAATTGAAAATGGCTGAGACTAATTATATTGTGGACACAGCACGAAACAGGAAGAGAAATTGTAAAATAAATAAATCTTCTGGTTTCAAAGGACACAGCTTAGTTGTGCAGGGGAGATTTTAAAAAGCAATACAATAACATTCAGATTATATGAGGAAGTAATGTTGGTATGGTCAAACTAACATTAATAACACAAATTACTCAGAAAAATAATTAAAGGGGGCATTTCACCACAAAAAAATTAAAAGTCTATCATAATTTACTCACCCTCATTTCATTTCAAACCTGTACGACTTTTTTCCTTCTGTTGTGCACAAAAGATGACATGAGGGTCAGTAAATGGTGACAGATTTTCATTTTGGGTTGAACTATCCCTTTAAGTATGTGAAGGGAACTGAGCTTCTTTTGTACTGTTAAAATGGGACGACCTAGTGCAGTAAGTAAAATGTAGTAATCACCAAAAGTACCTTCAAAACCTTGTGAATGCAGCTCTGCTTGGCGAGCATCCCAGTGACAGCTTCATTGCTGTTTTTTAGAAAACTTTTCCACACCCCGTTCTCATCAAATGGCTGGCGCAGTAATGCACTCAGACTAAAGTCCCCATCTATACAGCTCAGATAATAAAAGTGTCAATTCCGTGACTAATCTGTGTTACTGGTCCTAAATCTCACTGGCCAGGTTGGGAAATCGTTTTAATAAGGTGTTGGCTTCCTTAGGCAAAAGTCGACCCTGAGTTCCCTGCTGTCCTTTGGCCTTGGTCTGCACCTGTGAGAAACGAAATTAGAAAACAATGTCAATAACATTTTAATTATTATTCCTCCTCAACAAAGGCATTAAGATAATTAATTCTAGCTAACATTCAAGCTGTAGACTAGAGGGTAGATGCTAGCAGAAATGTTATCTCGCTAGATGCGTGAGGACGCCAAAAACATGGAAACGAGCAAGGTAAAAAAACTAAACTAAACTTCTAGCAGGAAACTGCACAGCAAACTAAGAAAATCTAGTTCTTCGTTCATCCCAATTAGCCATTCCCATATAAAACCATGTTATTAACGCCATTAAATTGCTGTCAGCTCTCAGTAGGGTGTTATACGGAGGATTTCCTGAGGATTGTGTGAGTTGCATGCCTGCAATACCTTTTCAATACATGTGTAGAAGGATGAGACTTCTTTAGAGCAAAGAGCATTGTTAAAGTCGTTCTGTTTCCAGCAAGCCATCAGAAACGTCATCTCCGTAACGCAGGTGGCCTCTGTAACAAAGATTATATCACCATGTAAGGGTTTAGCAAAACAATGCATTACAACAGGCCTTCGATGTTGCCTTAAAAAAAAGGCAAACTAGCAACACGTGTATTTCCTGTCCCATTTAGGAAAGCAAAAATAATGTTTAGTGCATGCATGTCATTTTGGTTTAGCCAATCAGATAATGTTTCTTTTAATATGGAGACCAAGTTACTTATAATAGCTAAATGTATATGCTTAGAAAGATTTAAAGGTGTCCTATTATGCCTTTTTACAAAGTCTTGATTTTGTTTGGCGTGTACTTGAATATGGTTTTGTGCTTGATTGTTAAAAAAACGCATTATTTTTCACATATTTTACATTAATACAGCTCCTGGGAATGCGTAGTTTACGATGAAGCCCCTGCTTACGAAATGTGTTGTGATTGGTTAGCTGGTGTGTTGTGATTGACAGCATGTCGCGCGTGTTTGGGAAATGTCACATCCCTTTCTAACCGCAAGCTCTACTCAGATTTATTGATAATAACTAATATTTTTATTATAATAAATAATAACGATGCCGTCAATTGCGAAACATTTCAAGCTCTATTCAGACCCTGAAAATGTTAACGAACAACAGGATTGTGTTGAACGGATTTCAACACAGATTTCACAAGACGTTTCCGAGTGGTATGTTTTTTTGTGTGGTAATTTTCTTATAGATACAATGTTTTCCACCATTTAATAATTTTTGTAGGAAAAATATGTTAATACAAACCGTAATCGATCACAAAATCATGGATAATTTTCCTAATAGGCGGTGAACAGTTACAAAAGCAAGAGCTTACAAAAGCTAAAGTAAACACTACATCAATACTGTAATGTTAGTTAGCAGGCTAGCAGAGGCAAAGCATTGCCCTTCGTCTACATCATAGCTATCATAGCAACTACAAAAAGCTTTTAATAGAAAACACAACTACAAATAATAAGACAGGTTGTGATCCATAAACAACAGATTGTCCCAACAAAATGGGAATGGATACGTCTTTTTAGGACAAGAGTTTGTTGGTATAGCCTGCATGGCCTCTTCTGGAGGCTGTTCTCCGTAAAATGTGAAGGACAGATAAACGTTATGGTTATAATGTTCAGGAAAATGTGTTAAAAATAAATTAACTTCTCTAAGTTAGTCAGCTTTTCCCTTTTCCCGGGGTGTAAAAAACAGTGACAACACTCCTCCTCTTCTCTAAAGCAGCCCAACATGGCCTCACTACCTTTGTTGCATGTTCCCGGTGTACATTTTATGTACATTTAAGGGTTTGAGTTGTCACCAACCCAGGAAGAAGTTTGTTGTAGTCCCTACCAGCCGTTTGTTGTAGTCCTTAAAAAGCGATTTGTGTAAAGGAAAATATCTCCCTATGCATTGAACTTTGAGCATCGTAACTTTGCAGATGATTTTATGATTAAACAGCAACATTACACACTAACTAAACACCTTACTAAGTTTTAAGTTGAACTATAGTTAAAAAAGAGAAATCATACTTGAGCACCCCTTCAAATAATACAAAACACTTTTTGAATTGAACTACAGCTGATTTAAAGCTGCAGTCCGTCGTTTTTCCTCTTTGTCGCCATCTCTGTTAGAAATCTGCAATTGCAGTTATTCGCGGAATTATTAACTGTGCGTGGGTAGTAAATTGGCATGAAACAGCGCGGATGAACACAATGTATTGAGGCTGCCGCGTCGCTACTGTCATCAGCAATCTCAGAGTATACTTTTTGAAAGTGTCAACATTAGAATTTTCATCGGAAAATGTCATCTGAACAAGTAAGTAACGTTCACTTTTATTCTGACCAAATTCGGGGGGTGGGGGGAAGCATTGCAGGAGCTATATCATGCTGATTAAATCTAACGATTGCTTATATCACGTCAAAACGTGAAAAATATATTTTTTCTGTAGCCACTCTGAAGTCCGAAGTCTTTGGGTTTTACAACTGGTGAATCTCCAGTTGTCCCTGGTGATTGTCGCTTTAAACTTTCGGGATCCGCCATACCAAGTGCTAAGCTAAATCTCCACCTCCATCATCCACACACGCTAGCCGAGACTCCTTCTCTATGTGTACAGAAGTGACGTAATGACGCAAAGACATGCTCGAAATTCCCGCGGAAATCCACCAGTACCACTGGAATTAAAATCATTATTACAAGCTTACCGTTTTGAATCGAGGTAAGGCAAGCAGATCGTTTTGAACACTGGCTGGTTACGTTTTTTTTCAAAAATGTCTTTTTTGATATTTTTAAACCCAAAAAAAGTGCCGGACTGCAGCTTTAAGTTGATATTAAAATATTAACATCTTGAAATCTTTAATGATTCCTATTAAGTAAACGTATGAATAACTATATTTGTATTAATATTTTAAGATGAACATCTGGACTCAAATTACTTGACTGAACATTTAACATATTTCTTAATTACCATTAGCTATATACTATATAGTATCTTCTCTTCTGGCTCTCAACGAAGGCGGTCGCATTTTCTCTCCCTCTCCTCCCCCTGACCTTCCCTGCTTCGCTCCTCTCGTCTAGTCTTATGTCTTAACTTTGAGAGACTCTCTCCGCACTGCTCTACAAACTAAAAATCATGGATTTGATCAACTGGTCTCTCAACGCAATTGACACCATCTTCTTGACGAGAAGCTTGGGTTCGGGGGAACCTGACTGCCCTGCCGGAACGTTCGCAGCTGGCTACACGATGGACGCGTGGGAGAGGTGGCGGGTCGTGTGTCTGGCGGCTCTTTCCGTGGAGGACATTGAAGATATCTATCTATTCGGAACCATGATAACAGGTCTTTTGCTGACTGGATTAGGCATTGCCCTGGTTTATCAAGAAATTAAGAAGACGGTGACAGCTGTCCAAAGCCCCACAATGCTGCCCGGCATGATTGAAGGAGTGGGCAGAGCGGTCAGCACTCAGGCTGGGACTATTAACCGCATTATGGATAACAACAGGGAGGTGACCCGAAATATGGATAACATCATGGAGAAGCTCACGCCTTTGCAAAAGCTGATGGACCAGAATGGACTAAGAGAGTAGTCGCGCAAAGGAATGCGGCTACTCGCCCCAAGACCAAATAATCCCAATCTTATCTGCTTTCGGCCCCCCTCAACCAGCACTGGCCTCGGCCAAGGCCGCTGTTGGAACAACAACTCCCCCGGAAGAGCACTGCAGTGAGCCGCTCTTGCTCCTTCCCCCATTTCTCACAGACACCTGCTGATTGTTGACTCTGTTTGGGACCTAATCAAGGTTGTCTCCATGGCAACTTGCTGTGTTAACGCTATAACATCCTGCGGACAGAGGCACCGAGATTTGGATGCCAGGCGGAGCGAATCTCCAGGCCTACACATACACAAACTCTTACATATATATATACAGATATGCAATCACCCCCCACCCCACATCCCTCGCCTTCGCCGCTTTGTACCCCCCAGCCTGGCGGGCGGGTCTGTGACCAGCGCCGAATATGGCTGCAGGACCGGATGGCTGCTTGCCTGTGCTGGGTGACCTCCATCCCCCACTCCCCTCCACTGTTGCAAGTCTTGTGGATTCATGTCGTACTGATTATGTGCTAATGTTGCTGAGGTGTTTTTTTTCCTGTTCCCAGACTGTACTCCTCACAGGAGCATAGTCTGGGAGTTGCCTTTTTTTCCTCACCTATCCTCATGTCATGCTGTATTATTTTCCTCAATGCTCTGTCTTCCTGTCTTGTCTACCCCATTGTCATATTGTATGTATGTTTGTGTATGGACAGGTTGATGGCTAATTTCACTGGTACTTGTGACTAAGTGACAATAAAGGCTACTACTACTACTACTACTACTACTACTACTACTACTACTACTACTACTACTACTACATTTCACTAACTAAAGAGATTTTATCATCAAACTAAGCATTTAAATACAATATTACTATGACATACTATTGGGAGAAAGTGATAACTGATATTTATTCATTTTATGAAAGTAGTCCGCAACACAAAATCTTGTTGATTTGGGATATATTTTTTTCCCTCTTCAAACGTGTGCTCCATATTCTCACTATCACTAGGCCTAGGCTATATGGGAGATAAAGCCTGATGTATCAAATATGATACAAGACATAGAACAATTATGCAAACTTTTTGATTTTCATTTAGATTTTGTATAAAGGGTAAATAACTGTTCCATTTAAAAAGATTAGATGATTATTATTATTCTTTCATATGTATATTTACAAGTATTATTCACAACAAGTATTAACTTCGACAAAGGATAAATTAATAACGTTACATGCAAGCGAATAAACACAACGTGAGAAGAGGACAGTCACACTTTAGTGCACACACCCATTGAACTAGCCTAAAGGACAAACAGAATTAGACTAAAAATAGACATCTAAGAGTTTATGTACACATATGTTAAATGAAAAAGTCCTAACCTCCTTTCTTCGGCTTGCGATTAGCGACCTCATTCTTGAGAGCCAGAGGTTTGACGGCTTTCATGGCGGGTTTCCCATTCTGCCTGCTCAACAATCTAGCAACCTTCTCTTGAATCGCAGATCCACTCATGGCCTTTCTATAATGTCTCCTCTCGATACGGTAAACAATTTAAATTCAAAATAAGACTGAAACGTAGTCTAACAATACAACATTAACCTACTAATAACTTAAATGTCATTGCCGACAACTTCTTGCTTTTCGTCTTCATATGTAAGTCGCCATTTTGTGTCGGAAAGCGTTCTCGGCTTGTTTTCATGGTTACCGCTGCTGACACTGTCGTAAAAGTATCATGAGCTGATTCTTTTCATGCCTGTCATCTATGGCTGTCATACAACCACATATTGTTCATTGTTCACTGTTCAGACATTATTTGGATGCACATAAAGTTATATATATTTTTTTTTCATCAGTTGATTTTTGTAATATTCGAAAAACGAATTTAATCAATAATCCATGGCCAATTAATTACACTGGGGAATGCAGGTAGCCGTGGTAGCCTAAAATCTAGTGCAGTTCAGAGATTTTTAGGTGTTCTGGCTTGTTCACCTGGAATTTGGGTTAGGGTTCAACCCATGAATCGAATTAATTAAATGTAAGGATTAACTCTCCTTTTAACAAGAACTGGACATGTGCTTAATTGTAAACATCAGGACAGGATGCCTTTAGGTGATGCAGGTTTTCCAATAAAAGTTTTACTCAGGACATATTATGACAGCAGGGTCCTGTGAGAGCACAAGACAAACCAACAAACTTGATTTTTTACTTTTAAATAACTTTTTTTAAATGAAGTTAAAACTCAGTGTTCTCAATATAGGCCTAACAATGTTTATATATTTAAATTCCTAGTACTTTAATAAACAATTAAATACATTTCAAATATATATTTTTTAAACAAAATCTCTATTTATCTATTTAAGACAAACCAAAGTTTTTCTTTCATCACCAGAAAACAGGGCATGCAGATTTTATATTAAGCTGATTCAGAAACATTTTCACATGGATTTTACCTAATGTAACACCATAAAAATGCTTCCCATCCTGATCCTGTTAATAGCTGCTTACATGAAAAGTACTTTACTCTTAATAAATGAGGCCTATCAAACAGAAACTTCCTTCATATGCAGCTCAGTTATATCCTAAACATGAAGAGACAAAGTTTCAGTGATGTTGTTTTTTGCTCTTCCTTGTAAAATCATACCAGGAAGCTCTGAATTATTTTTTTATGCGTTGGATAACTACAAGTCATGCCGTGGAGAGATTAGATAAGATTTGTGTGGCAAGGTTTCTGTCCAAATGTAAATAATTCAAATTACATTGAATAGTAAGATAAGGCAAATATTTTCTCACTATTTGGATAGTTTTTCACCTGTCTTTCCCCACCACGTTTCCTTCAGGGTATAAACAGACGATGAACTGCATGCATTCCATGAAATGGCAGCTTGTACTCAGATCTGTTCTGGTATTCAGACTGTGTCTCTGCTTGTTTATATCAGGGCTTCCTACTACTAGTTTTCAGCCAGCTGGAACAACTATCAGAACCATAAACCACTTATTACAATTTCTGCATATATGCTTAGATTGGGAAGTGTTTCTGGAATGTTCAGGACTGTTTATGAGTAAATTCCATTTCAGAATTTTATATTAGCAAAGTTCAACTCCATGGTAAGTTACATATTATGAGCTGACACGTGTGGACTGTAGAAAATTTGGTTTTTATTAAATAAAATTGCAGCGCAGTGCATGTAAGTGTAGCTCCAAGCTGATTTCAGCCGTTGTGTTTTTTATATCGGGTTTTCATGCGCCAGCAGAATAGGTTGACATGGACAATACCTAAGAAACAAAGACTACCCCTCCATGAACTCTGACCTCTCCTGCTTGTTTGCTTGACTGAGCTAAATTCAATGGCCTGTACAACGAAGTTTTGCCAAAGTTTTTTCTTCTTCTTCTTTTTGGTGAGGTTGGGTTTTCTCTGCTCTCAATTATAAATCATTCCCCGAAACAATATATTTCAAACTTCATTCAACAAGCCTGACAATGTAGCTTTTTTTCTCTTAGACTATAGAGCTATTGGACTAGTCGGTTTTGAATCAGGATTGTCTTTTGCTCTTTCAGGAAAATCCGTCTCATCGAATTGCTTTTAGAAAAAGTTAGTGAGTTAGTCTATAAATGTAGACCCTGGAAGAATTATGTTTTTGCACCATTAAATACTAAAATCTAAACTGTAAATACAAATGGGGCCCTTTTAAAACTAAAAGGATAATCTTTGACCACATGAATCTGTTTTCAAATTTATATTAGAATATTTCTCTACTTTTCTCAACCAAGAATTCAATTTAACCATATTTGTCTCACATTACCATGTTTCCCTTATCTATTTTCCTCTTTTTAGTCAGCTGTGCTTGCCCAATGAGTTGCATACACTGCACAAACATACCAGACCAACTGAAGTCATGACATTCTGCTCCCTCATTGTTGCACTGAGTGTTTGTGCCTGTAGCTCACTGCTTGGTAAGGTGACCCTGTAACCTGTAAGAATGCAGCTAGATCTCCTTTGAGACCCTCTTTCATCACATGATCCCACCAAAAATCTGAACTACCACATTAGTTCAAACATATTGGCATATTTGAAGAATGAACTTAATTGTTTAACCTAAGCCCATAAGTCAAGTCAAAGTGATAATGTAACACATTTTCTCATATATTCAGTGATAATATGAAAAAGAATATCAAGGTTACTGTGGGATTCTTGCTATTAAAGTTTCTTGGCTATAATTCGATAATAATCCCTCACTCTCATTTTAGAACGAGTTTTGTCAGCGGTTGTGTAACGTGATGTGAAGGAAGAATGGAAGGCTTAATATATCATTAAACTCTGTATAACTTACAGTCAGGGGAAAAGGAATTAACGAACACTTTAAGGCTTAAGTTTTATTTGCCCATAGAGGAATGAAGCAAAGTTAAGTAATCATTTTCTGCTTTATAGAATTTTGATTAAAAAAAAAAATTGTGACCAACGTGTAATAGTTTACTAATTAAGTCTGATAATATTTTTATCTGTCTTTCTCTTAATTATTTTTACTGATTTATTTTAATTCCTCTTAGTGACCTGTGACCGTTATGCTCAGTTTTGATTTCTTTTTCATTGTGATTCAGTTTTGCCTGCCTTAGTTATCAAGTTATCTTTGTTTAAATAAACTATTTTGATCTTCATCATCCTCCTTCGTCTTCGGACCCATAGCGTGACAGTTCCTCCGGCCTGCTGTTAATTCTTAATTTATTATAATCTGATTTTATTTATCCCTACCTTTTTTTTTTGTAAAATGGGTTTCATAGTCTTCTCCTTAAGTCTTTTATATTCAATGTTATGATAATGGGAGACATCCCCGGGGGAGTAGAAGGAGCCTTGTGAGTGTATGAATATGATGAATTTTTGATGAGATGTCATGGTGCTGGCCTTTTTCCTCAGATGGCACATAGTGGCACAGACACGGGGGTTCTCTGTCCAGACCCCCTGTAGAACACAGTCATGACACCCCATCTGCCAAAAACAGGACATTCAGAGGCTCAGAGACATGCACACAAATGTATACTGAAAACTACATGTAAATATACACTATTATTCAAATACACTATACATAAAGAGGACTGTTTAGCATCTCTGAGGTATTAATTCAACGGTCTCCTATGTGTGTTCTTATTGTCCCTATATGATTCATTAATTTAATTATCCCCTGCATTTAATTTCACACTTGCACAGTAGACAGACTTTGTGAGACAATATGTGGCTGAGAAGATATTGAGGGTTTGTCCATGGGGAATAGACAAAAATGAAATAGGACAAAAGCGTGTCTGTGTTTGTAATAGAGAGAGAGAGAAACAGAAAGGAGAGACAGTCTGGTCTCTCCGAGGACTGTCTGGAATTGTGAATTGATTAATGCAAGGCAGATCCATTAGCTAATGAAGTCTGTCTGGTCAACAGTGCATTCTGTAGAGCAATTACTTCACCTCTGTCATGCGTCTTTTGACTTTGTTCCGTCACGGTGTATTGCAAGGCTCTTGCATCAGTGATTGGTATTATTTATTTGTTTTAATTAATTATTAAATGATTGCTATTGGATATCATTATGGCCAATAGCCTGTAAGATTTTACATGAACTTCCATTACTGTGAGAAGAGAAAGCAGGTTGATGCATTGCAAATGTGTTTATAAATGTGACGTATACGTAAATATAGCAAACTTCTGTAAACGGGGTGCCAGCTGTTCCAGGAAGGCAGTAATTGTGTTCCCCATATGATTGCTTTAATTTACTATGATGATAGTCTGGTGGGTAACTAAGTGTTGTCGTAAAGTATTAGTTTGTGTAAATTTGTTTAGAGGAAGAACTTTTTGACTTTTTTTTATTTATATTTCCATATATTTCTATAGGCCTACTTCTATACATTACATTACTACATTTTTTATGTTTTTAAAACAGGTCTCTTCTGCTCACCAAGGCTGCATTTATTTGATCAAATACAGTAAAGACAGTAATTTTGTGAAACTTTTCTTTTTAAATGTATTTTAAAAGGTAGTTTATTTGATCGGAAAGCGGAATTTTCAACAGCCATTACTCCAGCCTTTAGAAATCATTCTAATATGATGATTTGCTGCTCAAGAAACATTTCTTGTTATTAGGTTGAAAACAGTTGTGCCGCTTAACATTTTTGTGGAAACTGTGATAATTTTTTTGAAATCTTTAATGTATAGAAAGTTCAAAGGAACGGCATTTATTTAAAATAGAAAACTTTTGTCATTTTAAATGACAAACAAAGGTCTTCATTGTCACTTTTGATCAATTTAATGTGTTCCTGTTGAATACAAATAAAAAATCTGACTGACCCTAAACTTTAAATGGTTTTATGAAGACTTCAGATGCAAAAGCCTCTACGTGCCATCTGAAATTTTGAATTTCAATTTCTGAAATGATAATTTTTATCAAGCTTGTATGTTCATGTTCAGTTATTTTACATGAATGGCAATGAAAATGACCTATTAATTGTCATTAAAGTGAAATTACTGATAAAAATGCTAATTTTAGAAGAACATTTCAGATGGCACTTAGAGGCTTTTGCATCTGAAGTCTTCATATACTGGAGAAGGTTTCTTCTTGAACTGGCCAATAGTGGTTAAACAGCACAAGAAGTGAATGGTCACTCAGAATGGATGTATATAGTGACATTTGACTTTTTGCCCCAACCCTTGATCTCCTGACTCAGATTTGTTAGCAGGAAAGGTCTCAGGAGTGTCAGTAGACCCTTTGTTTAAGCAGATGTGAACCTTATTTTCTGCTGTCGTTTTGTCTGGTTGGTTTCGGGTTAGAGGCTGAAATAAGAGCAATATCAAATCATTCACTGGGCACAAACAAGTCTGTAGAGGCCTTTGACACTAATGATATTCCAGTGCATTGAATGCCAACATCATGAGGCCCGAGTTTCATCTTGTTTAGTGAAATAGTAATAATAATACTTTTGAAAATATATACTATATATACGTAGGCCTATATATAATGTTATAAATATAATTTTTTTTTATAATTTTACACATGATATGATATGATTGGCTGAGAGCATTTTCCAGCCATTCCATGTTCTGATGCTGCCTTCACATGCTATCAGAAATGTACTTCCCACTTCTGATGTCGTGATTACGAGCTCATCATCCCAATCAATTTTTTTTTGTTATAAGGTAATAACTTTGTTACAAAGTCATAATTTGTAAATGAAACAAAAAATTATTTCTGTGCATTGTTTATTTTTGTAATGCAAGTTATAACTAAATGTAATAAAGAAATGATTCGGTACATTTATATTTGTCATGTCAATTAATGTGTACATTTGATACAAAATAAATAGTTCTATACATTTTTACTTACAGTACTTTTTACAACTATTTACAAGATAGCTAAGTTATGTTTAAGATAAGAAAAACTAAATAAAAGTTAATATTAACAGTACATAAAACAGATATGAAGAAAACATTTTTCTGTAGACTTTTATTGAGCTGAGCAGGAGGTCCTGGTGGGTCCAGGCATGAGACCTTAAAAAACGGGGTTGAAATGTTCTAAAATGTCTAAAAATGTTCACTATGGTCAATTTAAATGCATACTAAAGTCTAAAGAGTAAAAGGAAAGCGGAATTATATATTGAAATATTGTATGTGTATTTTAAAGGTTAAAATATGTTGGATGCTTTTTATGCTGTTTGTTTTTACCCCAAAAGTTAGTTGTGTTTTAAAAGATTTAATGTGGAAGCTGCAGGGAAGTGAAGGAGATTTTTTAAATGATGTAGCCTATGTAAATTAAAGATGTGTGATGTAGAGATGGTTTGTAGAAGAAAATCTGTATTTTTTTATTGTATTTATTTTTATTGTATTTTATTGATTGAAATTTCTTAATAAAAAATAAAATAATAAAATGAAAAAAAGCACGTCCGATCTCGGAAGCTAAGCAGGGTCGGGCCTGGAGTAGGCCTACTTGAATGAGAGACCGCCTTGGAATACCAGGTGCTGTAAGCTTTTGCTTTATTTTCACTAATACACTTTATGGCTCGGCTCTGACGGTTGTTCCTTTATACTTTTATATTCAATTGCCTCGTTTATTTTTCTTTCATTTTGTTTTCTCTCTGCTTCTGTCTGCTTTCGGTGTGGCAAAGGACAGCTCAGCCTGGTCATTCTTTCTTTCTCCTCCAGGGGGCGATCGACATGCTTTTTTTCTTTCTCATACAAACCGAGTGCTTGTTCTAGTTTTGCTTTTTTTAAATTACCGGTAGTTTTATTTTAATATCGTTTTCAATTTTGCTTTAAGTATCAGTTTTAGTTACTTTCATTAATGGTTTTGTTTTAGTTTTTATTTTGCAAACACTTTATTTATTTTTTTATAAAATAAATATTCACAATATTTTTTTTCTATTTAGTTTTTATTTTATTTAGTTTCAGTTTAGTAATTATAGTTTAGCAGAGCAAACAGAACACTTCCGGTGTAGACCAAAGTGAGACGCTTAATTTCAGCAAAGTTTAATGTTTACCAGTGTAAACCTCTTATATACTGTCTATGGTGTAAACCAGAGAGACCACTGGTTGACCACTGAGTAGGCTAGACACAGTTTAAGGCTCATTAGTTTAAACAACAGTGATGTTGTTCAATGTATTAATGTATTGTAACTCTGATTTCATGTTTTTATAAGTGTACAAATTATGTGTGAATATTCCCACTCTAGCAGTGCGATCTCTCTACAGGTAAATGTGATTGTTGTTGTAGGCCTATTTCTGAATATATATATGCTAAAACATGTCTGCATTAAAGTAAAAATGATTAATAAGCACGTCTTTCGAAAGGAATTAAGTACTTTGGGTGTCTTGTTCATAATATTTATTTTCATATAAAGGCATCAGAACTTAAATCCAGTTTATTAGCAACGTCGTGGGTGTGAATCCTGCGATATCCGCCTTTGATCTGGCAGATGTCTGATCCACTATAGAGAGAACTGTCCGTCTTGGCTGCACTTTTTTCACTCCCCTCATGACAACCTGCAGTTTCGTTTTAGTGGCCTACTCTATTGTATACAGTAGGCCTATATATATATAGACAGAGCTACAATTTCTTCTCAACTGAATGACGGCCCAATACTGCCACCTGCTGCTACAAACCATTAGATGGAAATGACAGAACAAATGACTTTGTGAGTCTTTGTTGGTCTGAATTGAAGCGCTCACTTAGGTGCTGCTGCCACACATATGCAAAATATATAGGTTGTTTTGGTTTTTAAATTTTTAAGTAAATATATTTTTTTTAAGTACCATGGAACTGACATGTTATTGAACATGTAACATGCTAGCATGATATTATTTGCATACACCACGGATATGGTAATCGACATGGTAAATCAAAGTATTATGGCATCTAAAATCTAAAACATAACAGACCATGGAACATAGCAGACTATTAGACTTGGTTTTGTAATGTTTTAATGTGTTATTTTGATTTTCTGTATTTTTTTGTTTCTATATTACTGCTAAATTGCTATTTTTTCTGATGGTTGTTGCTGCACTCTGATGCTTGCTATTCTATTGTTACATTCCCATGCAAGTCATGGCACTGCAGGTTGGGCCTGTACATTAAAATAAGGAAATAATTGTTATATTCAGAAAAAACTTTTCTATAAGGGTTGAAGCTTCGTAATTAAATGTAAACCCTCTCCTTGTAGTCTTAGCAACATTTGCATCATTTGTCCTAAGGGTCATCAATTTTAATTCAGATGTTATTTCCCTTTGTAATAATATTGTATTACTGTCAATTAACACTCACACATACATTTCACAGGTCCATGACTAGATTTAAAGAGACTATTTACCAGAAAATTAATATTCTGCCATAATTTACGTAAGGGCTGTTCATATAGCCTAGAGGACAATATAAATAACATTTTAGTGAAACATTTAAAAAAAGCTACACTGTTATTCCCCCCCCCCCCCAAATAAATAAATAAATAAATAAAATAAATAAATAATAAATGAGTACATAATAAAAAATAAAAAAAAACATGTTATTGCCTTATACCTTAAATCACTATAGCTATAAATCACACTGGTGGTGGTTGAGGAGAGATCCCAACATGATTGTAATAAAGTGATGGGTGTAGTAGTACATATGAAAAGCGCCTCATTCATTCATTCATTCATTCATTCATTCATTCATTCATTCATTCATTCATTCATTCATTCATTCATTCATAGCAATTAAGCCTATAATAATTATTTATTTTTTAGAGATTTTATACTTCTATCATTTGTCCATGTGAGTTTACATCACATCCATAAATAAAAGAATTTAGGTCAGTACAACTCATGGAATTACCAAAATAATGTTCCTCCTCAAGTAACTTGTAGTTTTTAAAGTTACATGCTATAATACTAATCATTATAAGAATATGGAAGTTTACCACAACTATAATGATAACGACGCAGAGGTACAATGGGGAACTTCATTCAACAAGTAGAACATGTTTCAATGTTTCAATCAACCAATCAGATTTGAGAGTTAATCTCAAGTTTAGGCTTACAACAAGGGTTAGGAGCTTCTACACCATTCTTCACCTATAACTTCCCTCTGATTTTAGGCATAGGCTTAGTTGTGGGTAGGGTTAGGACTCTTTGGACAGAAATGTTTTTTTTTCTGGGATCACAATTTTCTGCTAAATGACTGACATCCAATCAGAATCTATCCCATTTTAAAGCACTCAAGCATTTAGAGCAGCAGATGACATAACTGTAGTGTGCTTATAATAAACATAATGTTATGGTCCATTGGTGTGGACACATTGTTCTCTGTGAGAACATCCTTTACCCTCCCTCACTCTTTTTTTTTCTTTTTCTTTTTTGCGTGGTTCAAGCTGCATTGCAGTCTCTGCTGGTCCTCATCCACTTTCATTATAAAGAAAGACAGCAGCTTGGACATTTTGCTTAGTGACCAGGAAAAAAAAAATATTTTGTGTGTGAACTGTCCCTTTAAATGAGTCTCCCCCACTGAGACAGCTCTACTAATATATTGATAATAAATAGCTGCCAGACCCCCTGGACCACAGATCCCAGTGTTCAAATTTCACGTTTGCTCTGCAATAATAGGCTACCCAAAGATGGAGGGGTAGAACTGCAGTGCAAAGCACTGAGTGTTGTGTGTTAGCCTCAGCGTCTTCCTCAGGCTAATTGTCAACTGATGAGCTTTGAGCAGCTTTAGGATTTAGGGTGTATTATGAGGAGGGAGGGAGGGAGAGGCAGCAAGAATACTGCCAGAGAGCCGAGGACCAGGGTGGGGAGGATTGCATCGGCGAGAGAGAGACACACACACACACACACTGAAATAATAGGGCATGTGAATTAGCCAAAGTGGATGCAGCGTCACTGAGACTAGAGGCACAGAGTGAAAGTGAGGGAGCGAATGACAGCGGGACCGAAGGAATACGCATGTGTGATCAGCACAAACGGGAAGGGTGAGGAGCCGAGCAGAGGAGAGGCTAGGTTGCTTTACTGACTTCAGGCATTCTCAGGGCTGGAGCCTTCCATCCTGCCTTGAGGAGGGCTGTCTCTAACCACACGCCGCCGAGACACGCACGGAGGCTCAGAGGGAGATTCAGAGGACCCGTGGTCATGGCAGACATAGGTGAGTGATTCAGATATGTTCTCTGTAAATCCTATTTACGTTATTCTCCAAGTTTTTTAACCCCAATATGTGGTTTAACTTTGAACATACACACTTTCTGCCTCTAAAGGTCACACTTTCTATAGGTGCGGTGAAATCGAATTGTGATTAACCCTCCTGGTGAGCCGAACCCCATTGTTTGTGAGGTGTATCCTCAGCGTGTGGGTGTTAAAATAAGGGCATGCTGGGAGCAGACACCCAGAGTTAATGAGAGCCCCAGGGTATCCTCAACCCCGCCCAGCTCTCATACGCACTGCTGCTTTCCATCCCTGCCCTTTACACCTATAATGGAGAGGGCTAGTATCGCAGAACATTTCTATTGTGTCTATGAATGGATCACAGGGAGTTTGGGGAAGGGAAAGGTATGATAGACCTCCTCTGTGTCTATTTTCACTCTGCTTACCAGGGATTATCAGGGTGATTACTTACAGAAGAGATACAGAATCGTCTCTGTTTCTCTTTCTGGTCCTGTTTGCTTCCTGATCATCAAAGTGTGCAAATGCATAGTGTTCGACCTTTAATTAATATATTAGTGATATAATATAGGCACACATACATGTATACATGTTCATGGTGTGAAGAATGTCACAGCAGATTGAAATTAAATCACATTGACATGTTTGTCCACAGGCATCTTCATTCATTGCTGTGTATTTTCTTGAAATAGTGTATCCATGCACATCATTTAGTAAAAATTTGATGTACAGAATGAAAATGTAATATTTATTTATTTATGCTAAATAATTAATTTAGCTAAAATCACATTTAGTTTTGAAGATGCAGTTTATTTTTATTACAAGTTAATGTAACAGTGTTATTCAATTATTAGTGTTTTTAAAGATTACATTTAAGTGAGCATTAAAGGTAATCTAAATGAAGCATGTGGGCATGCACAAATAAATAACCAATAACATAATTTTTTTTAACATCATTATACATATATTTAGTTTACTTCATTATAATTTTTTATGATAATGTACGTGGGAAATTCACCGAATGCATGGATAAACTCAACTATATCTATATCACTGAGATGGTTACGAATCATCATGAAAAATGTCTCAGAGACACTTAAATCTGCTTGTTATTTTGAAATGTTGTGCGGTAGGGATCGTGATGTGGTGACGCTCATGATTGTGTTTCAGAATCTCTCAGCGAGGCCCTGAAAGCCATCACTGTGAGCACAGAGCTGGTGGAGGAGGAGCTGAAGCCTCATCTGGATGTTCTGCTTACCCTCCTATTAGAGAAGAGTGAGTT
This sequence comes from Phoxinus phoxinus, assembly GCF_949152265.1. NCBI lineage: Eukaryota > Metazoa > Chordata > Actinopteri > Cypriniformes > Leuciscidae > Phoxinus > Phoxinus phoxinus. Next base: position 12,108,238 of record NC_136889.1, on the reverse strand, counting down.
TACACCAATGTGCTAATTAAATACTATTTATAAATCTCTGTGTATATATCAGCACATCAATCCATAGATCCGTCTTTTCATCCATATTTGTATGTATATTTATTGCAACATCCAGTCCTGGTGCCATGATCCATACAAGAGACTAAAAAGCCATGATCACATGTGAAAGTGACGTGTGTTTTTGCCAGATGCCCTACTGAGTGAGGGCATCATTTAGCGTCACACTCATTACATACTCACCCTGCTGTGAGCTGCTATTTGCCTCTGCCTCATTGAAGTTGTGTGTGTGTGTGTGTGTGTGTGTGTGTGGGAAGACAATCCAATGTAGGGGGCAGCAGAGGGTCAGCTTATCTTCCTGCTAGCAGATTTGGGGCACAAGTAGACAAGTAATCCGCATTTACATTTGAGAGAGGGAAGGCGAAGCAGAGAAAGGGTTAATCTCATTAATCGTTCTCTTCTTTTCACCACTTCACTCCCCATCTTCTGCTCATTCTCACAAATTAGTTTGCACCAGCTGGCCCTTCTTGGCACATTCCTTGTGCTTTCGGATCGCAAATGCTAAAATTTAAAAATGTAAAAGCAGCCCCCGCAAAAGAACACAAAGTAGATGTTACCATAGCAGCTAGGCTTCCTCTGACAGCTTGACCTGCCACCGTGGCTCTTGTGGATATCTTTATTGAGGAGAACATGCTTTAATGACAGATTTCCTCCTGTTAGTATCTCTGTCTCCAGGGCAGATCCTTGTCAACTACTGTGAATTACTCAGCCTTGCTGTCAGAGCATCTCTGAAGTGCACAGAACAAAACCTGAGGGAGGAGATAAAAGAAAAAGTAAAGCAACAGGATGAGCAATCAAGAAAAAAGGGTGGTTTGAAATTGATTTGACATCAGTAAAAAAAATAGGGAAGCTTTGTTAAAATATTCAGTTGGTTTTATTCAATGGGGATATCTGTCATGTTCGGTTGCAATAAAGGTGAGAAAGGATCTATTTGCAGTAGTATTGAAAAAACAACCGCCATAACTGACAATGAACAGAAAGAAACACAGGGCTTAAATACACAGACCAAACTAATTAACCAAATGAACATCATGTGGAAAAGATTATTAAACAAGGAATAACCAAGGTAACTAACAGAAACACAAGAAACTGAACTAAATACAGGCAAAACAAACCAAACACAGATAAACCCTGACAATATCCAGTCTACAAAAATGGAAAACACGCCTGTAAAATATATGACCTAAAATAAACACACACGCATATTTATATATGACCCATTCACATATGTTTGTGTGTATTAGACATGATATAGATATAACAAACATGCAAAGAAAATAATCAAATCTATTTCTATCCCCAGAGAAAGGAACAGCAGAGAAAATAGTGTCCAGTGGTGTTCTGCCCATTCTGGCTCAAGTCCTGAGGAAGAAGAGTCCCCTCACCTCTCAGGTCACCTTACTGGTGGCAGAGATGGGCAGAGAAGGTAAATGAGATTTATATTAGAGTCTGTTACTTACATGGGTGTTTCATCAACTTCAGCCTTTTAGCCATCACATTCTTAGAAGCTTTTTACCCTTCATTTATTACTACTTTTCAAATGCCTTTTATTTATGGTAACACTAGGTTTCGTTTGATAACGTTATTTGGCTACATTAGACAACATGAACTATGTTCATGTCAAGATAAACACTACTTCTACAGCATTTATTCATCTTAGTTAATTTCTACATTTACTTATACATTATTAAAATTGAAAGTTGTATCTGTTAACATTAATGCACTAACATAATAACAACTAACAACACTAACAATGATTAATAAAAGCTGTAAAAGGGTATTGCTTATAGTTAGTTAACTATAACAAACTAATAACTAATGTTTACTAATAACTAATTAGGTTTTACTTTTGCCCCAGACTCATTATAAAACTGACATCTGCCATTAAAATACAACTAATTATTTTCATTAAAAAACTATGATAATCTAAACAAAGTGGGAAATAAACATAAACAAATTCAATATTCATTGTGTGAAATGATTCTTATCAATGAATTTCACTTGTGAACTGAATATTTTTTGTGTTATTTCTCACAAAGCCACTATTTTTTCAAATTATGTAACGAGTATGAGAATACTGTTTAATTGTATTTAGGGTACATCAAATTCTAGCTATGAAATTAGCATTAGCAAGATAGAGAAGTCTGTCATTTTATTACAAAAAAGTTACAAATATAATTTACTGTCATTAAAAACATTTGATTTAAGATGTGCTGGAAATTATACTGTGGTGGGAATTTTCATGACTTTCAGTAAAAAATTTCAGAAAAGGGCCGAAAGTTCCTGTAGATAAAACCTTTTATTTGTCCATGTATGATGAAATGATAATGTCCAAATGTCAATTGACAAATGTCCCCGCAATGACAATAAAACTTATACAGCTCAATAGATGGACTAAATAATGTCTGTTTTCACATGCACAATCTTAAAAATAAAGATTATTTATTAACATCAGTGGTTGCATGAATAACCTTTAACATCCACGGAAACTTTATATTGCACAAAACATTCTTTATAGTTGAAAAATGTTCTTCGAATTGTTCTTCACTAAGAAAAAAAGAAAGGTTCATCTAAGAACTGTTCACTGAAATGTTCTTTGGATCCCAAAATGGTTCTTTGGCAAAAAAGGTGTTTGTAATGGGTAAGATTAGCAAAATAATTTCCAACTCAGGTAATTATTTAAAACTTAATAGAATACAAAGTTCAATAGAAAGCAATGTGAGGTTTCCACCATTATGTAAAACATGACGTTTGTGCATTTGTGTGTGTTAGCTAGTGTGAGGGAGCGCTGTATTGAAGCAGGTCTGGTGACCGTATTAGTCCCTTTACTGAAAAGCACAGACCAGGACCAGCTGCTGCACACGGGCCGTGCAATTGGACGGATCTGCTTTGAAAATGGTGAGTAAAACTATTCCTGGATGTCTCTGAATTAACGTTTGAGGGTAGGGCTGCCTGAGTGCGTTCGGAGTGACAGAGAAGCTCCTTGACTTGATGCGTCTCCAATTGGGTCCCACAGTTCCATTCAGCTTCTTTGCTTCGGTTCTAACACAGTTTTCTTACCACAGTTTCATTTGGAGTTTCACCTGTAGTTGTCCTGATATTATGGTTCGGCATCTGCATCTGTTATAAAGACGTGTTGTCAGGGTTTCGGGTGATGAAAGGAGTGAGGACTCAAGTGCAGAGTTGATGGGCTTTTAATAATAATAATTTAAAAAAAAATACAAACAAAAACTACCCCGTGGGGGAAACAAGACTGCAAGACTTTACATGAACTGGACTGGGCAGGAACAGGAAACATGAGGGTACCTTAGACAACGAACCAGCGCAGGACTGAAAACACAAGGGGAATAAAGAGGGAGAACAAACAAAGCAGGTGACGAGGGAGGACAGGTGGGGCAAATTAATCAATAATCGGGTAACAAGGTGGGAGGGGCTAGACAATCGACAGGAGAGCACATGGCACAAGGAAAACACATGACAAGCAATGTGCTTACACCAAAGAGACATGAACACACAGCCAATGAGAACTCATAAGCCACGTGTTCATACAAAACATGACAACATGAAAGCACACAGCTAGTGTAAAACACAAGCTGTGTGCTACACAGCACAAGACAAAACATGACATGAAAGCACATGAAACAAGGCACAGACAAGGGAAAACAGGAGTGTCGGGGCTCTGGCACAAAACCAAGAAATAGACTAGACAGAAGTGACAGAACCCTGACACTACCCCTCCTCTAAAGGGACGCCACCTGGCAACAGAATACACAAGACAGGAAGATCAAAACACAGAGACAGAGACGAGAGCGGGAGGGGAGCCAAGTCAGAGCCAGCATGACAGCCCAGGAAGTCGTAGACAGTGTCCAGGGAGGGACGGGAGGGTTGAGCCAGGGAGACTCAGGCGGGTCTGGAGTCCTGGCAGAAGACCAGGGTGGAACCGGAGGGACAGACCAGGGGGTCTCCGATCAAATCAGGAACCCCAGCAGACGGCCAGGGTGGGACCGGAGGAACGGACCAGGGAGGCACCGCCATACAGTATCTGGAATCCTGGCTGAGGGCCAGGGCGGGACAGACCAAGGAGGTACCGATGGATCCAGGGGGGAGATCTTAGACAGAAGGATCACCGCCAGGGAAAGGGAGGCAGACACGTCATGGCAGGGCAGGCTGGACACCAAGATGACTGCTCCCAGGGAAGCACGGCCAGGGTAGTGGGCACTGGGCTCAATGGTCTCTGGCAGAGAGAGCAGACGGCTCTGGGACGGCCTCTGTGATTGTGGCTGAATCAGGGAACTGCGGGGCTGGAACTGAGGAAGCCAGGAGGGATGTGTGTGTGGCCCAGACACACAAAATGGCAAAGGCATAGCAGGAGAGAGTGGCTTCAATGGCCTCCTTGGCCGTATCAGGGAGAACGGGCTGTTCGGTGATGGCCTCTGGACTGGCAGCGGGCTCTGGGACAGATTCCAGGATGACAGTGGGCTGCTCTGGGTGGCAGGCTGGTCCCGAGTCAGAAGTAGCCCTGTGCATCTTCCAGGCACGCAGGACAGCCAAAACATAAAACAAAAATACAGCTCTCTGGGCCATGGCAGGGCTGACAGGGTAAGCCTCTGTGGACTTGACAGAAACAGTGGCCGACTCTGGGACCACCAGGCTAGGGAGCACCGCAGTTGGGTCCTCCGGCACCACTGAAGCCGGTCCCTACTGGACTACTGAGCTTGGGACCCCAGAAGTCTGGTCCTCCTGGACCACCGGACTTGAGACCACCAAAGTTGGGTTCTCCTGGACCACCGGACTTGGGACCACCAAAGTAAGGTCCTCCTGGACCACCGGACTAAGTGAAAAATCCTTCTTCCTCCTCTTTCGCTTGCGAGTGTGAGGCAGCGGGAAGGAGCTTACCGCCTCTTCGGTTGCCCCTGGGGGTGCTGCAGCCTCTTCGGCCGCCACTGGGGGCGCTGCAGCCTCTTCGGCCGCCACTGGGGGCGCTGCAGCCTCTTCGGTCGACTCTGGATAAGAGGTAGATGAGGCGGACCTGATGAGTTTGTGAGGTGAATGGGAGGTGGGCCAAGAGGGGGAAGGCCACCCTCCTCTCCACGGTTGTACACATGCTCCACAAACTGCCAAAATGACAGTATCCCCAGCATTTCCATCTCCCAGGCAAGGACAGGCTCATTAAGGCTGTTGTTGAAAATGTTATTGAGCACTGCGTCGCTGATGTTGAGCCCCTCCGCTACTAACACGAACTGGTGAGCAAACTCCTTCACACTGGCTCCCCCTTGTTGAAGAGAAAGGAGTTTGCTGAGTTGATCCATCTGTTGAGCGGAGGGGCAGGGAGATGGGAAAAGGGAGATGCCCATCTTTCTGCTGAGTCCTCTGATGGCTGGTTCTTTCTGTCAGGGTTTCAGGTGACGAAAGGAGCGAGGTCTCAAGTGCAGAGTTAATGGGCTTTTAATAATAATAAAATAAAACAAAATACAAACAAAAACTACCCCGTGGGGGAAACAAGACAGGCAGCTAGACTTTACATGAAATGGACTGGGCCGGAACAGGAAACATGAGGGTACCTTAGCCTTAGGCTACGTTTACACGTGGTGGCTATTTTCATAAATGGGCATTTCACGCCTCTCCGTTTTCAAAAATAACATTGTGCACACCTGTCAGTTTTCAGAAAAGTGTTCGTTTACACGAACCTGTGTATATGCCGTCAAGAGCATGCCAAACCTGTAGGTGGCAGTGTAACGAGAAGCTCAAGCCCACGTTAGCTAGACAATCGACAGGAGAGCACACGGCACAAGGAAAACACATGACAAGCCATGTGCTCATACCAAACATGACAAAAAACACAAGCACATGGCCAGTAAAATAAATCACAAACCATGTGCCCACACAAAACGAGACATGAACACGCAGCCAATGAGAACTCATAAGCCACGTGTTCATACAAAACATGACAAATTGAAAGCACACAGCTAGTGTAAAACACAAGCTGTGTGCTACACAGCACAAGACAAAACATGACTTGAAAGCACATGAAACAAGGCACAGACAAAGGAAAACAGGAGTGTCAGGGCTCTGTCACAAAACCAAGAAATAGACTTGACAGAAGTGACAGAACCCTGACACGTGTGTGGAGTGATTCTTTGATCCTTTCTAAGTCCTTGGATTGACTTTCTGTTTTGTCAACATATCCTGGCCTAGTTTTCTCTGCCTTTGTGTTGACACAAAAGTTTCTTCTAAAGTACCAGCACTTCTGTCCAGGTCTATGTTGAATTTCATATTCTAAAGGCTGCTTGCTGTTCCTCAGGTTGGTTATGCAGTTTGTGATTAGTCCAAAAGTAAAAACTTCCTAGCTAAAAAGATGCTTTAAGTATAATGTATATTCTGCTCTTGTTTTGTTGAGGCTTGGTTTGCGACAACCTGTTCATGCTGAGCATTCATTACGCACATTCAGAATAAAATAAACCACCATTCATTCTCTGTGCTCTTCTCTCCATGATTATTCTCACATCTTCTATAGCTCTCAATGCCCATCCCTCTCTTGGCTGTCTGTCCCTGTGTGCCCACTCACCCATCCGCCCCATGTCTCTCTCTCTCAGCTGCTCAGCAGATGCAGCTGGTGGAGAATGGAGTAATCCCTAGGCTGGTGGCCATAATGCAGCAGTATCCTGAGAATGACCCGCTGGTAAATGTCTGCCTGCTGGCACTCTGCAACCTTGCTGATGTGGGTAAGACAAAAATAGAGAGCAGAGAAGCTCTAAAATCATATATAATGAAAACACTAGCTGTCTGGACATTGTCACACTTGGTAGGGATACACTGTTTTTTTTTTTATTCTGGCAATACTGATTCTTTCTTTCTTCCCATAACCATTAGACTACTATGGGCTAACATTCTGGGTGATTTATTTATTGATGTATTTATTTATTTAACCAATATATGACCAGGGTTGATATTCTGGGCTATCATTTTTTATATGATATTATTTATTTATATACTTTTAAAAAAAATAATTTTTATGTTATTATAATTATAATTACTTTTTTTTGCATAACCGATAAATAACCGATGTTTACATTTTATATAATTTTGTTTGAATAAACTAAAAATTATTTCTAATAAAATAATTATATGAGTTTATATATAATATTATATTTAATATTTTATATAATATTGCATTTTTTTTATATATGAAACATGGATATTCATTTTGATAACTTTATTCATATTAATTTAAGATTAACTATAAGTAGGTGTTATTAGATGAGGTCAAAGTTAATTTAAAAGTAAAAATAGGGAAAATTAGCATGCCAGTATGCCACCAATATATCGTGCATCCATAACACTGTTTTTAATAGCCATCCAATTCTCAGTTACTCTTATTTACATAAATATTCAGGTATTTTTACTCATAGTATCTCTTGTATCTCTACAAGATCTAGTGATTTATTCTGAGGTATGCCTCTGTGTTCAGATGCTGCACGAGAGGCTCTGGCAGAAGTGGGTGTGGCGGAGGTTTTGACATATCAGTTGAAGCGGGCACCGGACGCTGAACGCCGGCATCTCATACTAGAGGTTCTTGGTTCACTGGCAGAGAGTGGTGAGACGAATATTTAAACCAGACAAAACATGAATTGTACAAAACATTAATTGTATTGAGTACTTTGGTTGAAATATGATCTGTCTTGCACCTCAGTCACTGTGTCTAGAAGTGAAATAAAAATGTACTTGTGCGTGTCCTTGCAAATCCCTGTGTGACCGCATGTTCATGTCTCTTAGATGCTCTGAAGCTGCAGTTTGTGGAAGCAGGCGTGCCTGAGGCTCTCTCTGAAATGATTCGAACTCTTCAGGGTGGCTCTGACACTCATGACCTCTGCAGCATCAAAGTGGCTTCAAACCTCATAGTGTCCCTCCTATTGGGAGGTATGGCTCTCCAGTACTTCACCACTTGGGTTGTTATCATAAACTAAAACTGTTAAAAAATTTGTTTGTTGGAATAAACTGAACTAAAAACTTGAACATTAGAAATGTTAAAACAACATTACCAAAATTAAAACGAAACAAACGAAAATCTAAAAATAAAAGCTCATTCAAAATATTAATAAAAAACTATAGTAGTATATAAACAGTACTTACCACCACTAACTTTGAGTTTTAATCCACTTGTAGACCATCACCAACAGAGTCTCATGAATATGTCAATAAATATGCAAGAACTGTTCTGTTTTATTTTATATTGCTTGCTTTATTAACCAAAATGGATGGATGAGAGATTCAGCATCCTTTATTTAATGAAGGCCTTTAGCATCTGCCTTCCATTACAGATGAATCAATGCAGAAGTGTTTTGGGGAAGGGACAGGGATGGTGTATCAGGATGTTCTCTCCTGGCTGCAGTCATCAAACACTGAGCTGCAGTTGTCAGGAGCTCTGGCCATTGCTAACTTTGCCAGAAATGGTGAGGAGATGAATATCGTTTTTTTTAGTGAAGGTTTTGTCTGAATCACTCCAACTTTCTCAAGTATATCAGATTTATAAGAAAAGTTTCCTCTTTTTTTGCTCTTAGACAGCAACTGTGTGAAGATGTTGGAATTAGGAGTTGTTCCTCATATTCTGGACCTGTTGGAGCAACATGTAGCAGAGGGAGATGTATCTGTGCAGCACGCTGGCCTCAGTGCACTTAGAAATCTCGCCATTCCAGGTTCTTCGGTTCTCTTCTTTTCCATATAATTCAATATCATCAAACTGCCTTCTTTTTTTCTGGCTGTTTACAGTATTTTATGAATAAAGATATCTAAAATCCTTTAACTAATGTCAACAATATGAAACAATTTTGAACTTGGCTTTATTTAATGCTTATTTAAACAAAGTTTTGTAATAAACTTGTTGTAATATAAAACGAATTGGCATAATGTACAGTGATTAATCAACTGGGGAAGTATGTCCTGCCATAACCAGCTACCACAATCATTCTTAGTTTCAGCTTTGCTCTGTAGTCTTACTCTCTCTATTTCCCTGATGTAGCCTCCAATAAGGTGCGTATGTTGGAGGATGGAGTCACGGAAAGGATCAGGACCCTTCTGCGCTCTGACATGCCCCCTGTCCAATTCAAACTGCTGGGCACTTTGCGCATGATGGTGGACGGCCAAGGTAACGGGTCAAGAAAAATTATATTTTTGTGCTAACATTTTGAGAACATTATTAAAGACCATATATATTTGAACAAACGTTCTATTAACATTACTGGAATAATGTTTGTTCAAAACTTTGAGAGAACCTTGCCAGAACATTAGACAAAGTTCTGAGAACGTTCCCCGTTAGTTGGGGTGCCAGCATCGCCAAAGTCATGGGTTTGATTCCCTGGTAATGCATGAACCGATAAAATATATTGAATGCAATGTCACTTTTTACTCTTTTTAAAATTACTCTTAAATGCATACAATGAAAAAACTGAATAAGTGTGACAGTCCTGGTGGTAGAAAAAAGTATATGAATTTGGCCGTTGAAAAGGAGGACATGACAATAGACAGGTTGTAATTTTTAGACAAAAGATTTGTTAAACTATACAATTACCTGCCAAATGACTATAATGGCTGATGAATTAACATTTCTCCTTACAACTTTAAACTGTTGTTCAAATGTAGGGAACATAGAGGCTGTAATTTCCAGCCCTTCAGTAAAGTGTGTTATTTTAGAGGGAGCCCTTAGACACATCAGTATGCAGACAATAGGCCTGCAAGGGCTTTGACGCACTAAATTATTGTCTGCACTCCAGTGATTATTTCCCTTGACAAAAGTGAACTGAGTAACTAAATAGAGGTAAACAAACCATAAAGTGCTGCCACAGTATCTCTTTGACATTTGTAATGTATCATTATATGTATCAACATATATTTTTGGGATGTTTTCTCTCTTCATTTCTACTGTACTTCCCGTCTCGTAGAAGAAGCAGCTTCAGTTTTAGGGAAGGATACAGCTTTGTTAGCACGAGTAATGGAGTGGTGCGAGGCTAAAGATCACGCCGGTGTCAGAGGAGAGGCCAATCGCCTTTTAGCAGCTCTCATACGGCACAGCCGAAACCCTGTGAGTTTTAGACACACACAATATGTGTAACTGCTGTCATTATGGCTGTCTAAAATAGAACCCTCTCTTGTCTTTAAAGGAAGTCATCCAAACTGTCATTAAAGCAGATGGAGTCCAACATCTCATCTCAATGGCAACCAGTGAGCACGTCATCATGCAGAATGAGGCTTTAGTTGCTTTGGCCATTGCCTCTGCAATAGACATAGGTGAGATTATGGTTGTGTCCCATAAGACAAATTATACAATATACACTTTATACTATACACACTATTCATACTAGTGTATAAATTTTAAGAGGTTATTTGTGTCTAATTGCCCCTCCCCCTCCACTACTAAAGGAAAGCCGAGACAGTTGAGTGCATGTGTCCAACATTCCACACTTATACTGAAATATACAAATCGTTCTAAAAATGAGAGTCCAGTGATATCATTATAGTTGTGGTTTGGGCTTTGCTATTCTTTTAAATTTAGAATGATTTTTAAAACTTTATCTTTGTAGTTATCAACCTTGATGTGAAGTGAACAGGTCTTCCCAGTCTTTAGGCCATTTCACATGGCACCGACAGACTGCAACATAAACTGATATATATACTAGTTACTATCATTTGAAAGTAATTAGTTACATTACAATTTTACAGTCTCTGAATTGTAATGCATTAGACTACTTTTGCGTGGCTTTTAAGTTACTTTTACCAAAATAACCACAGAAATATGACTAGGCATTCTCAAATGTTAAAATGTTGTTTATTGCTGCTCATTATACATCCAGTGGAGGGCGATGTGGTGTAGTATGATGACTGTGTAGGCCACAAGCCTAACAACATAGATTTACTGCAGTTTTAGGGGGAAACACTCAGCAATGGTGTTGACTTATGCATTTGCACATGGTAGTATATTAAAAACACCACATAGACATAAAACAACATTAAAACCTTGATTTTGACCACAGGGGGACTTTAAATTGATCATGCAATGTGATTTACTAAGGTTTTTAAGCTAGTCAATTTACTGGTATTTGCGCCATTATTTACCGTCCAAAAAATGCATGTCTTAAATCAGACACTAATTTGCGCTGCTCTCAGTAGATTGCGTTGGTCATTATGGAAATGATACGGTTGCGTCTGTGTTCTTTAATTTGCACGTCGTCAGTATTCACGCACTAAACTTTCCACTCCAATCTGTGCTTTTTTGGATTTGCGCTCTCACACTAATTTGCCCGGTTTAGTAAATCTGGCCCATAATGTAATAGGCACAGTGAAGGCTCATGGCACAATACAATAAGTAACAACCACTGTCAGAATCACAAAAGTAGACAAGCAACCAAAGTCTGGTAAATTATGGTAGTGATACCATAGACACAATAGAGCTAGAGCCCGCTATAATGCAACATATAGCCTAATGACATGGCAAGACGCACAACCTCTTTTTCGTTTAGTTTCTATTCTTTTCTTTTCTTTCAAGTTTATAGCACAAACCTGGCATGCATATCTTTCACAACAAGTCTCTTCACTTCTCGAGGTTCAAGTAGCATGGCTGACCGAGAAAAAATTCATTTCTGTTGCTTTGTCTTGCCCCGCACTCTCGTCCGCCGCATTCTTTCTCTTCTCCGACCCTTCTCTCTCTCGGTTAGTTTAGTGCTAGCGTGGCACTGGTCCAGGTGTTTCTTCAAGTTACTTTCTCTATGTAGAGAGTTCCATTGGTGTCTATATATTGTACTTGACTATTATGTTCTTGTTCTTTTCTCTGACGAACTAAAAATAAATAAAGTCCATATCACAAATGTAGAATCTGTCTCTGCAGTCATCTCAACCATCGAATTAGAATTTTTTTCTCTGGTGCTGGAATGTCTCACAGTGTTGGTAAATTCTTAAAAAAACACCACTTCATTTTGGGTTAAAATGCGTTGTTGTAACGTACGTCACTGAGATTGTAGCCGGGATAATATTACTAAAATGTTATTAGTAATGCGTTATATTACTGTGTTACAGCAAAAAATTATATATTACTGTAATGGCATTACTTTTGTAATGCGTTACTCCTGCTCATACCATCACTAATCTTGGTATATGCGTGCCACTTTCTCTGTGCAGAAGCAGTCCAAGAACCATTTCTGGATGCAGATCTACTTCCCACCTTGCAGAAGATGCTAGATGACCCTGTTGTGGCTGTGGAGGTCAAATTCAGTGCTTTAGGCCTCATTTGCAGCCTAGCCAACTCCAGTCAGTACCGCAAAATGAACACACTATGGAAAGGGCAAATACTGATGCATGAATATAATTTTTTCTTGCATGACAGTATACTCATTCACAATCATTACCCATAAATCCCCAAACCTTAACAATCACCAGTCAACAATACAATACAGTACAATCAACAATACAATCTCATAGAAACAACATGACAAAGAGTTACTTAGAATTAGTGTCATTTGATTTCTTATGTACCTTATTCAGTTTCAATACAGCTTGATGTACAAAAGAATGCTTTAGTCTGACTTGATAATATCTCAAAAACGTATACCGCCGATAGATGGTAAGAATACAGATTAATTATGCAGTACATGATTTTGTTCTAAGACAATATTATTAGTCAACCTCAGGGTTGCCAATAAAAGTAGCCAAATGGCCAATCAAAAGTTGCCCAAAAATTACCCAAATGCATTTTCTCCGTCAGGCGGCTGAATTTGCCACAAAAGACCTGAGACGGCTCCACATATATTCTCCACATTGTCTTTTTACATATACTGTCTATAAATATGGTCCTTCCAATATACCTTGTTATCTCTCATTACTCTTACTTATGGGGTACTTATGTGTCTACCTAACTGATGTTTTCATTGGGTATAACAACAGGCATATACAATATAGAAAGCCCTTGTTTTGAACTAAACTATATCTTTCTATTTACCTCTTCTCATCATTTGCCTTCTCTTTCTCTCTTACAGGCATGTTAAGGGATCAGATAACATCTCTAAACCTGAGGGATACCCTGTCCAAACTGTCCACTCACACCAGCACAAAGCTGGCTAAGCAGGCCGACACGGTGATGGCTGTTCTTTCTGAAACTGCCTAGACTAACACGTCTTGCATAGTCATCCTTGTGGGCATATTTTCAGACAGTTCATCCCCATAAGGATAGTAAAACAAAAAAGTTACTCCCAGCTTGGCATATAGTCAGACCAAAGCAATATAAGTTTACCCCAGCACACTTCGTGCGATTTAATCATCTATAGTAGGAAGAAGTCAGTTTGTCCATGATTGATGTCATTTGTTGTCAGCTATCCCAGGGACAGGAACACTTGGGAGACAGACTATCCATCAGACATCAGTAATGAGCCTTCTGCCCTACTATACAAGAAACAGAAACAACTCTTTAAATTTATGAGGAGTGTTCAGTGGAAAATAACTTGGCAAATATCTGCATACAAACATGCAATTATATTCGCCATGGACTTCCATTGTAAGAGCACTAGATCTAGCAAAGCAGCTGTATCTATCTATAAGCTTGCTGTCTGTCCATGGAAATGAATTAATAACAAACATATCATTTTATGTTGCGTACCAATGTACTACACTGCTGTTTATATGAGTACTGTTATACTTGTCTTGTGGTTTCTTTTATCAGAGTATGTTAACAGAGCTGATTAATATTTCATCTTAAAGTTATAAAATGTGGAATGAAACAAAATTGTTTAGAAAATAGAATGTCTCGGGTTGTAATGTCTATTTTCATATCATAGCTGGCCTTACTATTTAAGTTTTCTTGTGTAGGGCTTTTTAATGCAGATTCTTTGATCATGTTGATCATTTATTTCTAGCTAGCCATGAGCACAAAACTGAATCTCCATATCGTGAAAGCAATAGCCAGAAACATATCAAGAACAGTTCTTGAGCTTCCTAAGTCTAAATAAAAAGCAATTGTCATTGATACCTCTAGCAGTGTTGTGTAAATGCTGTTGTTGTGTTTGCATCTTTGTATCCATGTCTTAAAAACTCGCTGTTTCGGTCAAGGTCAGACAATCGACAAAACAGAACAATCTTAGTGACTACTGTGTCAGAGGATGTAATGTTTTGAACTGTGTCTATGAGTGTGTGTGTATATTTCCCGGAAACAAATGGCCCAAGGGGAACGTCAGACTTTTCAGATTTAACAAGCTGAATATGTGAGGTTGCTCTGCTGCGACATGGCCAAGAAGGCTTCATGCAGCACTGAAGATCACAAGGCTTTTCACAGCTTGATAAATAGCACAATATCCATCCGTCCTTCATAGCTGCTGCGCTAATGGGTGTTGATTACCTTTTTGAATAAATAGACTATTTTTGTGTGTAAAGTGTACGGTTTACCAGAACAGCTTGCTTCTGGCAATAAAGTGGAAATACAGCAGAGAATGCCTGGTTTTATTTATATAATGATATTTAGACAGGAAACAACCATGATTATATATGTGTGTGTGTGTGTGTGTATATGTGTGTGTATGTGTGTGTATATGTGACCTCTCCATTTGTCTAGGGGTAGGAGAGGATGTAACAATTATTGTAAATTAAGATAAATAATGATGAAAAATATAATGAAAAAAACTGATGGTCACTTCAATTCCCTGATCCAGAAAAGAAACAAAACACCAGATTAAGCAAATAATTCTTAATTAATTTGATAACAAGAATTCATCTCTTCAGAACCCGGTTTTGTTCATTAAATGTTCTGATCTGCTTTTGCTTTTTATGTTTTATTTATTATAGCCTACTTAAAATAAATTTGTATTCGTTTATTTAGTTTTTTTTTTTTTTTTCCACAAAGGCATGACTGGTTGGACATGACCACTAGATGGAGATAATTGAAACACTTCTTTGACCAGAAGGCATGCTTTCATTGCAGATTTTAGTGTTTGTCTGCATGGCTCTTTCAATGGCCTTAGGGAGCAAACCTTCATTATCTTAATAAAGAAAAAGCTGAGAAACCAGTTCAGTAAGTATTTGCTGTCTAATTTCATGGCAATTACTATCTGCAATCGGATTATTTGTCATTCATGGTAACCTAATATTTTTAATTAACTGAGTAGCTACCCAGTTACTGTGTTCCTTTGTTTTTTTCCCTTTGTTGAAGCTCTGTTTGATGTATATATTATCTGTGTAACGAACATTCTGACAGTTTACTCAACCTGTCAGGCTGTTGAATCACGTGACAAATTATTATGACGGCTGAGGGAACCACTATCTTTGAAGTTTTGTGTACATGTTTGCATTAAACAAACGGTGGGCATGTTATGCAGGAGCTGTGCCGAGTGAAACATATGGGTAGTCTCTGCAGGTGATTGGTACAACAGGCCACATGCCCAGAGTTCATCCACTCTCATCTGTCCACATTACACAAGCCACAGCACCCAGCCGAGCCAAATCAGTGTGTCCCTCCATCATCCACTGAGAGGACCTCCACCTCCTACATAACAGCAATAGCTCAATAACCTCACAGGAGGAAATCACAAGTGAGTCATTCCTGTTGTGCAGTACATTTTCATGTAGCCATCATACACTTGAATATATTTGAAGATGGAAATCTGATCGTATTTATTTGATCAGAACAAGAGAATGCCCAAAGTAAATACAGTGCCATTTTAATAAACATTTGAACCCAACCAGCCTATTAATGTTAAAATATTTCACAATTGCAATACTTAACATACAGTGTACTTTTCTGTCCTCATTATTTCCATCCAATTGGCCTACTGTTTATTTTATAATAGAGTTTAAGTGCCTGTTCTTAAAGGGCATATTTCTGCATTAACCTTTTATAGCATACTATAAATTGCAACAGGCCACTTTGCACATTCTTCACTTTACATATTCTTTTCATAAATGTTAAAGTTAAGTTCAAAACAATAACATAATACAAAACTGAATAGGATAGCAATTTCGTAAGTAATACCATACTGAAATTAATTAAAGACGCTAAAAAAATAAATGTTATCAAAGCAATTAGATGTAGCTAACTCCCACACAGATGTTAGTCTTTCAATTAGTCATTACCATATACTGAAGGGGACCATTTAGGAATACATTTGTACTGTAATGTAATCGTGAACCATGTAACAGTCACATCACATGTAGGCTGTGTTAAATCCAAAGAGGAGTAAACCGCAGGAATAACAGGATACTGGAGAGACTAATAAACACTGAGATTTAACAGAGGAACAACACAAATAACAGAAAACTGGTAAATCTAAGGGCTTATATATACAATGAGCTAATTAACCTAGCATGGAACAGGACAGGTGTGTAACTTGATTAGCAACCACTAAAAATGAATGAGAACACAGGCAAATCTGGAACAGGGATACCAAAGTAAAACACACAAAAACTAACAGAAACATAACCCTGACAGTAACATATACTGCAGTGAATTCTAAAGAGTAGAGAACTGTCATATTTTGTTTTGTAAAGAAATGTTACAAAAGAAAACATTGTATAATGCTATGTGCTGAGAAGCTGGTGTTAAATGGCTTGATTTTAGACATGTATGAAGTGTTTTAGTAGATTTAATGCATTTTGAATGTGAAATTAACTGCTGTGCCAAGTTGAGAGTTGGTAAGGAGAACTGAAGAGTTTTGAAAAAGGGACTTTAGGCTATTAAGAAATGTGTCTTAGCAATTGTAAAAAAACCTAATGTTTCTGAAACTGAATATGTAGGGAGCGGCAGTCCTGAATAAATTGAGCTAAAGGTCGATATTTACACTTTTAACATCTGAAGGTGAGAATGTAAACATGCCGGTGTGGGTGTGGCTGGACTTCAGGTAGTTGTGTGAACAGTGGACGGGAAAAGTGCTCCAGGTGAAGAGACATGGAACAATAGTGCCCTTTGGAACAGCCATGACTCATGCTTGAAGGACTATCTTTAAGAGAAAGTTCAGAGTCCCATTAAACGAAGTCTGAGAAAGGCAAAAGGATCCAGGACCAGCAAAGGACTGAACTCATCTATGCAAGGTCAGTAGAAAATTATCAAGGTTGACGTAAATGATTATTCACCAAAATAAAAAATGACAATGTGTATCATATTTAACTGTTTTACTGCTGGGTCTGCTTTAGTTCGAATAATTTTGGTGATTGGTCCAGTCTGAATAATAGTTTCAATATAAATGTGATTTTGAAGTGTTTCTGATTATGTTGATACTTTCTGCTAGAGCTATAAATTGCTTAAGACTGTATTTATTTACATTATTATACATTTTTGTGGAAACTGATATTTTTTTCCCAGAATTATTTTAGAATAGAAGGTTCAAATGTACAGCATTTATTTAAAATAGAAATCAGTAACACTGTAAAATATATTTTCTTTAACGTTTGATCAGTTTAATGCACCTTTGCTGAATAAAAAAATTGTTTCTCTAAAAAACATCTGGCCTGTATGATGCCAAAAGAAAAGCATTTAAGTGCACACTCTCTGTTAATTTGCATATTTGTGTGAAATGTGCACTTAAGTACAAAGATCACACATGTAAAATAAAAATGATGGGGTAGGTCATTTTACTGTGCAAAATATGGATGAAGTGAGGTTTTTTGTGTTTTCTCCTGCTAGATGTTTGACACCACACACTGTAGAATTTTGTTGCACCATATATATAATTTTATCTAATAATAAAATATATAATAATATATAAGTATTTTTGCTACTCTTTCTCTTCCTGTCTTGTTTTTATCATTAAGAAGTCATTTTCTTTCCTCATACTGAGTCACTGAATGGGTGTCAGCAGTTCTTGTGTTTATTATACACAGCTGCTTAACCTTGTTCCTGCTGCCCTCCATTGCCTGCATGGCCAGCAGTGCTTTCTTATCAACAATTCAGCTCAGAATGCACTCTCTGAGCACGTAGCAGTTTCCCCCCCTGCATTTTATAAGGATGTAAATAAGGATAAATCACCTATTTTGTCACAATATTGTGATGTTGTTCTATAAACTTTTTTTGTATCTTTTTTCTGTCAGAAAAAAACCCAAAATTGTGTCAGCAGCACAAGCAAAGTTCAATTTCGTTTTGAAAAGGGGCCAGATCAAAAGTGGCCACATTCATCTTTAACACACTGACAAAAGAAAGCATCAGTCCTTATACAAGACTGATGATAGTTGTCGGCTGCATCGTGGCTTGCTTTCTCTCTCTTCGTCTGTTTATTTAATCTGTGCGCTTCTGATCACACTCCTCTCCAGATGTTGAGTCTTGGGGCTTCTCTCTCTCTGCAACAACGAGAGAGAGAGAGAGAGAGAGCGAGAGAGAGAGATTTTTTTTTAAAAGGTATAAATATTTATCCAATATTTCCTTTGTTGCCTAGAGCACACAAGTAATAAACTGGTGAATGAACTGTTAAATGACCTGTTTGCTCACAAATTACTCTGAGGCACAAATTGTTCATTATACACACTTCATTTTGGTGATCCTATAATAGTTTGTGTACATAGAGAGAGACAATATGTAATATCACAGTATTACCAAGATTCATCTCAGCCCCATTGAGAAATGTTGTTTCCATAGCAACAGGGGGAGAATGATGGTTAAGCCACAGAGACCTAGAGAGGGAGTGTCACTTCTTTTTAAAGAAAGAGGTGAAAGACAAAAATACATTTCCACTGTGTTTGTGCGTGTACGCTTGTTCATAAGAGATAGTGAGGGCATTTGAAGACGAGGGGGAGTGAGTGAGGGAGAGATCATTTAACTGTCCATCCATTGATTTCCTTTTCATTCATTCATGTGTTTCCCTTTTATTTTCTGTCAGATGCATGAAGTGGCAGCGGCTTAACCACTGCTGAACCTCCTCATCTCCATATTCTCCTCCTAGTATCCAATCTCCTTCAGCCCTCCACCACATCACACACACACAGTCTGTCCCCACAATACCCACACATCTCTCTCTCTCTCTCTCTCTCTCTCTCTCTCTCTCTCTCTCTCTCTCTCTCTCTCTCTCTCTCTCTCTCTCTCTCTCTCTCTCTCTCTCTCTCTTACACAAACACACACACACACACACACACACACACACACACACACACACACACACACACACACACACACACACACACACGTACGCGCCCTCCGAGCTGGGGGATTTGAAGATGTGACTGAGGCTGGTTTGTAATCAGATGAAAGACGAGTATAATCCCGAAGCTCTCTCCATCTTTTTCACTGCTGGAGTGGGATGCTGAAGGAGAGGACAAGGGCCAGGATGGGTGACGTGTGATGGAGAGATCTATGCGACGGATTCTGCCTTTATAAGGACCTGGACTGACGTTGCACCCTTGGGAGTCTGGGATGACCGCAGAGACCATTAAAGAGAGAGTGGACAGGTAAAGACAGAGCAGAGAAGTCATTAAAAGGAAGCTTCATCTGTGAGTGGGACACAAGGGAAGCTTTTCTTTTGAAAAAACTGTCTGCCGTCATTTTTTGATATATGTGTGTGGATGGGGTTAGATGCACAGGATGTTCTCACCTTGCCAGCCAGGTATTTTCAGATTTAATGGAAGAGAAATGCACTCGGGCCTTAAATGAATTGATAATGTCAGGCTGTTTCATCACACTGTGCCCAAGTAGCACATTCTTTTCATGTGTGATATTCAACTTATTTATGAAATTTATGAAAGACTCTTAAAGTAAAAAGAAACTTGTTTTGGGTTATAATTGGAATTAAATATAAATACTAAGCATATTTTATTGTTATTTCAAATGTTTAATGCAAATAATTTGTTGCTAGACTATAGATGTTTTTTTCCTCATCTGTTAATATATCACAAGATATATCACTGAAAACCAAATCAAAGTGTGGAATAGTGCATGGGAAAAAAACAGCGTTTGGACCATTTTAAGAAAGCTCTACAAAAGTACCAAACAGTCTTGTTTTGGCTGGTTTTTCACAATGTCTATGCAATGTCTAATAACAACATGCATATAGGCTATTCTAATGCACATAGGGACTGTAGAGTGAGAAAACAACGACTGGATTGAGACCGAAAACGCCATTTTCAAATGTCTCCGGATGAATGTAGCCTTAGAAACAACTGGCTTCCCAGTTCCCACAAGACAAATGCCATACTCTAAGTGCTTTTCAAATGGTTGGGATTTGAAAGTATTTGAAAGTATTTTATGCTCACAAAGCTTAATTTATTCAATAAAAAAACTGTAAAAAGTGTTTTTTGTTGATGATCCCATTATTTTTCATATGCATCTGCTTACATGAGATCGCTCGTTTCTGTTTCTTTTTTGCTTGTGTTTTGATCTGGAGATACTGTACTCGTTCAGGATATGTGTAATAGCGCCCCCTACCTTATTACAGTGAAAACACGGAAAGCCGTAAAAACTTGTCATTGGCAGGAAAAGAGTGGTGGAGGAAAAGTGGGTGGGACAGGTGTGTGGGGGATAGGAGGTTACTATAGAAAGCTATATTTGCGATTCAAAGCGTTCATTTTTTTTCTTAATTTCTTTACAAAAAATAAATACAAATCTGATTAGAGTAGCTATTCAGTTAATCAAACCCATATTGTTTTCAAGGCTTTTCACATTAAAGACCTTTTTTCTCCATTCATTTCCAGCATATATCAGATGGCGGAGACTGGGCACACAGTGTCATTCCCACCAGGGGGCCTCATCCAATCAGAGCCTGTCATCACTGTTGAGTGCAGTTCAGCAGAGGTGACGCCTGAAGATGTACTCCTGAAGAGCTCCAATGAACCATCATTCTCTTCAAAAGACCTTAAAGACAGCAGCTTGAATGACCAACATCAGAATAAACACTCATGTTCACGGACAGTACACAGGGAACATGCCTTATCCCCTCACAAGGACTTAAATGAGCACAGTCTGTTATCAATACAGAGAAGCCACTCAGACAGCTTGCAGATTTTCAAAGAGGCCACAGCTTCTCCTCTCTACTGTGAAACGGGCGATTCTTTTTGCCAAAGACGAGACCAGGATGTTTGTGCGCAGTCGTTTCCTTCTTTAGTGTGTAAACAGGCCATGCCGCTTCAGCAGAGCAATACGGTGACCACGTCCACCAGAGCAGGAAGTAGCGGGTCAGGCAGCCCCACTCAACCAGCCAAACATGGCTTCATTCAGATCTGTGAAGTCATTCCAGAATCCACCTGCCCCAAATTCGAAGAGGCTGCTTGTTGTAACTCACACTTCCACCATGGAGCCGTCGAAGACACTTTTGCGGCATATTGCCACCCGCAGCCCATTCCTTCCCCAGCGCAGCTGCTTCCGCACTTAGTGGGAATGGAGGAGGATTACAAGGGTCGAGTATCAGCAAGCAGCCTGCTTGCTCTTCCTCGGCTCATCTCCTCCATCAGCGAGACCAGATTGGATGGTAAGCGACTCATCCACTGCTGCAATCTGGACTGCTCTTGGCCTGGTCCGTTGCGTCCAGTTGGTGCCCAGCGGTGGGTGGATCAAAAGACCACAAGGGAAGCGGAGACCATGACTTCACAAAATGAACTGAGAGATGTAGGAGTGCAAGTGGGTCAGGACTCTGAGGAACATCAACAGCACGTGTTCCCAGAAGTGTGTCTGGTTGAGGAGAAGACGAATGTAAAAACGCTGTCAAAGAGTCAAAAGTCTCCTGTGAAGGAGGTGAAATGGGATGCCGAGGGCATGACCTGGGAGGTGTACGGGGCCTCGGCCGACCCTGAGGAACTCGGACTTGCGATTCAGAAACATCTGGAGATACAGATCAAAGAGACTAAGGGAATAGCGGCGAAGCTCTCGCGCCAGAACACGACAACATCCCAGCACAGCTCAGGATCGACCCAGAGAAGAAAAAAAGGGTTATTGGGATCTCTGCGACGCCCGGGATGCTGTTCTCGCACCACTGGTGCTGTGGACTAAAGAACCAATCTGACTGAGACCCCAAATTTATAATACTCTTCTTGGGTATAGATTTGACAGCCATGTAAAGAACAGGTTCAAAATAGGGTATTTTTTAGCAACAGTACTATAGCGACAGCCAACCGTAATACATTTCAGAAAGATAAAATCATGTCTTCCTTTAGTTTTTAACACCTCACTTAATTGCTGTAGTAATTTGCTCAGTATATTAAAAACTTTATTTTGTAATAGTTAACTGCTCTTTGAATGCTTTCCATCAGTAAAACATAATGATTATGACTATGTTCCTGTCTTGCATTAGTCTATGTTGAATCGTGTCCATTCAATTAAAAACCTTTATTGTTCAATTCTGTGGCAGCACTGTGATGGAGGTAAGAGAATACAGTAACTGTGGCGCTCCCTGCTGGTCAAAGCATGACAGTAAGATATGGTATCACAATTTGTTTACAATATGTGTAACTGCTTTTAAAAGTGAAAAATACTATTTACAATACACTACCATTCAAAAGTTGTGGGTCTGTAAGATAATTTAGAGTCACTTTTGCTCACCAAGGCCGCATTTATTTATTAAAAATACAGTAAAAACAGTATTTAAAATAAATGTTTCTTATTTTGTTATATTTTAAAATTAAACTTATTCCTGTGATGGCAAAGCTGAATTTTCAGCTGCCATTACTCCAGACTTTAGTGTCACATGACCCTTATTTGGTTCTAAAAATTAATTTATTATTATTAATATTTTTGTGGAAATCATGATCATTTTATTATTATTATTATTATTTTTACATTTTAAATGTCCTTATGGTCACTTTGGATCACTTTAATGAATTTATCCATCCATCCATCCACTTCACACACACATTTGATTTGGCACATGTTTTACGCAGGATGCCCTGCCACACTCACACTCACTCCTACGAGTAGCACTCTGTGTAGGCCTATATTAATAATGAATAATAGTAGCCTATTAATATATATACACTGCCGTTCAAAAGTTTGGGAGTGGTAAAGATTTTTTATATTTTTTAAAAGAAGTCTCTTATGCTCACCAAGGCTGCATTTATTTGATTAAAGAAAAAACAACAACCCCACAACAACAACAGTAATATTGTGAAATATTAAGATTTAAAATAACTGTATTCTATTAGATTATATTTTAATATGTAATTTATTCCTGTGATGCAAAGCTGAACTTCCTGCATCATTACTCCACTCTTCAGTGTAACATGATCCTTCAGAAATCATTATAATATGCTGATTTGCTGCTCAAGAAAAGTGTATTATTATTATCATCATCAATGTTGAAACACAGTTATGTACACTTTTTTCCAGAATTATTTGGTAGTTATTTTGTTATTGTGTTTAAAGCAAGCATATTCACTGATGCACAGATATTATTGGATGTTATTGCGTTTAAAGCATAGACATAAACGGTTTAAAGCTATGGTTGTAATGGGCCATTCAAGAATATTGTCTAGCCATTTCCATGACATAAATATCCATACATGAATAAATGCACCAAGAGTTATTGCCACAGACAGTTAATACATTTGCTAATTTCCATAGACAGGATTTCCACTTGTCTTCAAGCATTTATAAATTGTATTTTAAAGTACAGTTGCAAAATTATGCATTTATACATTCCGCTGCTCTTCTATTGCACAGACTACACCTGCCATTTGTTAATTCATCATCTCCAGCAGCAGCATCCACGAGCAGTGCTGCCTTACATAACGCTGCATTTGATTTGATCTCACACATGATAGTGAGATATCGCGGGTTATTCTGTGGACACGGACACAAACGGAGGTAAGTGCCTCGATATGACCAAAGATAAAAGGATTTAAATGAATGAATATGTATAATGAAGGGTTGTTGCAGAGGTGTATCATCCATTTAACCAATTCTATAGACACCGTCGAGACCACAGAAACGCCTTGGGTTTGAGCGAACATCAGTCGACTTCGCATGCATAATGTCATATTATCAGGCATAGCATTCTCATATCTGCCTATTCTCATAGAGGCTGACAATGATAATGGGTCGCATTATCGTGTTCTAAAAAAATAAATGAATTATTAATATCGTGACCATTTTGAATTTGTGACCAGGCGAACGATGTGTGTAAAGCGTATTTTTTCACCTCATATATTGTATTGAGTGTCATGAATTGTATTACTTTATCAGAATAACACAAGGTTAGGATAATATAGCCTAGTCTTCTGCTATCTCTAGCAGTTATTGTGAGCCGTAGCCTAAATGACTGAATTTCTAGTGACCTAATTGGAGATTAGATTTATTACCATTCATCACTTAATTAAACACACGACAGTGAATAGCCTACCACATTTGAAGCCAAATGCATTAAAACGAAGACAGCTTAATGCATTATGTGTTACGAATATGAGACCATTAGTCACCATCAGTATGCTTTTCTCTAGTCTTTCTTTATATTAGGCCTATATTAAAGCAATCTATTCACATATGGAGACAACATCACCGAGCAAACTTAATCTGAACGGGCATAACAAAATTTTAAACCATTTTTAAAAAGTTACATACTTTGCAGGTGCAGTGTTCCCAACCGTATTTGGACACTGAAGTAGCTTGGATCCACTGTTACATTTATGGTTAAAAAAACTGGCAGATGTGGTTGCCAGAACTTTATCATAAAAAATATATATATGCAGTGACATGACAATATAAATACCCCTGCAATAATTATCCCTGCAAAACACATCAGGATAAAACATATGACAAACATAATGCAATATGCATGAAATAAAATAAAAATAAAAATAAAAAAAAACTCCCATGCACATTTTACATTTAACAACATTATTAACAACATATAAAATAAATGTGATAGTTTGCACAGGGAATTCTGGTGATGACCAGATTTAAACAAGTAAACAATGTTTTACATTAAAATTACATGCAATGCAAGTTTAAGAAAATGCAATAAAAACAGTAAGACAGTAAAAACAGTAAAACATGCAATGCAATAGTAAGGTCAATCAAAATTAACCAAGTTAAGGTTTTTATCTTATAGTTAAAAAAAAAAAAAATTTCAACCCAGTCAAAATGACTAAATCTTTTTTTACATTGGATCATTCCCCTCAAGTTTACTGGTGTCCTAGCAGGTGTAATTCATCACATGAACTATGCACATTCCACAAAGTTTGACAACAAGAAAGTCTCCAAATACTGTGGGAGAAAGCATTTGCAACTTGCACTGATATCTTAAAATATGTCAGTGCCATTGTTTTGTCTCAAGATGCACACCAACAATGTTTTTTTTTCTTTCTAAGGCACGTTTATAAATGCTACTTAAAAGTCCTAATTGAACTAAGGCATAATCTGTGAAACCAGGCAATTGATTTTTAGTTGCTTTGGCTCATTTAAAATCATTGGCAATTAAGTTATTGGAGGCTTGCTGAAGCCGTTTGAGAATCTTGAGACAATACAATGGCACTGACATATTTTAAGATATGTTGCTTTCAGTTAAAACAGCTCAAACTAGGCTTAAGCCTTGTCTGTAAAACTGGGGGAAAGTGTCTACATACAATTAGAGGCCACTCTAATATTGGGAAAATAGCTAGAAGCTTTTGTAATTTTTTTTCTCTCTCAGAGTCATCTTCATGTTTTTCTTCCATCCCCAGGGTGATCCAGAATGAACAGGGCTGCCGCCACCTGCTGGATATTTCTCCTGCTTTCAGCATTCCTCTGCGATCAGGTGATGTCCAAGGGTGGCAGAGGAGGTGCTAGGGGCTCAGCGCGGGGCAGCGCCCGAGGCGGCCGGACGTCCCGCACCCGAGGCTCCCCCGCTGTGCGGGTGGCAGGGGCAGCGGCGGCCGGGGCTGTGGTGGCGCTGGGAGCCGGAGGATGGTACGCGTCGGCCCAGCGCCGACCGGATAACAGCGCAGAGCATGGAGATGATTACTACAGTAACAGAACAGACTGGGAGCTTTATCTCGCCAGGACATCAAGCGCAATAGTGTATGACTCCACTACCACTAAACTTTCCGCTCTGCTCCTACCAATAAACCTTGTCATGTACTTTGCCCCTTGAGGCAGTTTAAGACACAGAAGCACAGCTTAATAAGCTGCTTATGTATGTTACTGTGCAACACATATGTTTAATAATGTGTCTGTTGCACAGCAATGAGGATATGAAAACAAAAGAAAGATTTTATTTAGTTTAGTAGACATTTTAGGAATAGGATCTGAAGTTAGACTGCATAGTTTGCTTCAACAGGAGCATTAGTAACTATACAACTATAGATTACTTAAATTATGCTGGTTACATCATGTACTGGATGGCAAAAATACTGTGTTATTGTTGTGCTGCTGAACGGCTGGAGAAACACCACTGTACTTGAGATTTACACAAACGTGAACCTTTTTTTACGAACCTTTGTCTCTTTATCAATATTTATGTTCACATTTAACTAATAATTGTGTGTAGATTGAAGAGGTATGCTGTAACATGTTTAGAATATGAAAACTGTTATCTATCTGTATCTGTACTTCCATTGCTGTGGGTGTCAAAATGTCCTGTTTTTAAATTTCTACTTTAGTCATGCTATTTCTAGTAGAAATTTTTGATAATGCAGTATGTATTAAGTACACAAGTGTTTAAAAAAGGCAGTGAAATTAAAGATGTTTTTGTAATATAACACTACACAAGCACTGTTTGCCAGCTGTTAGATACATTTAATAGAATATAATTTTTAGAAATCAAAGCAATTACATGGCAAATATTTTATAAGAGGGACATATAAGGAAAAACATCTGATGTGAAAGTAGACAATCTAATTGTTATAAGTACTTTTGTGTTGGCAACTGACGTTTGGTTGTAATCTTTGCTTTTCACATACAAACTTATGCACTCAAGATACCAATGCTGTTAAATTAAACAGAGTAATTTATTGCTTCAATTGCAGTGATGAAAAATAGTGCATTCACTGCACCTTTGACCTCACAACTACAATAAAAACAAGACATGTCCAAAATACCCTTTGCACCACCTTTTAATTAAAACATTAAAAGTAATAAGTGGTTCACTTATGTGCTCAGTGTCCTGTCCAGTCTTGAACGTAAATACAGTCAAGTCAAGCTTAGTCGAGCATCACCTTTCCAAGTTCTCCTTTCCGGAATGCTCTGATGAAATCGTAGGCTGCTGCACTGTAGTCTGGCATTTGGACAGTGATGTTGCCTAAAGAGTTAATGTGTTATTGGTTAAATAGATCGGATAAGTTGTTTCACGAACAACCGAATGCTTCAATTATTAAAGAAGTGTAAGTGAGGTTGATTTATTGTGTTAATTCACTAAAATTAAAAAAATTGAGTGGCCTGAATGAACTAGCTCACCAACTCCAGTGATGGCCTTCACACGCTTTATCTTGCCGAGCTTTACTGCTATACACTTCAGCACGTGCTGAATATCATCGCAAGGCTCTTCCAGTTTATACTTCTCAACGTAGCTAAAGAAGAAATTGTCACAATCATTATTGATTACTTGCTTTATAAAATATGCAACAGATGATTGTTTACTGCTATAAAATTGTAGATTTGCTCAAAACTCACTGAGAATAAATGCAAAACCTACCTAAATCTTTCCAGTCTGTTCAGTGAAAAAAGCAGATAATCTGCAATGATATCCTCACCAACTAAATGGTCCAAAATGGTACCTGTTTGAAAAGAAAACGCCTTCATTACCTTACAATTGTGACATTACAACTACAAAGCTACTACAGGTGAAACTCGAAAAATTATAATATCGAAACAAAAGTTGAAACTAATATATTATATAGACTCATTACATACAAAGTGAGATATTTCAAGCATTTATTTGTTATAATTTTGATTATTATGGTTTACAGGTTATGAAAACCCCAAATTCAAAATTAGAATATTTTGAAAAGGTTTTCATAGCTGTAAGCCATAATCATCCTAATTGATGATTTTTCAACTGAAATTTGTGGACTTTACCACATAAAGCAAGTTTCATTCCAGTCTCTACGTTCTCTATTTTAGGTGGCAGGACTCCTGGGGTGTCCAGTAAATGAATTATGGGTCGGTCACAGACCTATTAAAACAAAATTGAATTTAGTGCTACGGGAGAACACATCAACTCAATTGAATCTGTTATCCGCCTATTAATTATTAATGAATACAGCAAACCTGAATTTTGGTCAGGACAGCTTTTGTAATTCCTGGTTCGCCTCCAACTTTTGAAGCTTTCCCTGAAAGCAAGAACATACAAATATCAAATGTCTAGGCCTCCGGTTTGTTTCAAAGTCAAACAAACAACTTCAGTTTCATGCTGACTTAATTAATAGACTGGAATTTCTTACAGCAAGCAGAAGAGTATTTACCAAACATAAACTAAATACCTTTTTTCAAATATGTTCTTCTTACAGCATTAATCAGTGATGATTTCCCCACATTTGGCACACCAATGACCATCAGACAGTAACTTCTGTCCTACACATAGATGAATAACAAAGTCAGAAAACTTCACAGCAAAATGTAAGCCACTGAAATAATTGAAACCCACCTCTTCTCTGTGAAAACGTGACCCACTTTCTATCAACTCTGTCACGAGAGGAATGATCTGGAACGTCAGTGAAAGACAGAATGTTTAAATTTATAAGGTGTCAGGTTCTCCAGTCAAGCTTTAATTTAGACATTTCTGATGTAAAATGTAAAACCTCTCACCTTTCTTAGGTTTTCATCTCGCTGTCTTAAGCAGTCTGTGAATAAAACATTCCTCACACCTTCTCTCTCAAGCTGCTTCACAATGCACTAGTGGAATAAAAAAACTTTATATCTGATTTGCACGTTATTTAAGTACTTTCTGTTCTTGCATCTATTAAGGCAGTTTAAATTCAAAGCAATAATGACATGTATACGATTATGACACCTGCTTTTTGGATGTGTCTGCCAAATCCATCTTGTTCAGTACAAGTAAATGTGGCCGGACATCAAGGCTTTCTTGAAATGAAGGATTTCTTCCAGAAAAGGGTATGTTGGCCAGTTAAAGAGGGTTTAACTGAAGTTTAATCATTCAAAATGTACATTATCTGCCATAAAAAGGATATTCTAGCATCATGGATCTCTATAATGCAGTCAACCTTCCTTAGACTGGCTTTCATCTGCTTGAGTCCTAAAAAGAAAAAGTCACAACGTTGAGCATAATTCTGAAGGAATGGCATGACAATTTTGAAATTTTAAGACACCTGGTTTTTATCTGATCGCCATAAATAAGATCAGTAACTAAAGTATGCTGAATGATTGAAATGCCCCTGTTCTATGTTAACTTTTGGCCCACGTGTAGCAACAAATTAGCCAGATAAGCCAGATATAGTGATTTCTAGTATGTGGCACACACCTTTAGCCATATGTCCAGGGAACCAATGCGCCACATCTCGCTCACCAAAGTCAAACACTCTCCTAAACTTGGTAGCATTGAGTAAAGAATGATAAATTCTCATCGTGGCCACTCGGTTCGTCTGATTGTAGAATGTATTTGCAAGACTAAGACCGCTGCTTGTGAAAAAAAAAAATCGTACAACTAAATGCTTCTAATTCTAAACGATTAAATTTAAAACACTGTAGTAAACATCACTCTCCAACAGATGTCATACTTCTTCTGTGCTTCGAGTGACTGTACAGAAAGAAACTCAATCATCGCCACCTACAGGATTGACAAGGGAACTACAGAGCGCATAACTGTCCAGATCATGGTCCAGATTCTCTGCCATATCTTTAGTAGGGATAATACTTTGCGAAACTCTATATGAATTCATTCTCGTTATGAAAAGTTTTCACTATTTTTACGCTTGAGTTTAAAATATCTGAGAGTGGGATTATGAATGAAATTTGGGCCAAAATAAATTTGTTTCTTCCCTAGTTTTCCTTTAATAAAAGGGTTAATAAAGCATATTTTTAACAAGTCTTGTAACGTAAATCTGATTCCAATTACCCTTTATTTTAAGTATCTTATTTCTACTGATTTCAGTTGCTGCATCATTGAACATTGAATACATTTCCTGAATTATTTTCGTGAAATGGCGCCCTCACGTGTCAACATTTAAAGTTGATTAGTAAAAACAGAACGCACTTTTACGTCACGTGTTGCCAGTTCAGTTCACTAGAATGGAATTTGCCATACTCACAGAATGTTCGTATGGAATTTGAATAGGAACGGCAGGAATTCGAGTTGAATTATAACTCAAAGAACATCAAGAAACATCAGAAAAATAAATGATAGAATATAATAATAATTATAGGCCTATACATTTTAATTTTGTCTTTTGATTGACTTTAATGACCTTCTTACAATTAGGCTATAGCCTACATATTTAATAGCCCTACACTAAAAATAATAAACTTGGCTACAACAATATTTTAACAGTTGTTATAGGCCTATTAAAAACATTTGTTTGTTTGTTTAAAAAGATCCTGTAACCTAATTATCATACATAATTGGAGCATTCTAATTAAGAGTAAAATACATTAATTTTTATGTAGCCTATCCATAATCCATAAAATCCAAACAAATAAACAAATTAAATAAATAGGCTAAATGAATGGCATAGGCCTATCAATTAAACATGATCTGATAGGCTAATTGTATTTTACGTCGGTCACCTTTAACAGAAACGCTCTGTTCTTTTTTCTTCTTCTTTATTTCTTTTTTTTACCGGTTTATTACATCACAAGGCTACTTTTTAAAAAATATATCCATCCATCCATCCATCCATCCATCTTCTTCCACTTATCCGGGGCCGGGTCGCGGCCGTTTTTTAAATATATATTTTTATAAATATTATTGGCTATTTTTCATGAAATAGCCTATACGATTTTGAAGTTAAGAAATGAAACACTACTGAGATCATTTTGGCGATAATGTCACTATTATTTGCATAAGTCATACTTAACTGTAATTGTCTTATCACAGCTCTGAGTTATTTAAAAATACTCTCAATCGACTTCTTTCTCCATCTGTGTAGCTATATTGTGGATAGAAACAACTATTCGTTTTAACATAATAAAGTGTTCTTTGGCTGCTTCGCAGAAACTAGTATTCGTTTCAGGAAATACAAAACCAGACTTTTGCCCGAGAGTCACTCCCTAAACTCCACTATAAACTCCACCCTGATTTGCATAGGCCAGGTGTGTGCACAGGTGTGTGTCTGAGGCTGCTTAGTATAACTGGTGGCCGCCCTGCCGAGCGGACAGTAACCACAGCGTTTTATTTATTTTTACCCGAATTATCCTCACTTTTATAGCGCAATTTTTTGAAGGTGACTCAAAATGAATGGCACTGAATTTGCGCTGCCTCTCACTGAGTATGATTTCGAGCGACACTTTGATGAGAGGTTTGCAATTGAATGGATGCAGGACAACTGGTAAGAACTGTCTTTGACTGAATAAGAATTTCATTGAATACACTTGCCATCTTTGCTTTGAGGTCCAGTATAACTTAGTTATCTGGTGTTCTATGTTGTCCCTTTCAGGAAAAAGTCGTTTTTGTTTGGTGCTGTGTATGTAGTGGTCGTGTTTGGTGGGCAGCACTTCATGAAGGAAAGACGAAGACTTGATCTGAGAAGAGTGTTACTGCTGTGGTCCCTCAGTTTGGCCATCTTTAGGTAAGTTAAAAACTAGTGTTTAATAGCGTGCACACTTACTTGGCTGTCTAAATAACCACGTTATTTTACACATTAAGACATCCTTAAAAATAGGTTTTGATATATTTAGCCCACTTCTGGGTAAAATGATTTTTATTTTATTTTTTACATGTTTGAGGAACCGCAATTAACACGTTTATTTAAAGGGATAGTACCCCAAAATAAATTATGTTGTTTACTGCCCCTCAAGTGGTTCCAAGCCGGTTTAAATGTCTTCCTTCTGCTGAACACAAAGGGAAGGTTTTTATTTAATTTTTTTTTATAACCAAACAGTTGTGGGGGCACCATTGACTTCCATAGTAGGCCTATTTTAAAGTATGTCAAATGCCCTGAACTTTTGACATTTTAATGATACTGTTCATTGTATTTTTAACGAGACTCTCACTTTCACTCTTGGACATTGTTACATATTGTTGCCCTGCATACTTACTGCTTGAAATGTGAGAGTGCCAAAATGCATGCGAGTGACATGTTTGTGATATTTACCACTTCGTGTGGCTTTTAAATCTTCAGTGCTGTTGTTTAAAGTTGGATTTGGTTTCACTTGGGTGGGGATTTCACTTGTCTTGGTCCCATCTCAAAAAAATGACAGCAAGCACAAAGTAATTGTGTGCATGCTTGTGGAAAGAACAATGGAATATTGTGATTGGATGGGAGCAGTGACCTCTGGTCACATGCTCTTTAGATCTCCCTTAGCAACTGGACTTTCACCACTATAATGAATGTTTGGATATTGATTGCAGTTTAACACAGAAACTGCCTGCTAGCAATGTTCCTGGGGGGTTTCTCCCCCACCCCTAAAGTTAAGAGGCCTGAGTTGTTTATCTTGGATGCAATGGTTTCGCAGCCATGGCAGACAATATTCATAAACAAATCTTCATATATCAAATATTCATTTCTTTTTTTTTTTTCTTTCAGTATCATTGGAGCGGTGAGAACCGGTTGCTTCATGTTGTACATTCTCAGCACCAATGGGTTTAAACAGTCTGTTTGTGATCAGAGCTTCTACAATGGGCCGATTAGCAAGTTCTGGGCTTGTGCTTTTGTGCTGAGCAAAGCCCCAGAGCTAGGTGAGGTTTTATTTTTTATTTTTTTTTAAAGGGATAATTCATTGAAAATACCCTTTTGTTGTAACTTACTCTGTGGAACACAACGGAAGATATTTTGAAGAATGTTCCAATTGGTTTGCATATGTAATGAAAGTCAGTGAAGTCCGCAACAACATTGGACCCCATTGACTTTCATTGTATGTCCAAAAAAATGTTTTGTGACTAAATTATTTTAATTTCTTGGTTAATTCTCTCTTTAATTGCTTATTTTGCACTTGTAATCTTTTCAGGGGACACCATATTCATCGTCCTGCGTAAGCAACGGCTGATCTTCCTGCACTGGTATCATCACATTACCGTGCTGGTGTACTCCTGGTATTCCTACAAAGACCAGGTTGCTGGTGGTGGCTGGTTCATGACCATGAATTACACCGTGCATGCGCTCATGTACAGCTACTACGCTGCTCGAGCTGCAGGACTCCGTGTGCCGAAACCCTGTGCCATCATCATCACTTGCACCCAGATTGCGCAGATGGCCATGGGGCTGGCAGTAAGTGCACTAGTGTACCGGTGGATGCAGGATGGCGATTGTCCCTCTTATGTGGATAACATAGTGTGGGCTTCACTCATGTATCTCAGCTATCTGCTCCTCTTCTCTTCTTTCTTTTATCAGTCTTACATGAAGGGTTCAAAACCCACGGGCATCAAAACTGAGTGATCTGCAGGACTAAGATTTATATACAGGTTTTATTTTTGATAGTTTACCTTGATAAAAAAAAAAATATTATTATTGTTATATTATTTATTTCATGTTTTTAAAGCAAGGTGAACAATGAAGATGTCAACTGCTATTATAGTCTGGCTGTGCCTCAAGCTGTTTCAGGGCTGTGTCTGTTCGTTCTATTCTGGTATTATTCAAAAGCAGCTTTTTATGTTGTCGTTGAGAACTTCAATGATTTTGAAGAACATCCAGACATTTTTTTTGGAGGGTGATTGTGAATTTTCTGTGTTATAAGACCGCTTTGTCTCGCAGGTCACAGTTTCTAATCTTCAAAAGTCCATGTTTGTTTACTCCTTGCAGACTTGGTAACATGCCCTGAACCCAGCTAAGACACATGGTGTACGTTGTAGCGTGTGCTGAGATCCAAGATCTGTGTTTGTAGTTTGAGAACAAGTGAAGAATTTGTCAAAAGAGTCCTTGTTAAATGTGCATATTTGTAGAACCTAGTTTAAATGGCCACACCATTAAAATGTAATCCATTTTTGTATGGTCTTCTGGGTGTGTTGGTATTGCTGCATGATAGTTCTGTTTCTCCGTGATGTTACAGAAACTTGAATTATCTGTGCTGACTGGTTGGACAGGTTCCTAGAAGATTAAAATGGGCATTTTTAAGGCTGGAATTCTCCAGAAGGACAACACCCATGTTCTCGCTCTCATTCTGTGCATGTTTCTGCCATTAGTTCACTGCAGCCCTCATGCACTGAAGTTGCAGTATGTACTAGCTGAGGAATGATTGATCTAGACTCATTCACCCTTGAATGACACATGTAGAGTCAGTATGAAATGGTTCCTTTCTGGTTTTCTGTATGCGAGTATTGAATTGGGTGTCTGACAGAGCGTTTAAACTTTAGCTGTCCCTATAATGGTTTGTTACTTGAGTCATTAGGAAAGTGCACCGTTTATATATTTATCATGTACGTCACACGTGGTCACATTTGGGAGATTGTTCAGTTTATGGTTGTGGGGGAATTAGGTTTTCCACTGAAATTACCATGATGAGGTTTCCACCTATGATCATTTAAAAAAAAAAAAAAAAGTGTATTATGTACTGGTAGAGAACAAGCCTTTGGGACTAAATATGCATTCAAATTTATTTCTGAAATGTTGCTGCTACTGTCCAAGATGTTTTTTTTATTTTTTTTGTCTCGCTGTACTCTGGTTTCCCCTGTCTGTTCCTTTAGATTCACTTTATTTTAAGACTGAAAGTTTCTGTATTTGCAAATTTCCACTTAAAGGACATTTTGATTTGTTTTAAAGAAATTTTATGACTGTCTTAATGTTAGAGATAACATTGTGTTTGTAGGAACTTATTGTAAAGTTGAATGTATAGTGGCACTAGTTTACTTTACAAAACATTTACAGCAAAGTAACAGGTTTACAACTCCTATATTTTAATAAAGGAGTGAAATGTGATGTAATGAAGGTGTCAAATGTAAATTTCTTTTCTACCTGATTGTCTGTACAAGTTCCTAGCCAATGTGAAGTAATTATGATTGTTTATTGTCATTAAAGTTATTTCTGTATTATTATGTCTTATGTTCTGTTCAATTTTTCATGGACAAAGGGTGTCAGCTGACAGGTTTGCTGAGCTGGAATATTTTACGCATTCATACACATACTTTAGTTGTGAACAGGAAGTTTTACATATTTCCAGCTCTGACAGACATAAACCTTAAGGTTGATGTAATTTCCTTTCATTATCTGTTCAGTTGGGCCAGTCACTTTTTTTTATGATGATATAGCATCATCTTGTGTTTGGATATCACTCTGGAAGCCTCTTCAGAAACCTGATTTCTTCATCACATCCTTTAGTTTCAGAGATTTTAATATGTAATAACTAATGGCAAAAACACTTTCTGGAATATTCTGGGTGCTCTTCTCCCCTAGCAGGCAAAAATGTGGTTAGGAATTAAGCTGCCGTGCATTAACCCCAGCATTTTTCATGAACAGTCAGTAACTTGCCATTTACGTGACACTTCTCATCGCCCTGCTGGAACCAGAGGTTAAGTGACTTGCTCAAGGGTACAGCAGTGGTGTGATACAGAGATACTTCAGTGCCTGTTATTCCCCACTGCTTTTACTTTCCCCAACATAACACCAACAAATTTGCCACCTTTTTAAGGACAAGTAAAAATGACTGCGAGTGGATTTTATTGTATAATAAAACATTAAAATATCTTGAGCTTGTTTAACCACATACAGTATTTCATGCTTTGAACTTAAAACCCATTGACTTAGACATAAGCACTAATATGCTAACTCGTTTCTGGGTTTTTCGGCCTAAAAAATACATCCCTGCAGCTCAATTGCCAGTATGTACATGTTCATTACATCTCAGTGGTTCATTTGGTTAGATCAGAGGTACAAAAATACCCTCATTGTACAGGCAAAAAAAGTATATAATTATTTTATCCCCCTAAAATCAACAACTATTGCATTGAACATGTTTGTATGCATCTGATGATTTTAGAGCTGTGAATCAGGGGAAAATCGTGCCATAATCTCAAAGCTGTTAAAGTTCAATACTGCCAGTGTTATGTCGATAGGACAGCTGGACTAGGAATTTTAAAGACAAAAAGGTACAATTTCAAATATGAAAAAAAAGCTATACAGAAACGATGGGAAATTAAAGTTACTCTCTATATTTGTTTCTATACAATAGTAATGTTGCAAGGTAATTTACAAAACAAATAATTGAAAACTATCTGTAATTTGCACATTTATCTTAAAATAACAAACTGATTGGATTTAAACTGCAGTATCAGCCAAGTATGTTTGATGAATGGGGGGATGTCACGCTCTACATTTTGTAAGAAAAAATAACTTTATAGCCTATTTAATGCATGCTTGCCAAACTACTTAATAAAACACTTTGAGGTTCTACATGCTTTACATGGTCATTTCATTTAATAATCATAACAAAAGCACTAAGATGAGATGACAAGATGAACCTGGACTTCATAAAAATCAGTCCAAACATCACTTAATTTATGGTTGCTAACCAGATACCATCATTTATTTGTACTTGTTTGAATGGAAATATTTATCTTGTCAGATATGGACATTATTTATTGATCCGTTCTATCCATCCATTACCTACCTATCCATTTTATGTCTTGGGCTGATAGGTCCATGTGTTCAGTTTGCTTTAGTCTCAACAGCACATCTAAACAGCTCATCTGCATTGACAAGCTTGGCAAGAACCTTGACTTTGAAATGACCGTTATCCTCTCGGGATCCTCTGGAGCAGAGAGAGAGAGAGGGAGTGACAATCCTCACACATGTAAACTCTCCTATTAATCATTTCACAAATCACCCTCCTTGTTTTCCTTGGCTTCCAAAACATGTTTCTTTTGAAAAGAGATCAGATGACACAAGAGATATCCATTCACAGCCTTTTGCTTAAACGTATGTTAAGCACGTTGTTAGTTAATATTTTATTGAGTCTATTGTTTTATTGATTACAATGCTTGAATGAAGAGCAATTACAGCAAAAGATACCATATTTACACACTTACAGAAGTGTAATTCTATATGTTTGATTAATGTGCAACAAGCCTTCTGTATTAACATACAGTCTGTTTATTTTTAACCTTTGTAAATAGGAACATAATACAAAAATAGTTTTGAAACAGACATGTAAAATTTTTATTGCATTCTCAATTTTTTAAAAGCTGTTTTAAGTGATATTGTTTAATGACTTAAAGATAATGGGGATTTTTAGAATATATAAAATCTAAAGCTGAAAACCTTATTCGTTTTTTTATTTAAAAAAAATATTAAGAATATAAATATATTATTTGGTACAGTCTGTGTTTATTTTTAGCATTTGTATACAGGAATATAATATCAATATAAAAATAGATTTTTAAACAACAAATTAACATGTCATTGAATTCTCAAATTACTTTCTGCTGTTTTAAGTGTGTGGTATTTTTATTTATTTAATGATTTACAGCTAATGGTCATTACGAGAATATCCAAACTATCTTTATGATGTATATTAAGAATAAATATATATATTTTTTTTATATATTTATATATTTTTTTTAAGAATATTTATATATGTTTAAAATAGAAAATGCAATATACATACCAACCAAATAATAAAATAAATACATAGATATACATAGATAAATAACATTCAAAGATCTGACTAAAAGCTTATAAACATAATATGAAAGCGACTAATGCTCTTCATGTATTTGGCTTTTTAAAGATCTCAAAGAAAACTTTTAAATGTTATAAAATCCAATTTAAAGAGACAAAACATTATATTATTGAGAAAGACGTTTTTAAACACTTAAGTACTGGCTTGGGCTGGCTTTGTCCCTCATCTTATTCCTATTTCACCCATAATAAGCACTTCTAATGGGGGAGGTGTGGGTGAAAGGGGGGTCATGGGATAGGTACAGGTATAAAACAGTGCTGTAGGGGTCAGAAATCAAATCCCTGAGGAGTATCAAACCAGACAGACCTTTATACTTCTCCAGACCCTTCAGGATTCAACCAGTGGTGACTCAACATGTGGAAAGACAACAGTATTGGTAAGCACTACTGAATGGTGATTTTTTTTTTTATTATTGATAGATATCAACATATAAGATGTAATAAGAAAAGCCAATCTTCTCCATCTCAAACCAAAAGTCATATCCAAAAGTCATATACTGTTACTGTTCTTCTGCATACATTGCATTGATATTGTTTGCTTGTAATATAGTATTTTTTTTTTACTGTAAGGTTGTGACATTCATGATAACACTAGGCTTTGCACTAATTTTTATCTTATTTTTCAGATGCATCTGCTAAAATATCTGGAGGCAGTACTGTATCAAGAAGTGCAAGCCGCAGGAAAAGGACAAGTTTCTCAAAGGAACACGTTGAGCTTCTGCGTGCCACATTTGAGACAGATCCTTACCCAGGAATCAGCCTCAGAGAAAGTCTCTCCCAAACTACTGGACTACCAGAGTCTCGCATACAGGTGGGTCACGATGTTGTATGGCACGTTATGTACAATAGCACACTGAATTCACTGAAATTTAAAGGGGTTGCTCACCCCCCAAAAATGAAATCCTGTCATCATTTAATCACCATCATGTCGTTCCAAACCTAAACCTTTCGTTCCGCTGCATGTGAAACAGATTTTTTTCCATTATTTTTTATCTATATAATTAAAGTCAGCAGGGTCGAAAACAACTTTTGGCCCCATTGACTTTCATTCTATGGACACCCCTTTTTGGGTGAACTAATTCTTTAATTATGTAAATAAGGAAACAACCCCTTCTTCTTCTCTTTCTCTGTATCTCTTACGCATTTACAAATTCACCAGCTACGCATAAAAACAGGTGAAGTGATATGCTAATAAGGCCTTATGTGAAACATACTGTTTGCTGTCTTGATACCACTATCAATATCTGACATGACGTAAGCGTCTTTGTGTTTATCTGCTGTTTAGTTTAGAGACCATACGGCCTGTAAACAATAGACATACCAGGCATAGATAACCATCCTGACTTTATGCCACCATAGCTGGATGTCATCTCACAATGATTAACCTGAATCTTTTGACAGGGAAGCTCTTATCTGGATGCACTAGATGGTTGAGTCTAATCTATCAACTGTATTCTTATGAGACTGACCCTCTATGTCTTGATGTCTCCACTTGCAATAGGTATGGTTCCAGAATAGGAGGGCTCGCACGTTGAAATGCAAGGGCGGAAAGAAACCATTGTGGCGATCTGACTCACCATTGCCAGCCTACAGTGCCATGCAGAATTCACCGGTGCAGATTCACTCTTCTAACAGGGAGGGCGGCAAGTCTGGTGCGGTCACTGGGCCTTTATGCACTTCGCCAACTGTGCACCCAGATCATATTAAGGAAGAGATGGAAAGGGATGGCCACTATGGATGTCACACACCATCTTCCATGTCTATCGGTGATGATTCCGGCTACTGCACCCCTTCATACGGACACCATCAGGCCAGAGCCATGAACGCTCACTGCAGCCCTCCTCTTCTAAGCCCAGAGCATCAGATGCCCCCTAACTGGGCTACGAGGTACGAGAGGAGGTCACCTATAACCTCCATGTGGAGTCCATATCATCTTGATGCCTATGCCTGCAAAACAAGCTCCATCCAGACCTTTTTTTACTCTCCATCTGAAAAACACAACAGCCTTCAGCCACTGACCCCTGTTACCCCAGACTCGGGTTGCTGGGAGGGCACTCCTCCAGCTTCCAGCTCTTTTCGTGTAGACAACCCGGAAGTTCCGAGGATGGAGAGCCAACAGGAAAGCGGGATTCACCACGGGCCTCTGCCTGAGCTGCCGGCCCTGTCGCTGCAGGAGATCCTGGGAGAACTGCAAGGAGACTGGTGGCAGGGAGAAGGACTAAACAGCCACTCGTCCTCTGAGGACAACCATATGTATGGCTGAATTTTGCTGTGTGCAATGTATCTATGACTATTTATTCAATGTATTTATTGACTATAAGGATATGCTTAAACAAAAATTTATTATTTATCTGATCTGAAAGTAACAACGTGAGAGATTTCAGATGTTTTCAGACTAATTAAATGGGCTTTAACCTTATTTATCTTCATTTTTGCTATTTATTTAATAGTCTCTGTAAAAGTGTAATCATGCAGCCGTGTGTACAGACATTTTTTATCGACTTCATTTAATTGCTGCACTTGTATTTAAATAAAGATGTGTTTCCCCCTAATGCTCTCTCAAATATCAGATTTTATACAATTGTTCTGTATATTGCTATAGCTTTTTGTACTTATTCTTTAATGCATGGATAACCTCAATGCCAAAAAAAACATGATAATCATTAATATGCATAACACAGTGTTTCTGTCATCCATACGGTGAAATATTTGTGCACGATACTTTCCATCCCTTTTATGATCTGAATCAAAAAGTATACTCAACCATTCAAAAGTCTGGGGTTGGTATACAAGTTTTTAAATGTTTCTGGTGTAATCTACCTGCACCAGCTGCTTTTACATTGTTACTTTTTTTGTGAGCGTGTGGTGGGGGTGTTTTTAGAAACAGTGATGAAACAGGAAGAGGAGATAAGTGTTTGCATAAACTGTAAGGCCTTCTGCTTGCAGCTCCTTTGATCAACAGGAGCGATTCGTTTGAAGAAGGGTGGTGGAACCAGCACTAATGGGTTTTAGTAGAAACTTTCATGAAATATATTGTACTTTTGGATTGTTAGACTATAAATAAGAAAGCTCTGGAACTATACAATACAACATGACCCAATAACAATATAAGGTGACAAGGTGAAGGTAATCTCCATGGTTTCACATCTGGATTGCAGGAGTATGATGAAAAGCTTTTGATGTGCTTTCATGGTACCCTGGGGCTGGTGGTAACTGAAATATGTCTCCTATCTGTTAGAAATGTCTCCACGCTCTTTTCCCATCTATACGCCTGCCAACAGCATGTGCTCTTCCCATAGGTCTTCATGACTCTACTCGCTTCTTTATAAGCATTCCTGCCTCTCTCAGAACAAAATAAGTCACAGTGCAACTGGATGGTGGCCAGGTGGACATTTTGGACAAGAAGTATTTTCCAAATGTCTGGTGCACAAGCATTACAAACTTAAAATCCTCACTTCTTATACACAATGTGTAAGAATGGACTAGTAGGGGGTTTTATGTGCTGTTGCAAATTGTTTGTAGGCCAATTATGTATGTGTGTGTACGTTCATTAAACCCTTAATCTTTTAATGCCATGCAGTTCACACTGCACCAATAGATGCGGAAAATCACCAAATTACTGTAGGCCTATGTCACTTCTTAGACGTTCCACGACCAGACAAACCGTGATTGAACATGATCTGACCAATGCCAGACAGACGGTGACAAGGGTATCTGCCGAAGTGAATGTGCCGGCGTCTGCAGTGTGACTGAGCTTTTATAAAGGACTGAAAGTGTATTTGAACCCAGTTAAATATGTAGGCCTACTGGTCTGTTCTCTATTCCATTGTGTGTTCTGGGATCTCATTTTTTGCTATGTTGTGCTTACAATGCACAATACAGCAGGATGTTTGATTTTGGGGATGTTTGGCATTTTTTCCTCAACATTTTCTTTCAAAAAAACAAAAAACAAAAAAAAAAAACAAGAAGGAGGAAGCTAGTGGTTATTCTGTCCCTATTGGATGAAACATGCAGCGGATGTGACTCATACTGCTGTCAACAGTTATTATAGCAAAGAGGTGTGTTTTATATGGAAATAGATAAAACGTGATAGAGAGAATGTGTGTGTGTGAGTGATATATATATATATATATATATATATATATATAAAACGTGATAGAGAGAATGTGTGTGAGTGATACATTATATATATATATATATGAGCACTAGCAAACCAAGAAAATCTCTTCCTGTTTACACAATTCATAGTAGCCTACAGTAGCAGATGTGGCAGAATTTGCCTGAACCTTAATTAATTTAATATTTATAATATATTTAATTTATTGTTTAAACTATGAATAATATGAAATATATAAAAAATATTAGAAAATACTGTGTGTGTGTGTGTTATAATTATTATTCATATTTAGGCTAAACAATATAAATAAAATAGCCTAGATCTTAGCCTGATCGCTTCTATTTTATATAGTTGCATAATTAAATTATAAGTGGATCTCTGGTAAATCACCGTGGCAGATTTGGTTGTGTTTTTGAGTGATCATTACTCGGGCGGCCGTAATATTCTCACACTCACTCACAAAGTCCTGCATTCATGTGTGGGGTGGGTGTTAGCTTTTCTTTTTCGTTTTCAAACTCTACCAGGCGGAGGCGTTGTGTGACATAAACAAAGAGGTGAGCGCTTTAAGATTACATATTATAACTTCTTATTTTCTTATATGTCTTAACATTGAATAACGTTTTTGTTGTTGTTGTAAAATCGCTAATAAACCGCTCTGCTTTGTACGTTTAAATTGTAAATACTTTAAACAGACATAAGCTCTCGAGCGTTTCGTTTCACCCACAGCGCGCTCGCGCACTCTCCCAAGTAAGTTAACGTAAATAAATTAAACTGTGGCTGCATTTTTAGCCAGTCGTTGTAAAGATTTTATATCTTGGTAGCCTATAGTGTTTATATATTTAGTATGTAAATGTGAGTAAATAGTAGGGTTTGGTGATACAGTTGGTTAGCTATGTTGAGATATCTAGCTCTTAGCATTGTTCTTGTTTTTACCACAGAAACAAAACAAAAATATTATATATTTATTGTACTGACAGTGTTCACTGCATTACGTTTACAAAATATTCTAAACGGCAACATTAATTGTTGTGGAAGACCGAGATTTGCCTTGGCAGCTGGTTTTAAAGTGTGAACTGTGACAACTTTGCTAATCAACTAACGTTAGCAACTTAGCTAACTAGTAAGAGGAAGTAACGTTAGTGGGGAAGAGTTTGTGAGCCATCTTTTGTGTGTGTAATTACTGATTTATGATTATTGGACGGATATGTTAACTTATGAGTTGCTTCTGGAGCACTAAAATATTTTGTGATCATATCTGATGTGATAATAAAAAGAAAACACAAACATACACACGAAATGTTAGCTGAAAATCGTCAGTGGTTTTCCAATGAACTGTCTGCTGCTGATCCAAATTGGAATAATTATGATAACATTACACTTTAACCCGAGATTTTTATCCAGCTGTTTTTTTAAATGGTTAGAGTTTTTGTTGTTGTTGTCATGTGTCAGACGTGTTTACAAATCTTTGAAGCAGATTCTCATTTAGTTTGTCTGTTTACTGCAGATTAGTATCATGGCAGTTAATACAATAATGTTTTATTGATCATTAAGTAGTACTTTTTTAATGATGACGATTTTTGGATGTGAATGTATAAGGTAGATGCAGAATTTCCCAAACATTTTTGTCAGCAGAACCCTTTGACCTAAAACATTAGCTTGATCCAGCCACTCAAGATAATTATTTTAATAAAAATAATTTATTTAACAATCTAACAACACATTTGAGTTTTCTCAGTTCTCTATTAATGGTCACATCATATAACATGCAGGTAAACAAATAATTTTCTCCCTTTTTTTTATTTATTTATTTGTATTGTTTTATTTATTTTTTAAATCATATATTTTAATTGTACTTGTTTTGATTTAATTACTTAATCGCTTTTTATCAACTCACAAATCCCCAATTTGGGGTCTACAAGAAAGTAAAGTATGTTAAATTTGAT
Source organism: Phoxinus phoxinus (assembly GCF_949152265.1). Taxonomy (NCBI): domain Eukaryota; kingdom Metazoa; phylum Chordata; class Actinopteri; order Cypriniformes; family Leuciscidae; genus Phoxinus; species Phoxinus phoxinus. The sequence continues at coordinate 12,064,498 of NC_136889.1, read as the reverse complement.
TGGAATTGAAAAGTTAATTTAATCTTGAACATCATTTAGTTAAAAATCCATTTAAGTCAGCAAGGGTGGGTCTGCTTGCATTAAAAAAAGGGAAGTTTTCTTTCTTTCTGTAAATGCATTCTGTTGGAAATGTCATGACATGAAATGCAATACCATGCAATACCCTGTATTACCAACAGCTGAGGGTGAATTTTGTAATTCAATTCTTGTGCAATTGATTAATCCTGAGGATGTGACATAATTTAGGTGAATTTATCAGATTTGCATTAGTTTTAACACTTCTATGCATTCCTGTGTATTTCAACTTCTGGTAGGGTACATTTTAAGTTGACAATATATGATAAAGCTCTCTCATTTTTTTTTCTTTTAGTAATCTCAAATGTCATTTTCCTTTATTCTACAGAAGAAGATGCACTATTACAGATATGAAAATGCAGAGGTCAGCTGTTGCTACAAATACCTCATGTTCAGCTACAACATTATCTTTTGGGTAAGTTATTGACAATGTTTTGTTTCCGTGTAAACCCATGCACAATTACACACAAACACACAAACATGCCCTCATCTGCAAATCGTGTTTAAATGGGCAGCCCTTCTAGTTCTGACATTAGATAACATCTAGTACTGCGTCTGCCCTGCCTATCTTTTATGCCACTCTCGCTCAGATAACATAATCTGCAGACCAGCACCACATTTCATGTTTATTCGTTCCACTTAATTTTACACATTGTGCACAGATGTTTCACACTTTCTGACTGCATTTTCATCACAGCATGTTAACACCCACAGCTGAACCTTTATATATCAAGAGAAAAAGTCAGCCTAATGATGTCAGGTTTCCATATACGTCAACAGGAAACAGATTTACACTGACATACTATTGCAGTAGTTTGTGGTGTCCTGTATAAGGAAGCATGGGAGGAGTTCATACCAGATAACAGCTTCTAACCCGTTTTCCTGTTTTCAATTTAAAACATGGCTCCTGAGAGTTTTGAGAGAACAAGTTTTGTTGTTACTGCACCCTGTTATGCATATTTCATGCCGTTTGTGACCATTAATCGACACTTAATTTTCCATACTTTTAAATAAAGCTAAATAATTTGTATTTTTAGCATGTTCATACATTTTATACTCTACCGTTTAAAAGTTTGGGGTCAGGTCAGTAATATATATATTTTTTAAACGTATTTATTAAAGAGGACCTATTCATTTCATCAAAAGTGAGAGTAAAATGTTACAAAAACTTCAACATCAAATAAATGCTGTTCTTTTGAATGTTATATTCATCAAGAATAAATAGAAAAACAATTTCACAAATTTGCTAAGCAGAACAACGGTTTTCACCAAATCAGCATATTAGAATGATTTCTGAAGGATCATGTGACACTGAGGACTGGAGTAATGATGCTAAAAAAGTTCAGCTTTGTCATCACATGAATAAATTACATTTTAAAATATATTAAAACAGAAAAGTTATTTTAAACTTAATTATATTTCACAATATTCCTATTTTGTATTTTTGTACAGACTGTATTTTTGATCAAATAAATGCAGCCTTGTAAGTATAAGAGACTTTCTTTTAAAAAGAAATAAATAAATAACATCTTACAGACCTCAACATTTGAACTGTTTTAAAACTTTTTTTTAAAATTCCAAGTAGAAGTGTCTAGTTGCTTGGTATTCTAGAGTTTAGTCACGTTTAGTCATATTAATGCGTCATATGTTATAACCACACACGTCATTTCAGGTCTTATCTTTGTCTGAACTTGACCATTCTAATGCAACATGTCTTAATGTCTCCTAAACCTCTTCTGCTTTTCAGCTAGCAGGAACAGCATTCATTGCAATTGGCTTCTGGGCCTGGAGTGAAAAGGTGAGTTATGTGTCTGTGAAAGGTTTTTTTTGTCTACTCTTTTAGGGGGTGTTCACACTTGTAGTTTGGATCTTTTGGTCTGGACCCAAAAAGAAAAAAAAAACCATTTAGCCCTGGTTTGCTTAGTGTTCACAGTCACACTGTTATTTTCAAACACCGAACCTAATAATAATAAAAAAAAGAAGAAGCTTTTATGACATATATTTTGTGACTGAACTTTACACAGTTACACACAAAACAATGCAGTGTGTGCCAGGCTGACTGCGTTGCTTTATGTGCATACAAATGGAAAATGATGGAGCTGACTTGTGAGGAGTTTATAAAATGAGCGAAGGAGTCAAAACACTGGCAAGAATCTTTCCGTCACACACACAAACGGAAATCTGATGTTAGGAGACACGGTTCTGATGCCTGTACCGAACTGTGATGGGCAACATTGCGACTATGATGAGAAAAAACAGGTATGCTTGAGCATTCTGTCCTTTTTAGGGTCGCATCTTGTTACATCATGTCCTGTTTTTGTTTAGTTTACATGTCTTTGGTCTGTGTTGCACTCATATTTCAGCCTTACCATACCAGAGTTTGTTTGAAAGTGGACCGCTTATTTGGTGTGCACCAGGGTTAGAAAAGGTTGTGGAAAAAACACCCAGCGTTCACACTTACGGTACTCAAATGAACTGCACTAACAGAGCAATCGCTCCAGAGTTCGTTTTAATCAAACCAAATCTGCCAAGTGTGAACACACCCTTAAAAACTTTTTATTATAACTTTCTAAAAATGAGTTTATATGGCTGTAAATGTGTTTTAGTGGCTCAGGGAAAAACAACTAGTGAAAATGGTTTATTCCTTGATTTTCCCACAGGGTGTTTTATCAGATCTGACGCAAGTCACACGTCTACATGGTTTCGACCCAGTTTGGGGGGTGCTTGTTGTGGGCACAGTCACTTTCGTTTTGGGATTTGCTGGTTGTGTAGGAGCACTCCGGGAAAACATCTGCCTCCTTAAATTTGTAAGTTATCATTGTGGCCTTGCAGTGCCTGACCTGCATAAGATAGGCACTTTATAATGTGTTAAATGTACTTCTCAGACATAAAAATTTACAAATATTATTTACACTGTCAAAAGCTACTCTTTGAATTTTCACCTTGCTTCTTGACTTTTTCTTTCAGTTCTCTGGAGTCATTGGCTTCATCTTCTTCCTGGAGCTGACAGCTGCGGTGTTGGCATTTGTGTTCCAGGGCCAAGTTAGGGAGTGGATCAACGAATTCTTCTTGGCCAATGTGAAGGCCTACAGGGAAGACATTGACCTGCAGAATCTGATCGACTCTCTTCAGAAGCTGGTAAGTTTGAGAGAGTTTTGAAATATATACCAATTCGCATTCATTAGGCAAGGCACGTTTATTTATATAGAACTTTTCATACACCATGGCAATTCAAAGTGCTTTACAGAAAGGAATTAAAATAATCACAAAATAAAAGCAAGGAAAATTTAAACGGTTATAACAGAAATTAAAAGAGATATATTCTATAGTTATAAAATGAATTAAAAGAGTATAAAGATGATACATAGACAGGGGTGCACATAACTTTTTCAGTGAGTTACTCAGGTGAGTACCAGGAGATGGTGTTTGGTACTCACCCCATATGTAGCGTGGCCACAGCTGTCAATCATGACGTCACATTCCCGTTTTTATAGCATAAAATAACTAACTAAAACCAAACGAATAAAAAAAAAACGAACACTTAAATTTACTTCAGCGTGAAAAAAAGTATTATTTGATTGTTCAGATATATTTATTTGTATAAATTAAATATAATGAATCCTTATTAAAGATATTAAAAAGCTGTGCATTTTCTCTTTTTATTTTGTTGTTTGATCAATATTAAGTGTACAGAGGGCATTAGGTTTATTACGCACTGTCACTTTAAGACCAAGTGTGTAGCCAATTGCACTGATGCACTATACGTTCTGTAAAGACATAACCGTTACCGACTGTGTTTACGTGAATACTCTCCAAAACGGACATTTAGACATAATGTTGTGTGTATTTATTTTGTCCATTCAGACTCGAAAGAGAGCTCAATTCAGTCCTTGCGTCCTAGCTGTCAGTGCAGGGTTGCACGCTTCGGGTCGTGTGTTTGTGTGTGTGTGTGTGTGTTCGCACAGAAAAACATACCGAATAAAGCTCTCTTTCGCGTCGTCACTCTTATTCATCTATCCATATGTCTGCTCTTCTCTTTCTCCGAGATGTTTACATTTTTTAACGATTTGAGATATGCATCAAGCGCATGCCAACTCGTGTGCCGTCGGTAGATCAGGGCGTTACAATTCAAATGTGTGCATCTACCACAAACACAAATCAGTTCTGACCGGATCTCTTCCCCAATCGTCCCTCCCTAACATTTCCATCTAGTTTGTATTTATTCGTTGACGTGGTCGTCATTTAAAACGGGTTTTTATTTTGTTTTAGTCTGTGAAATTTTTTTATTAACACTGCCTAGGTTGCATTTTGGCGACAGTTACCCTAAAAAGGCGCGTAGTAACACAAGTGGCATTACGCATTCCTGATTATTGTCACGCATGCGTACCTGCGTACCAGCGTACCAGTTATGTGCACGCCTGTACATAGATACACTTGTCATCTGGCAAAACACCGGTGTATCATATTTTTCACAACTCCCAGTTTTACTCCCATGGTGATTACACTGTGTCTGTAGTGTTCTATCGGCACGCCTAAGAAATCTATTGGACGTCTCCGATGGACCCGATTTTCCCCTAAAATCGGACAGGATGAGCTCTAGGACTGACTCACGGGATAACCTGTCCCATCAGTCTGCACCCCAAAAACCCATTTGTTCGGAAACTCTAGGAATGGAATCAATCCAGTCAGCACCCCACAGAACCTCGAGTTTAATCTCATCAAACTCACTACTCCACCACAGACCCAGGTCATCAGCATAGTTTCATCTCTCTTACCCAATTCTCAGTGCCATTTGAGTTCAGTTTAGAATAAAAAGGAGGATGCAAAATAAAATACAGTGTAATCAGTTGGACGTGCAGTGGCACAGTGCTCATTCAGTAAATGCACAGCTAAACAGATGTGTTTTGAGTCTGGATTTGAATGTGACTACTGTAGGAGCACATCTGATCTCTTGTGGTTCCAGCTGCGGCTGGCATAGTAGCTAAAAGCGGACTCGCCATGCTTAGAGTGAACCCTATTTCTAGCTGATGTGATCCTAATGATCTGAGTGATCTGTTAGGTTTATATTTAGTGAGCATATCTGCAATGTATTGAGGTCCTTGGCCATTGAGTGATTTATACACCAATAATAATTCTTTAAAATCAATCCTAAATGAATGCTTTTACATTAAAAATTAATGCTTTCTGTTTACTCAACATGCTAACCACCACATACTTATTAGAGGTGAAACTGTTAAAAACAAACTTTGTGCTTCGCTATTCACTCTTCTGTGTCTTCGCCAATTCTTCTTTAATTAAATCAATGCTAAATTAACAAGCCTGATTGAACCTGAATCCATGTTGAGTGTTGAGTGTTGAGTGAGTCCTTCAGAGTGAACACGAGTGAATCTGACTGCAGTAGATGTGAAAGATATGAATAAAAATGATGTTATATCAGCCAGTGCACATACCTGTATTTAGTTCCTGTTTTCGGTCAAAGTCCGAAGTAGTCGATTGTCGAGTTCACGCGGATAGGTTTAGTTACCTATGATCACGTGCGTGAATTCGACAATCGACTACTTTGGACTTAGACCGAAAACAGGAACTAAATACAGGTATGTGCGCTGGCTGATATAACATCATTTTTATTCATATCTTTCACATCTACTGCAGTCAGATTCACTTGTGTTCACTCTGAAGGAATCACTCAACATGGCTGGGCACTTGTATGACACATCAAGGATGATAAGAGAAATAAAAGCAGGTTTAAAATTAGACCCCATTCAAGTCAATAGGGTGCAAATTTTAAAAAGAGGATAACACGGTGTAGGCAACACCGATTTTTGTCGTTGTTCTCTGTATTGACAGCACTCCAAATTTACTAAAAATTGAGCTCAATGTTAAAATTGACCGGAGTTCTCCTTTAACACATATGTCTTGGTTTTGAATTTATATCTGTTTTCTCAAATAATATTTAACATTATTGTTAATGTAATTTGGGGAATTATGATAGCACAATTTTGACTGTGCTTACTCACCTTGCCTATTGCAGGGTTTGATTAAAAACATCCTGAATGTACATTTTGTTTTATTCACAGAACCATTGCTGTGGAGCTAAAGACCCCAATGACTGGAATCTGAATGTGTATTTTAACTGCTCACAGAGTCAGCACAGCAGAGAGAAATGTGGAGTGCCCTTTTCCTGCTGCATCAGCGACCCTGCTGTAGGTTCCTTTCTCCTTCACAGCAGCACTCCACAGAAAAAAAAGAGTTCTTTTCATCATAAAAAATACTGTTTAAAAGAACACATTGTGCTTTCAAGTCAAAGGCCAAGCACGTTGAAGACTTCCTTTGCTTGCTGTGGCCTTGAAATGTTTCAAAGAATAGTTTAACCTCATGTCATGTCATTCCAAACCCATACTTCTTTGTCTGAGAAACTTTGCAGAATGTACTTTGTAATTGCATGGTTCAAAACATTATTCCACATTTTATGGGGAAAAAAGGAATGTGGATTTGGAACAACATGAGGGAGAGCAACATTTATGGGTGAACTATCCCTTGAAAAGCCAATGAAACTGAAAACTGTTTCCCAAAAAAACATATTTTTATTTCTTAGTGCATCAAGCCAATATGCCTAGTTGGTTACTACTACTCTTACTGTTACTTTGTAAACATCATTACATGCTCCTTAAATGGCAACCAATTTAATTCACTTTCACTGTGCTAGTAGGGAATTCATCTTAGAAGGGCTAGGTTTTATTTGTTTTTAGGATACTGACTAGGGGTGTGATGATACACTTAGCTCACAAGACGAGACGATATACGAAATTGGGTTCACGAGAATGAGATAAGACTTTTTATTTTTTTAGAAACACTATATTTAAGAAATCTTCAATGACAAAATATGACTGGGAAAAACTGAAAGTCAGAAAGTCATGATTTAATAGAGTAATTGGATAATATTTTTGTGGAGAATAGCGGTTATAATGACTTAAAATTCATATATAATAACAATATATTGTTTTTAAAAAAGTATTAAAAGCAAGTAATTTTATGGTTTTATTGAAGGACACTTTATTATATTATGCATATTACATTATGCATTATAACAATCAACTTGTGCACATTTATAACAAATGCCTGCAGAAGGCGGCGATGGCCGTTTCATTGTTGTTACACTGTGCAACATAATCAAATCCTTGTTTAATATTGGCCAAAAACTTTTATTTCAAGTGTCCACCTAATCTTTAATGTTTGGCCACTTCACGATAGAAATGCTAAAGTCATTGTAATTTCTTGAACAAGAACATATGGACATCAGAACATGCTAACTTAGAGCGAGGGTTTAATTGAGGAATTGTGACAGCCCTACACTAATCATCTTATGATTATTGTCACTTCAGTTCTACTTTCTGGGTATGAATTATCATATGCAGTAAAAGACAGAACAATATAATGTGAGCACTGTAAAAGGTGTTGATATCACGAGACAGCTTTTCACCTTGACGAGAAATATCATTATGTTTTAATATCGTAAGATCTTGTGGCACAAGATCTCTTCCCACCCCGAATACTGACCCTAAAGTTTTTTTCTTCTAGGCACAGGCTTTGGTTTAAATTACTTAGTGCATGGTCATTTATTTCTATCGTAAATGACTTTACAGTAATTATAGGCCTCATTTTCATGAACCTGTGACTTTTCTTTACAGGATACAGTGTTGAACACGCAGTGTGGATATGATGTTAGATCAACTGGCACAGCGGTGAGTGCATATTGTACAGTTTTACTAGGCAATTTTGTTCTTTGCCATTGTTGACAAAAGTTCTGCTTTAACCCTATAAACCCGAAGTGTAACACCGACGGTACACCAAGTGAAACAAATTCATAATAAAATTACTAAGCAACCACTGAATGGAATTAAACAAATCAATTCTTAACTCCTAACGAGTGCTGAGCAGTCATTCTAAAATGGAGTGTACCGCTGGCGGTCGCCACCTAGCTATGGAAACATTAATAATCATAATGTTCAAAATTACTGCGTTGATCAACTGTGCTGAGTTATTTGCTAAAACATTTATTTTTTCATAATTTATGAAACACTTTTTTTGTGCTATGTACTGTAATATGTCAAAAACATCATATTGCTCCTATAGTTATGTGTCATATGCTGCTATGTAGATGTAATAAAATGCTTTTTAATTAACTGCATACATTTTACTGTCACTTATTTTTTTGTGAATAAACAACACGCTGTTTTATTTTTCAGTCTCAATGGAGCAACTCCATTTATGTCAAAGGATGTATGATGGCTTTAGAGGAGTGGCTTCCACGCAATCTGTACATTGTGGCTGGAGTCTTCATAGTCATATCATTGTTACAGGTATTGGATGTGCTTGAAAAAAAAAAAAAAACTGTTTGCATGGAAAATATGTTTTACAGCTAGATGTCACCCACACATAACAAATGGTTGAAGAATTTCAGATTCTGTCATCAGAATGAATACAAATTGTAGGCCCTGAAAAGAAATACTCTTCTGCATGTAAAGTATGTCTTTTTAAAACTCAGTTTTGAAGTGAATCTGAATCTAATGTTGTGTCTTGTCACTTTGCTATTAGATGGTGGGAATCTTCTTGGCAAGGACGCTGATTGGAGACATAGAAAAAGTAAAGTTTAATTATTACTGATCTCATGTAACTGGAAGCGAGCGAAGGGCAATGTATGGAACGATATGTGGACCTCCAGTTATCCTTTTTTTTCATGGAGGACAAGACCATTTGTGGAAAAGAGGACTCTGGACCATTCACTTGGACCACATTTTCAGCATTTCTAAAGACCACATATTGAATATGCAGCTGCCTAAGTTCATTTGGATACTGTCACATGTGTGCCTTCTCTCTTCTTCAAGTTTACCTCCAGCAGCCCACTCCCATTGTGTATTTTATTCTTTTTTTATTTTATATATGACCAACATTAACATTTGTAACATTTGATATACATACTGACCACAGGGTGGGACCATAACCTTTAAACTAACAACCTGAATTGTAATTCTAATCATGAGAAGAAGCAGCCTAGTCAACCAAGTTTTAATAATTGAAATGTATCGGTATGTAATTATACCGATGTATCGGTATCCTCTTACACATACTCTGTTTAACTGCAGTAAATACATTCCATTTTCTTAGTTCATTGAGTTCAACTATTCATATTTATGCAGACAGAGGCTCTGCATTTAATGTTAACTGCAAAGAGTGCAGAAGAAATATACCAAGATCTGACTAGACTCGCGTACAAACAGAACATATTGAGCGCAGTTGGGTAGAAATAAAATCCCTGCGAGTCTAGAAGAGAAGGGTCTTACATCACACAGGTTTTAAGCATCAGTGTGCGTCCTGTGTTTTTACGCATTTATGCTTTTACATTTCTGTTCCGTTAATGATCATTTTATCTGATTGTCTTGCATTTGAATGTGCAACCCTGGACTTGTGCAGACCTTTAGGAGTCACTGGAGTCTGATGCAAATCACCACATGGTTTCTAATACTGATGTCAACATTGCCTTTGAGATGCCAACAATTACCTCCTTCTATTCTTACCTGGTGACTTTATTCAAAAAATCAGGTTGTGCCTTTTCTCTCGCGTTGAAGGTTTTATCAAATGTAGTGTTCTGTCTAACCATGTGCTACACATCGAATAATATTTACTTTTTGTATTTTCAATTGAAAACTTAACTGCCATTATAGCACAAACTAAAATCCATAACATTAACATAACATTAACTTCACTCTTAGCCCAAAGACTTTTACTGTTATTTGTCCTTTTCACAGTTCTATGATAGTATACTTGTGTAATATGACCTGAAATTTACAATAATGCAAAAAGGAATTTATGTTAATAACTTAGAAATTGTTCATCTTTTCAATTCAGAGAGCTCTATTTTGTCTTTTTTTGGGGTGTCTGTCTGTGCCACTGTGTAGTGTTAAAGCTTGATTTGAGTATTTAGTATTTACTAAAATGCAGTTTTACTGCAAGAGCCTCCTTTTTAATGAAGGGATGTTTTTTTTGTTGGATTTGTCGTTTGTTTTTGAATGTGTGTTGTCTTTGTAAATATTTTCTTTTCATTGTTTTTATATTCAATAAAAAGTTTGTTAGCTATCAGCCTCATTGCTGTTTATCTTTTAAAGAAAATACGCTGGTTTATGAAGTTCATATGCTGCAAATCTCAAAGTTGGATTTTATATAAGGATCTTATTTTTGCAAAACACATTATACAGGGAACTAAGTGAGGACTTGTCAGTAAAAAACAAAATAATTAATTCTGTCTTATGCTCACCAAAAATACAGTAAACAGTAATATTGTGAAATAATACAATTTAAATAAACTGTTCTATTTTAATTTATTTGAAAATGTAATTTTGGTCTTTTTGTGAACAGTTAATCAGTGAAAATTTAAAACAACTTTTATCGAAATGTAATAACTTTTCTACTTCAGAAACAACATTCATTTGAGGCTGAGAATCCCTCTTTTTTTCTAGTAATGTCCACTTTCAAAAACCTGTCCTACCCATTTTTTATTTTTTTTATTTTTGGAAATCAGAATATGGAAGTAACAAAACTTCTGATAAAGATTTGTTGTCTTCATAAAGAAAGAATTAATTAAAGTGTTTGTTGCATTGTGACTGGAGCAAATTAAAAGTAGAAACTTCCCGAGGGTTCAGTTACAGAAAATCGCCTATACCTTTAATCCTGGATGGACTTTGGCAGGGGAGCAGGGAAAAAACAACAAATAAACAACCTGAACAATGTAACATAAAATAGGCCTTTAAAATTCAGACTTTGCTGTGTGTTATGACATCTGAGCTCCAGGCGGTCCGGTCAGAAAGGTTCACTTCTTGAGCAAGCCTGCAGTGCGGTACATTAGCCACAACTCTAGAACTTTTTTGTTACTTTTTCTGCCCATACAACTAAAGCATCTTTACTATATAGTAGCAGTGGTATTTTCAAAATGACTTATAGCACAGCACAATTGTCTTGCTCAATTTGTGATCAAGCAAGACTGGGTTTTGCCTTTTCACAGTCACCTCTACATTAGATTGAACACCTTTGACAATCAGTGCTGATAAAAAGTCCCATTATTGGCTTTTCTGGCAGGGCAGATGGAGTGGGAACATACTGAAAACAAATATATATTTAAAAAAAATCATTTTTATGCTGATGATACTCAAATTTACATCAGCTATAAATCTGATCCTACTGTCACCTCCAAAATTCTCTCGGAATGTGTGCAGGAAATAAAAATGTGGATGCATCATCATTTTTTTAATTGAACTCCTCTAAGACAGAGATTCTACTCATTGGCACACCTGTGGCTACTCACAAAGGGAGACATTTTAATTTGATCATGGATGATAGTGTATCTCCATCTTCTTGTGCTCGTAACCTTGGTGTGATTTTTGACGCCCACCTAACACTAGACTCTCATATTAATATAGTATTACAAAATCTGCATTCCATCATCTAAGAAACATTGCAAGAATTAGGCCCTATTTTACTCTACCTGATGCTGAAAGGCTTATTCATGCATTTGTTACTTCCAGGATTGATTATTGTAATGCACTTTTTGTTGGTTTACCTGCTAAATCTATAAAACGCCTGCAGTACATTCAGAATTCAGCAGCACGTGTGCTCACATACACTTCACCCCGTCAGCACATTACAGGTGTGCTTTATAGTTTGCATTGGCTACCTGTCACATATTGCTTTTAAAACTCTCACACTAACATACAAAGCTACACATGAAAAGCTCCTTATTATATCTGTGACTTAGTCAGCCTGTACGGGCCTTCTCGTTCCCTTCGGTCTACGGATTCTCTTACTCTTCAGCAGCCTCCCTGTAGATTAAAATCTATGGGGGAGAGAGCTTTCTCTGTTGCGGCACCCAGGTTATGGAATGCACTTCCTCTTACTGTTAGAGATGCTCCTACATTAGCCAGTTTCAAGAAGTTGTTAAAAACACATCTTTTTAAAATTGCTTACATAGACTGTCATGATTAGTATTTTTACTGGGTTGCACTGTAATGATTATGCTGTATTACTCTTTTACTTCTGTATTTTACTTGTTTTATTGTCTGTAGTGTTTTGGGTTTTAGAAAAGCGCATTATAAATAAAATGTATTATTAAATAAAAAAAGACCATTACCCCTCTGTAGGGTGATGTGCACATATTTTTCTGGGTCAGAAGTGTAAAATACCTGATTTCTTTCACCGGAAGTTACAGAACAACTATCTCCCTCATGGAAAAAGCTACAGTACGACTAAAGGATGGACAGAGGAAACTGTCTTTTCCTGTTGTTGTTCAATCAGACCTTCCCCAGTCACAGTAAGGTATTCTTTTGATTTCTTTCTCTTCCAGTGCTTACAATGGGTCACTATAGCTATTTGCATCACATCCTATTCTAAAGAACAGAAAATAATAGTTCTGTTTCACATATATTTATAGGCTACTTGCAGTTGCACTACATGAATGCATTTGACTTACATACATTAATAATCACAAAAAAGACACAAAAAATGGAACAATAATGGCTTTTCAACCACAAAGACCACATGTAAAACACAACATTAGTGTCAACTCTTTCAATTGCCATGATCATATGGAGACTTATCATAAATCTCTGAAATATTCGATAAAGCTGTCAGCTACCAACAAGAGTACAGTAGCCTACTCTCAGCTTTATGTAACATATTTGACCATGTTTGAAACAAGAATTCCACATCTTTTCCTCAAAGATCAAGCACAGAAAATGCAAAGAAAAAGTCTGGGGCCCGTTCATAAGACACTGTAAACCAGAGGCAGAACATGAGGACCAGAAGTCTTGTTTATTTTTGACCGTGTTCTTTGAAATGCTACGAACACACTGCTACATTAGCTGCCCTGCAGAGATTCGCCTTTGAAGTCTTTATCGTGTGAGGAGTCAAGGGAAAAGCCCTCCGAAGTCCGCAGAGGGCCCGGTCCGCACGCAGGCCTCCAGCAGCAGCTCTTTCCCTGTAGTTGTGATGACTTCCTCCTGAGAATCGACAGATGTTGCCATTATCCAGAGTGCTGTGCACTCTAGCGAGAGTACAACATTTCTTATGCACTTAATGCCTGAAATCATCGCATGCTGTGTCATTTATTTTACATATTCAAAAATGTGTCAAATGTGTCCTGAAATAGTGAGGGCAGCCTTGTTTCCAGCACTGCTATGTTTCAGGTCAGGATAAATCTGAGTTGCTTTTGTATTCATTCTGTGATTGCTATTGAATTCTGCTTGTTTTTCTAGCTGAGCTAAACCCGTTGTAATTTTCATATATATGTTGACAGGTTCGCTACAGCGTTTTTAAATTTATTTTTACCATATTGCAGAGGCGTGAAGCAGGAACGCTTGTTGACAGTTGTACAACGTCGCCTGCATTTGCATGTAACTAATGTCAGAGATTTCACAGCTTGTGACTCCAACTTTGACAGCATTCCAGACAGTGAAATATGTATCCATGGTTACATAGGGGAGGGTAAGCTGAAGAGATATGTGAAGGTAAGCTCTTAGTTACTGAACGTTCCCCTACAGATTAGGTTAAGAATCCATTTCTCAAATATTGTGATGTTACAGCACATTTCACAAGTTCACACTTACATCCAATTAGAGGGGTAAAGTTTAATGCATATTTGGCGTGCTGTCCTGGGGAAGGGCTCCGAGTTCGGCCCCCGAACCCAGAGTAGGCCTACTCCCCCGTATGTAAGTGGTTAGGACTAGAAGTGTGGAGAAGAGGTGGTGGAGGGATGCTGCTAAACTGTCAATGGATTGAGGTAAGACTGCTGAATCTATATACCGCTTATCATTGATTGCTGAGTGCTCTCCACTTGTGTGTTTATCTGAACGTGCTCCTCCCGAACTTTGTTAATAAAACATCATTTAGAGATCTAGAGACTTTAAGACTGACCAAACTTTAATCCTGCACATGCTGTCATGTATCTGGGCATCATCTCCTCACTCAGTGAAAACATTCTTCTGGGGAATAAAAATACTAATATTTGTAACTTTTTCAAACTGTCACACACGCTTCACAACTTATAAACGCGCATGACAGACATTTGGCATAGTGTTGTGATGGGCGCTTTAGAAACACTGCTGAAGCTTTGTTCGAAACAAGACATTGATGTTTTTTTTGTTTTGAATCAGTGAGAGCATTCTGAACTTGTCAAGTAAATAATTGCAAACGAGACTCAAAGCTTCGAAACATTTAGATTTCCGATGGTTTGTCACTATATGGCACTGATGTAGAGAAATCATGTGTCCAATGACTTTAAGTAATATCTGGTAAGTTTTGCAGGTTCAGTTCAGTGTTAGGCTAATAAATTGAATGAATTGTATATAGGCTAGGCCTAAAAACGTGTGTAGGCTACAAAAAAAGGGAGAGTGATAATGGTTTAATGTGTATTAGTCAAGTCCTTCCTAAAACATATAAAACAAGCACTGGACATTGAAACTCAAATTACACACTTCATAATTAATGAGATGACTACTGAAATGTTGTAATGTAACACATTTTGACCAGCAGGTGTCATCAGCATGTGTTTCGAGCTCTTATATATTGTTTCGAGCGCTTCAAAACAAAAAGATCCGTTTGATCGATTCATTAAAAAAAGAACCGATTTAAAAGAGTGATTCGTTCATTAATTCACGAATCGAGCATCGCAAGTTGTGAATCTAAACAAAAGACAGACATTCATCCATTCATATTCAATTATAAGAGAAGTGTGGACATTCATCAAAACATCTTTCCTGTCCCACAGAAGAAGTCATGGAACATCATGTGAGTAAATAATGACAGAATTTTCAGTTTTTGGTGAACTATCCCGAAAAGTGAAGAGGAGAGATCAGGATTAGGAAATGGGGCGATGAAGGCACAAACTTGTGGCAGCAGCATGAAAATCACTCTAGCGTGCAGTTATGACATTAGCCTACTTTGTAGGCAAAAACGAGTTTGCATTTGAACACTTCTGGTTCCATCGGTTTCCAGTCTTTCGATGAAGACCTTATTCAGTGTCCCTGAATTTAATAGATTTAGACTATGTATTAGGCTACATACATTTAACATTTTAAAATTATCATTAAACAGAGTCATGCTATGAAATGTAATTTTTTCTTAATATTCCGTATGCAAATCAAAGGACATTTGTTTATAAGAAATGCTCAGAATGTAATGTCAAACATTAATTTACCGCAGTACCAACAAACATTTGTCAAAAGCCAATTTTTTTTTTTTTTACTTCTGGCAGCTGCATTTAGGCTTCACAATTCATAAAAGTTGTGTTCATCTGTTAAAATGATCTTGATGGACAAAACGTGCAAGTATCATATATTTTTGTTGATCACATAGCTTGTTTTTTTGCGATAATCCAAAAGCCTATGGAATAACCCTGTTTTTGTCGATTGAACCAGTGTGATGCTAATTGCGGGTTTGCCTACAAAGTAACGTCATACCTGCACCACTCTATTCAGAGGCCGCATCCTTGAAAGGACACACCTTCAAAGGCTGTGAAGGTCAAATCGAGCATTGTTAAATGAGACGGTCTAGTCTGGAGAATTGTTCTTGTCACTATAGCAGGAACTGTAACAGCTACTGTTAACAAGGGGCAGTAACGTTTGTAATGGACTTTTTAAAAAAAAGTTATATTCATCTGTCTGAAAACAAAACAGGGTTCACAGCCTATCAAAATATGTTGACATAGGTCCATTTCTGTACATAATTAAGAGTGTATAAACTCACATTTGTATCATATATGTTGAGAGCCAAAAACTAAGATTTAAAAGTGTAATCTGGGATTTTCTCTCAAAAAAATCCTGTTGTCACAGACACGCAATGAATTCTGGGGAAGTCTACGCTGCAAAGGATCCATCTGTTTTATCCTTCATTGCCCAGGAAACGAAGGATGTATTTCTAGGCCGCATTTGAAGGAGCCTTCAAATTGGGACAGCCTTTGTCACGCCGCTGTGACACAGTCTGCCTTCGAATTCTGCCTTCAAAGAATGTAGCCTCTGAATTGGGACACTGGCTCTATTTTCTAAACTCTTGCTAGGCCTTATTGTGAATGATTTATCAAATAATATGAAAATTATTTTTCTATTCTTTTGGTTGGTCTACATTTTTTTTTAAATCTTTTGCATTCTTGAAGTAAAATTCCATTTACCCTTATGTCTCACAATAGCGTTCTAAAGTTGCTATTCTGCTCTCTTACCTTGTGGAAGTCAATGAGGTCAGCAAGGGTGGCATGACGGTTTTGGTCCACACCCAGAAAGCTGTAATAGTCCCCAGAAGCATCGATAAGGAAATGCTTGAAACCGCTGGCTGTGCGATAGGACAGTGTGTAGCCCCATATCCTTTCACTGACCCGTACCAAGAAAGAGCCCTTAGCAGAATTCATAAGCAGTCTTTCTGAGTCCTCTCGAGAAATGATACCTTCAGGATAAACATACCAGTCAACTGTCAGTGTAGAGTCAATTATAATTCAAACTCCGCAAAACATTCACATAGTTTTTTGTCAACTGAAGCACCTCAAAGATCCTGGCTTGTTTACCCTTGTGTAAAAGAAATACACTTTAGCATACTTTTAAAAAGAGACCTTATTATGGAAATAATATACTTTAAAATAATATACCCGATAACTGAGTTTTAATTGCATGTTATTTGCAATTAATTGAAATGTATTATTTATCATTTTAATTTAATGCTAATTGATCTTAAGAGTATTACATCTTTTTATGTAATTTCATCATTACTTCTGTTGTCTTTGAAATATGGTTAAAGTGTACAGCCGAATGTACTGAAAAGCATTAATGGGAAAATACATTTAATGTAATTTCTAGTTTCTAATCATGTTTTTAATTGTAATTACACATTTGTAATGACGTTGAATGTAATATTAAATGACACACTACAGTTAAAATATATAATCTATAACCAAGTAGGCTACTTGTGCTTTAGTATGTTAGTGAACACATCAAATTAAGTGTACTTGTTTAAGCATGATAAAAAAATTACTAAAGCAATTATTTAAAATGTGTTAAAGTAAAACGTTTCACTTGACATTATTACAAATTGCACTTTTCAAAAGTGTACTCAAGTGTGTTAAGAAACAGCCATGAAAGTGTACTATTTTTAAGTGGCCTTTTTATTTTATTTCATGTGTGCACCACAAATGCACATTCGATGAGCACACTTCTTTTTCACAAAGGTAATGACTTTTAAAGAGGAGTTGTTTAGGTATTTCAGCATTGTTTCCATTGTAATCTTGTTATCTCTGTAATAGAGTCACCAGGTGCCAGGTAGAAAGTGGTATAGTATGTTTTTCCATGTATCTGTACCAGCATTGTTGGTGTAAATCTACACCATGGCTTGTGTATGTGTGTCAGTAAGGGTATGAATGAGTGTGCATGGGATCTCTTATCTAGATATGCATCTATTCAGAATCACACAGACTGATGTGCGGCCCACATTCCGTTGGAATTTCCGACACTCACAAGCCTAATAATATGCTCTCTTGTCATTTAACCAGGAGTCACACACTGTAACCCAATCAAACATGACAAAGCTGCAGGACTCACAACGCCAGTAATTAGCCTAGCAAAACCTTTGAATTATTGAGTACTCCCTTCAATTTCTCTCTGTCTGTCCGTGTACAAGAAGACGCAGACACAACTGCTCTCCATCTGTTGGCCTGCCAGTTTCTGGTTTCAAAACAAGGCTGCATATTCCATACTCCATTTCTCTCTCCTTGTGGATCTGGGTGACAGTGTGTACAAGAGGGTAAAAGGGCAGAGCTCTGTTATCTGCTTGAGTGGTGCTAGCATCTGTCTGGGTTGCTAAAACTACTCATGTTTCCCACTTGCTTACGGCACAGTAATCTTCAGCCATGTTCTGCAATTAATGTCGACATTGGCAAGCTATTCATGTTCCATACAGTTTATCAGGTGATAATGGATTTTAATGTATCGTATAACCGGAGACACCAGAGAGGTCATTATGAAACCTTACCATGGAACCATGGGGCGATAGTATTGCCGTTCCTTTCATGTCCCGCCTGTTTTGGTTTCTGCTCTTCAGTAAACCAGAGAATAACCAACTCCCTGGAACTGGGTCGTGGTGTCCGCAACCATGCAGGGCTAATGGGAAAGGAGAGCGCTAATTTACAGAACCACACAGTTCTTAATATGGTGCATAAACCTTTAAAAATACAGCTTAATCCAGCCTAAGATGGTTTCCTGGTCTCCCAGCCTGCCTAAAAATGCCAGGTTTTGACAGAGCAGCTGAACCAGCTGAGCACCATCTTGGCCAGCTAGACTAGCTTAAACCAACTTGGCTGGTCTGAAGTGTTTCCTTGGTAGGGAAGTGTTGCACACACGTGTTATGGATTATATTGGTACCATAACGGTTGTTGTATGATCAGACATTTTTTACATTTTGATATCAGTTGATTATAAATACTGTTAAATGTAATCTTTTGCAAATCTCAAAATAAATAAAATAATGCTGTCCATTATAATTTCTAATGCCTAATTTCACTTTTAGAATTTAAAATGAATGTCCTTAAAGTATAGTATAATCTATATTTAATGTAACATACTGTTATTTCTCTACATAATGGTTACCTGTCCATTAGTGGTTGTGTTGTGGTTGTACTATGCCTGCGGCTTTGTCTGCGGCGGGACAAAGGAGGTTCTGCACGTTGAATGCCGGGCCTGGGTTTGACTTCATTGCTTGAGACAGGACTAGCAGATGGTTCAATGAATGTACTGTGTCTCCGGTGGGATTGTTTCTGGAAGTGGCCACTCAGGCCAGCCACGTGGCCTTTCTCTATGGCCCGTAGTGACTGACGCTTATACTCATCTCTTGCCCAGCGAGCCTTCCTTGTCATCTCCTCATCAGCTGCTTTGGAGCGACGTACTAAAGAGGATGAAGAAGAAAGAGTAGATGGTTAGATTAGAAAGGACAGATAGATTGGATACAAAATCCAGCTTTTATAATCCTGGTAAGTGTGCTTGGAAACATGGTAGCTGGTTTCTAGCTGGTCTAAGGTAAGCAACAAATTAGCTTGTCGTTGGTTTTACCAAAACAGTTTTTTTTAAACATGGTAGCTTATTTATTTAATCTCTATCTATCTATCTATCTATCTATCTATCTATCTATCTATCTATCTATCTATCTATCTATCTATCTATCTATCTATCTATCTATCTATCTATCTATCTATCTATCTATTTTACACATTTACACAACAGGCTGAAGCTCAGAGAGGTAAAGAGATTCAAATTTTGTAGATGCTAAGAAGAAACATAAATAATAAACAGAAAAAGGGTTTGACAGATGAAAATGCATACATGAAGAAATAACATCTTCACTCACATTGTTCCTCCCACTCTTTGTCACGTTGTTCATTTTTTTTTTGTTCATGCTCAAGGGACATATATAGCTCCTTCGCTCTTTTTTCCTCTGCACGTCGTATCTCCTCCTCTTCCCTCTGCCTCTCCTCTTCCTCTTGTTTCTGCATGAGAGTAATATAGAAAGTTTTTTTTGTGAGATAGAGAGAGAGGGAGAGTGTTGTCAAATCATATGCACCTCAGTCTTTACTTAGCCTCAGTGTGTTGTTCTAAGTCTTGCAGCACTAATGAATTAGCACCAGTGGCTCATTAGCTGTGTTGAAATGGAAATCATTTGGTTGAATAATTAATCCTCGAGGACACTATAACATGTTGCAGCATGGTTGTTTGAGATACTTAAGCTGTGTAATTATTGACATAAGGTAATTACCAATGAGGCGTTATCAGAAAATAGACACCCCTTGACTAGACCACTGGAGTCCAAAAACTTGAGTGCAGTTATTGTTCATTCTGTTTAGTAGGCCTACAGAGTTTGTTTTCTTTGAGTTTGCTGACATGGTTACTCTATATTAAAGTGCCTTTTCATATAGCTGAAGCACATCTTACTAAAAGCTAGACAACTACCCTTTTCTTTTCACATTTCTCCACTTTTCTGTCGTGCCTCGACAGTCTTTTAAAAGATTTCTTAAGGAGTATTGTGAGAGAAACACTTCAAAGTTGAATGACTCAGCACTTTCCAGTTAGAGGGATGATATGTGGGCTATGATAAATGAGCTCTTTAATATTTGACAAGTTTCTTTAGAAGGTCTCATTACCAGGCCACAAATCAAGGATAACCATCAAGGCCTCTTTTGGAATCTGCTGTAATAATTTGAAAAATGGTCATGCCTCCACCTTTGTCTGCCCTGACTCCTCCTACGTACTGCCGTTTTATTTTTCTTCCTCTTTGAAAAGATAATGCAATCAGTGCAATTTCTGTATAACCAGCCTTGCAGTATTAAAGATGCCTTTAGGATGTAATCTTCTTTTTAAAATTAATTGCTTCTCACTTTCTTGCAGCCAAACAAATTCTCGTTCTTATTAAGTTGACATGCTTTTTGGCTTGTAGAATTATTAAGCATCTAGATTTTGGGTCAATGACATCATTTTAAATGCATATTCATTTATACAATAGGCAGGCATGTAATGGTATCAAATTTTCATATAAAGTACTATCACGATTTGCAAAAAAGTGTTGTCATTCTAATACAGATTTAACATTTTTTTTCTTATAACAAAAACAGCCCTGAACATTTAAATACAATAAAACAATGCATAAAAAATATATAAAAGTAATCAAATGCACTCTTAAAAATAAAGGTTCTTTATTGGCATCGATGTCAACACAATGAAGAACCTTTAATAACCACATAACCTTTTCAAAATTCACAAAAGGTTCTTTATAGTGGAAAACAATCTTTAGATTATTAAAATGTAAGAAAAACATTATTTTAAGTACTGTTCACTGAAAGGTTCTCTAGCACAGCTGTGAAAAATACCCTTTAGAACCTTTATTTTTAAGAGTACAGATTAAAGTGCAAAAGAATTAACAATAGGCAACATTTTCATTTTCCTAAGCACTCTTATTTGTCATTGACCCCTTTTACACTATAACACGACTTCTACTTTTCACAACATCAACTAAAAACAGCATCAGCTCTGTGTAATACATTTTCTGTTCCATTTAGCCTAAAAGTGGGAAGCAACTAAGACTAACATGACAAACAAAAGTACATACATGGACTGTTCTGGAGAACTAGAAAAGCACTCAGCCCTAGTTTTTGTCGTTGATGCAGCAAGTTGCTCTCCTGTTGGTTTCAGATTGAGTATTGATTGCCTGGTTGTTTTCCTCATTGTTCTCTGTCTTTCAAAGGGAGATACAGAGAATAGAAGTACAGAGGGCCAACCTCAGCAGTCGTTCCACACACTTACCTAAATAATTTACAGAGAGATTGGTGGAAAACAACATCCACCAAACGAATGTTGGGCCCTAAAGGTGTACATCAGTGCAGGTCTCCAACAAGTAATTGATCACTTGGATTGTTTTGTGACTCCCACTGCTAAGTTAGTCCCCTGACTCTCTAGCAGATAGTTTGGATCCTTGTGGAACACGGGCAACCATTTTCGTCCTGCTGAAGCCAATTAGTGCATTCTCATTTTGCAGCACAGTTAGAAGTTTGAGGGGTTTGTTGATCAATCACCTTTAGTTTTTCTCGTATACCTTCCTCTTCCTGTTTGGCTGCCTTTCTGTCCTCGGCTTCTTCCTTCCACTTTCCTGCAACTAAACGTGCTTTTTCCTTTGCAATGGCATCTCTGAACTTTTGCTTTATTTCTTCTTCTTTTTTTCGCCTTGGAAAAAGCCACAAAATTAGGTGCAAAATCTTTTTCAGAATCATTTCTGTATAAACAAAATAAACCTTATGTTTCCATGTTGCATCCTAAAGCAGGATGCCTGATTTCTAAATATGTACAGCAAAAGATTTTCTTTGGACATGAAATCAGTTTCTAATCTAGTCGAAAGATACAGATAAACATCATCCAATTGCTCACAATCCTCACCACAGCTCCTGGGCTTCTAGCTGAGCCTGTCGCCTGGCTCTCTCCTCCATCAGCTCTTTGACAATCACCTCGTATGGTTTGTCTCCAGGGGCGTCCCCCATAACCCAGACCCACACCTCACCATCTTTGCCCTGCAGCCACTGAACACTCTTCCTGTTTTCTGGAAACCGCGATAAAGGCAGATGTGAAAACCAGCCCAGATGAACTCTTTCAAAAGACAGTTCACCCAGAGATGAAGATGCTATTGGTTAATGTTATATGTAAATTAAAGCGTAAATGAAATCTGTTTATATATGGAAAAAAGACTCTTTATATGATAAACAGGTGTCTTTTCAGAAGACTTGATGAAACCGCTTGATTTATATAATATTTACGATATCAGTTTTATGGATAATGATGAAGAAAAAATAATGTCACAGTACATACTGAAATTGCCTTTTCCGCTAAGGATTTGACAAAGTATATTGAAAACTAATGATGATGAAATATGATGAAATATAACAAAACTATCCACCTGTTAAGTTGTGAGGTAGTGAATGTTTTCGGTCCAAACCTCTACGTTTCAATTGAGAATAGCAAACATTTAAGATAAGCCTTAAAACCTCACGGTATACACTCCAGTCTCAGGACTATCCCGGACACCAATGTTTTAACGATATGGACTAAAATTCATCACTGTAACTGAAATTTCATTATGTATATAGATTAGAATCACAAATTCTCAGCTACAGCACACCCTGAGTGTGTATTAGCACCGTTTCTTGTTTGTTTTTGGGATTTGATAGAGTGTTTGGACCCGGAAACGTCAAACTTAATATGATTACGTATAGGGCTAGGAAAGATTTCTTTGCCAGACCCACCGTCTCTCTCCTCGGTCAGGGGACTTTCCCAGCTTCCCTCTTTGCCCTCACACTCCGTCCATCGTCGCACCTGCTCCTGACGTATTTTGTAGAAAAGAATCTGCCTCTGCTCCTCATTAAGTTCAGCCAGAAGCTCTGGATCTACAAACATGTCTCTCAAGATCTGTTGCATCATTCTGAACTGCCAGAATCTCCTCTCCAGGAACACGCTGGGAGAACTGCCAGATATATTTGCAGCAGAATTCTTTGAGTCAAACAAGGTGAAGCGTTAACTATCAGCATGCTTGCCTGGAACAGCCTGCAACGTTTTACACCTATAAAATGCAACTGATTCTTCAACAGCAAATACCCTGAGACAGTAACACAGTTCCCACCTTATTTATATTGACTTTTATGTGTTAGGCACTGTTGGTTTTAGAAGAATTTCTTAGGTAGTTGTGGCAAAACATTTTGGAGGTTGTGTACAGAATACAAGTCACAAATATACTGTTCAAAAGTTTGGAATCACTATAAAATGTAATGAAATAAAATTGATCCAAATGAAAGTAAAGACATTTAAAATTATGGCTGATGACGGTTTCTATATGTGAATTAGACACATTCCTGAAACAACATATTTTGTTGATCCTGGAACAACATTCCTGTATGAAAATGTAATCCTAACTATTTCGTTGCGCGTCTTGATTTTTTGAGTTAGACACATTTCAAGGTCAAAACATGTTGGTGATTGTGGAACAACATTCCTGTCCAAAAATGTTGTCCTAAACCTAACCCTACCCATAAGTTATCCCTAAAATTAGTGGGAAATTATACACTCTAAACACAAATGGTGCTATATAGCACTAAAAGTGGTTCATTGGCTTGTAATCATATGGGAACCACTTTAAGTGCCATATAGCACCTCACCTTTGTCAAATGGTGCTATATAGAACCATAAGAGCACCTTAACCACCCCAAAGAACCGGTGAAGAACCGCTGAAGAACTGCTGAAGAACCGCTGAAGAACCAAACTGGGCTTAACAGGTTCTTAAAATGGCAGTGGTGCTATATAGCACCATTAGCACTGCAAAGAACCCCTGAAGAACAGCTGAAGAACCACTTTTTTTTAGAGTGTAGGTGAATAACACTGATGAAGCACCTTGGTTGTAAGCCTAAACTTGACAAAAGCTTTAAACTTGTCCCTCAAATCTGATTGGTTAATTTTACCATCATTTGCCACCCAGTTCTTTCGCATATTCTACCCTTTTATTTTTATTTCTCATTGTCAGATGTTGTATTTACTCTAAAAAGCCCATTTCTCAGAGTCTTCTCTTCACTAATGCAGATAAAGCTGGTCTGTAGATTGTCTGTTCAATGAGGCTGCCAGCTGAGCTCCAGTCAGGGGTCTCTTTCTCAAATTAGAGAGTCCGATGTGCTTGTCCTCTTGTTGATGTGCATCTGGGCCATTCTCTTCTTGTTCTTTTCTGCTTTGATCCAGTTTCTTTTCTTCTTTCATGATATATTTAAGAGGCTTTCTTTCTTAAAATAGTAGACTACAATTTTTTTCCCCCTTAGAATTCTAAAAAAATTCTTACACAGCATGAAAAAACCCACAGGTGCTGCAACAATGTAAAATATGTGAAAAATAAGGTGTATTTTGAACATTTTATGAATTCAAAATAAATGAATTCATTTTAAGTTAAACTCTAATAAATGCTGTAAAAGTTATATTGACATATACAATTGTAAAACATTACCACTTTTTACTGTTTTCGATTAATTAAAAATAACATACCAGTTTCCTTCAAATAGGCCTACATTATGTCTTAGTGATTCCAAACTTTTGAACAGTAGTGTATTTTTAAGGAGCTCATTCCACTCTATTTTTTTAATTGTTCAATATCAGAATACAAGTATCTCACACTCTTATAATACAAGCACCCCCAAAACGAATACAAGTTTGTCTCATGTTATAAACTCTTAACAGAAAATGCCATAACTAGCATTCATCAACACTCTGCTGTCTGTTCCTTGGTCACTCTTTTCTACATTATTCATCTTACTGACCTGCTCTGGCTCCTTCAGATCGCTCGGTGTCCTGCCAGCATGGAGCTTCTCGCTGTGTCATTGAAGAGTCGAGCACAAGCAGGTGATAGCTGATGAATACAGCGGTGCAGTATTGTGTCCCATCAGATCCATGATGAGGGTTTGTATGGTTGCATCTATGTTGTGACGGGTCTCTGTTATGATGTGTGCACTGAAGGTCAGAAGTTTCCCACAGGTGAATGGACAAGGGCTGTTGTCAACCTATAATGCAACTAGATCTCCCTTGCTCGCTTTCTTTTGGTCTCACCTCGGTACACACACACACACACACACACACACACACACACACACACACACACACACACACACACACACACACACACACACACACACACACACACACACACACACACACACACACACACACACACACACACACACACACACACACACACACAGAGAGAGAGAGAGAGAGAGATACTGCTAATGTAATTAGAAACCTCTCTGTTGTCCTATCTAGGGTTCATCTGAGCCCATTGCTCTCTTCATTAAGTCTGTCCTCCTGTGGTACAATGCTAATGCTTTTGCTAGAGAGAACTGAATTATTCTTTAAGCTATTTAAGCAAATTTAATGCTGTTAAGTTCACTGAGATGATCTGTTTGGTATAAATTAGTAATTTGTATCTTTATGTTATATTTTCTCTGTCTTTAATCCCCTTAAACACAGACCAAACAAAGCAAATCCTTGTGACTTTAAGCTAATATCTGTAAATCTGGGAATGTATGCAGGTGTGATGGTGTATTTGAATTATGTCTTAGTGTTTTAATGTTCTCAGCTGGGCACCACAAACAACCACATGGTGCATAATTCTCTTTCTCTCTGTCCTTTTTCTTTCTGTCT
Source organism: Phoxinus phoxinus (assembly GCF_949152265.1). Lineage (NCBI taxonomy): Eukaryota > Metazoa > Chordata > Actinopteri > Cypriniformes > Leuciscidae > Phoxinus > Phoxinus phoxinus. Next base: position 12,038,642 of record NC_136889.1, on the reverse strand, counting down.
CAAGGTTATCGTTCCATTTCAAAAGAACCTTGAGAGTTTTTTTGTACAGCCTCAGTGAATGTTAAATAGTGTTGTGCATGTTTATGCAAGTATTTAGCTTTGATTTTTTTTCAAATAATATCTATATTTTTATTGTATTCAGATAACAATATAAGTGTATTTCTCCTTTGAAACTCCCCTAACATAAAAATATTTCACATTTTTTTTTAAATGAATTAATATTGAATTACATTTTATTTTAATCAGACTGTCTACTTTCAAGTTTTTTTTCGGCAAAGCAATGGCCGACTGCTATAATCAAATTAATTGGATTAAACATTCTAACAATTGATTATTATTAGTTAATGTACATATAAACAGAAATGTCATGACATTTTGAATCATATATGTGTACATTCCATACTTTTCCTTTTTCATCTTTATGGGTGTTATAAATACAGACAACTTTAAAACAATACCAATACTTTCTGGCTGGCGAAAAAAATTCAGACTTCCACACTAACGCTTTCCACTTCAGTACTTTTTAAAAAGTCAATTTATCTCCCAGCAAGCTTAAGCCCCAGGCATTAAGACAGATTGTTTTACCTCCTTGCTCAGCTATAATGACACATGAGATATGGACTAGCAGAATTGAATGTGTGGGTGAGTGTGTTACACCATCTGTGTAATTGTGTATGTGTGTGTATCGCTAGATGGGAGTGGACAAAATCGATCAAGTGCTACTAGACTTGTGGGCCACTGGCACCAGAAGTTCTCAGTACAAGTACGACCCCTTGGACTCAGGGATTTATGTCTAAGCCTTCTTGTTTCTCCTTGAGAGGTTTCATGAAACTCCCATTATTACAGTATCTTGTCTGAATTGATGGGTTTAATTCTGTAGGTTGATCTGAAACAAAAATAGGAAATAAGCCACAACACAACGAAATAAAGAGGGCTCTCGGAACGCGGTAAAGTTAGTTTTCCTTGCCATTGTTCTATAGAGTCGGCAGTCTAAAAAATATATTAACACCACGATTAGTTTTAACAGTATAGCTAACCAATTTTATATCGACATTTATCCATTCAAAATCACTCTCATGCATTATCAAGTTCAAATTCTTTATTGTCTCCCATGGGGGCAATTTGTTGTGCAGCAAATAGTATAATACAAAACACACAATCACAAACACAATTGCCTACCTTGCAGGCATAGTTAAAAAACAATAAAACACAATAAACAATCCATAAATAGTAAATTGATATGTTCTACGCTTCTTTATAGAATTGCTGCAGGTAAAAAAGAGTGTTTGTATCTATTTGTTCTTGATTTTGGGAGTTTAAAGCGTGATCCAGATGGCAACATCTGAAATTCAGGCTGCAAGGGATGCAAACTGTCTGGCAGGATAGATTCAACCCTTCTTAGCATTTGATTCTGATAGAGTTCCTCCAGCCCTTTCTGCTTAGAACCTATAGGTTGTGTGCATTATAGCTGCTTATACCATGGTCTGGGTGAATACTCGATTCTGATTGGCTGCAGGGTGTCCGTTAAAAAGTGATAGAATACACCTAAATAAACCGTCAGGCGTAACCAAGGAAACCAAGTTATTGTTTGTAACTTGTAACTTTAGATTTCGATTGTAAAACGAATTAAAATATAAACTAATGTTTTAAAAATGTGTTATTTGGCAAGTGACCATGGTATAAGCGGGTTAATGCCCTTCGAGGTGTCCATTGTCAGGTTTTAATGGACTTCGGCGGAGGCAACCGTCTCCGCTGCGCGTCGGCCGGTTCACACCTCGCCGTCGTCCATTAAAACCTGACAATGGACACCTCGTCGGGCATTAACCCTTACATATTTATAATCTAGAATGCTTTGACGTGCTACCACAGCGCATGATCCAAAATCCAAAGCTTTATTGTATTAGACTGACTTACTACAGGTGACTTTTCTTTCCAATATCTCCCTTCATGTATTTACAGTAGACAATTATTTTTAGAAAACAACATTTCTGTAATATAACAAAAGTTTTTTTTTCTTTCATCATGTTTCAAAGTATGTAGTATGTTTGTAGTATGGTCCTAGTAACCAGACTGATGTACTACAGGGGAAATTGTGCCAATAGCTCCCTGTTTGCACTACACAATTGTTTTTTTCTTTTAAATAAAAAAAACATTTCTGTAATTCACCTAAAGGTTTTTTTCATGTTCCATCCAAAGCTTGTGGTAGGTTCCTAGTGACCACCAGACTGACTTACATGTGAAATTGTGCCAATATCTTCCTGTAACTCTGCAATTCACCAAACAGTTTTATTTTTATTTATCAAATTATATTTTAATAAATTATATGTTTTAGCCACTTGGTGGAATTGCCAGATGTTCCCTTGGGGATCATGCGCTAGCGCGTCCAAGCATTCTCGAGTATAAATGCACAGCTATAATTCATGTACTATTTTATGTCGATATACAATGGTTACATACTGTTAAAACGAATCGTGGTATTGATATCTTAAGACTGACGACTCTATAGAACAATGACAAGGGAAACTAACTTTACTGCGCTCCTAGAGCCCTCTTGTGGTCGGGAGCATTTCCGTTGTGTTGTGGCTTTATTTCGTTGTGATGTGGCTTATTTATGTTGTGTTGTACATTTTCCGTTGTGTTGTGGCTCATTTTCATTGTGTTTTAGATTCATGTGTTGTGAACTTATGTTTGCTTTTTAAATTTCGTTGTGTTGTGCACTACCGGGCCACTGTAGTTTATGATTATGTTTTGCTCCTTGTTATAATCACAAATGAACACAATGTTTAAGAATTTTAAAGCGTAAATACAATCGCGTACAAAGCTAAATGTAGACTATATACACGGTTCAGCGAAAAGAGGAGGCGTGTTCCGGCGCAAACGTTCCCTGGTGCTATTTTGCAGTTTGAGAAAACAATTCCGCCACAGACCAGGAAAAACCTAGTCTAAAGTCAGAGCTTAGTCAGATGCTATTTTAACGGCGCATGCTTGGCCATAATTTAGCGTGTGCACAACGTGCATGCACTTTGCTTCTCTTATCTACACAGACGGAGCAGTTCATATTTTTGCAAACCATACATAAATACAAGGAAAAATATGACCACACGAGGAAGATCATTGTGGTGTCCATGAAGATGTGAAAAAAATAGGCATAAATTTAGCTTACACATATACCCAAATCATTCAGGCTAATTGTAGTAATGACGGATCAAACCTGTTTGATCAATAGTGGCAGGGCACATAGGTATATAAGGACATCTGACAAAGTGGGTTGTCCGTCAAACAAAATTCTGAAGACTGCGAAATCACCTTTATCCTCATGTAAATTGTGTGCGCCTGGCAAATCGCCGTTATAATAGCAATCCGCCATGGAACAAGCGCGCCTGCTCTTAAAGGGAATGTGAGATGACGCTCTGATTGGTTTATTGCACGTTACGCCAACAACCACACCAGTGAGTAATGTAGCTACTTCAGACCAACCCATTTTAGATTTGCGTCGATCCGCCCACAAAGTTACTTGCGTTTCCTGTTTGATACTTGCGTCTAAGATTGTTAAAATAGGGCCCAAAGTCTCTATTTGGGTTAAAATAGTTTGCATGAGTGGGATTATAAACACAATAAGGCAGTAAAAGCAAACTAGTGAGTAGATGAATTTTCTTGTTTAATGTTCCCAACTAGGGCTGCACGATTAATCGCAATAAAACCGCACACGATTTGGCAAAGGCTGCAATTATTTTATGCACAGCTTTTCAGTGCAGTGCGGCTGACCGGTAGTAAATACTGCTCAATTTGAGCGCAAGAGGGCGCTCTCACACAGGCACGATAAAGCAGAAGTACAATAACGCACATTCCAGGAAATCCCTATCGCTGTAGCTGAATAAACAGAAGATTGAAATGCTTTGATTGATTAAGATATTCTGATGTATTTTATGTTGTAGAATAAAACGTGGAAACATCTTGAGCTTGTGTTAACCACAGACCCATTTAACGAAAAATCCATTCAAACAACTCAATGACTTCAGGACAATGGAACTGGAAGAGCTAAAATTGTTTCTAGGTTTTAGCCTACAAAAATACGTCATCCCTTCAGTATTTTCTTCATGCTTTTGAACACACTACATTTATGTGAAATATATATATATATACAGACAGGGGGCAGTGTTGAGCTAAAGTTGAACGGCTGTTAGAGATTAGTTGGTCTCTCAAAACAACACTAATCAAGAACAAGGCTTCCAAACAAGAAGGACCAATCAGAGCCAAGGCTGTCGCAGCCTGCTTGGCACTGGTCTACCTGTCGGTCACAGTCTGCTGTCAGGTTTTGACTAATGGTGTCTGCCAGTCTCGTATTCACGCTCTCTCTTTCTCACACTGCCTTCCTGACTCTATTCTTTCTCCTTTATGTTTCTTTCACGAGTTCACACTCACAAATAAGTCAGATGGAATAAATAGTATGCGTATTTGGCGTGCTGTCCGAGGAGAGGGCTCCGGGCTCGGTATTCGGCCCGAACCCAGAGTACTCCCCCCGTATACCTGGCTGTAAAAGAGAGCCAAGGGTGAGGAGTCGGGGTGGTGGAGGGATGCTGGAAACTGTCAAGGAATGTTAGGTGAGTTGACAGAATGGATATATATATGCTTCTTGTCATGCTGATTAGGGTAGACGTGATTGTTTGATGACAAGTAATTGGATTGATTATCTGATCGTGCTCCTCCCGAACTTTGTTTATAAAACATCATTTCACGAGTTCACACTCACAAATAAGTCAGATGGAATAAATAGTATGCGTATTTGGCGTGCTGTCCGAGGAGAGGGCTCCGGGCTCGGTATTCGGCCCGAACCCAGAGTACTCCCCCCAAAAAGCTGCAAAATAAATGCAGGACAGCCGCCATGATGTTGATGACCCCCCCAAAAACTTGCAGGGTGCAGCTTGAGGTATCGGAATAGGAAGGGGTAAGTCGCTGGAAGCCTCCTTGTGACATCGGATGGGAGTTGATTGTCATGACGTCAGATGGGTGGGCCTCTGCGGTGGTAGACTGGGGATGGTGATATGGTGTACTTTAAAAATCCAACTATTTGGACGTAGAACTGAGCTCCTGCGGGAGCGGAGTAGATGACACTGCTGCGGCAGTGGAACAAACTTGCTTTCAATTGCTTTTAAATATCCAAACAATTTGGACGTAGAACTGAGCTCCTGCGGGAGCGGAGTAGATGACACTGCTGTGGCAGTGGGCAAGTTTGGACGGAGTAACGGAGCTCCTGCGGGAGCGGAGTAGATGACACTGCTGCGGCAGTGGACCAAACTTGCTTTTAAATATCCAAACAATTTGGACATAGGACTGAGCTCCTGCGGGAGCGGAGTAGATGACACTGCTGCGGCAGTGGGCAAGTTTGGACGGAGTAACGGAGCTCCTGCGGGAGCGGAGTAGATGACACTGCTGCGGCAGTGGACCAAACTTGCTTTCAATTGCTTTGAATATCCAAACAATTTGGACATAGAGTTGAGCTCCTGCGGGAGCGGAGTAGATGACACTGCTGCGGCAGTGGACCAAACTTGCTTTCAATTTGCTTTTAAATATCCAAACAATTTGGACATAGAGCTGAGCTCCTGCGGGAGCGGAGTAGATGACACTGCTGCGGCAGTGGGCAAGTTTGGACGGAGTAACGGAGCTCCTGCGGGAGCGGAGTAGATGACACTGCTGCGGCAGTGGACCAAACTTGCTTTCAATTGCTTTTGAATATCCAAACAATTTGGACATAGAGTTGAGCTCCTGCGGGAGCGGAGTAGATGACACTGCTGCGGCAGTGGACCAAACTTGCTTTCAATTTGCTTTTAAATATCCAAACAATTTGGACATAGAGCTGAGCTCCTGCGGGAGCGGAGTAGATGACACTGCTGCGGCAGTGGGCAAGTTTGGACGGAGTAACGGAGCTCCTGCGGGAGCGGAGTAGATGACACTGCTGCGGCAGTGGACCAAACTTGCTTTTAAATATCCAAACAATTTGGACATAGAACTGAGCTCCTGCGGGAGCGGAGTAGATGACACTGCTGCGGCAGTGGGCAAGTTTGGACGGAGTAACGGAGCTCCTGCGGGAGCGGCGTAGATGATACTGCTGCGGCAGTGGGCGAGTTTGAACGGAGTAACGTGGCTCCTGCGGGAGCGGAGTAGTTGACACTGCTGCGGCAGTGGATGAGTTTGGACAGAGTAACGGAGCTCCTGCGGGAGCGGAGTAAATGGCACTGCTGCGGCAGTGGATGAGTTTGGATGGAGTAACGGAGATCTGAGCTCCGGTTGGCACTGAAAAGCGTTGCTGTGGCGGAGAAGCGAGGTAGAATGTGGAGTGGAACTCCTGCGGGAGTGGTGGTCTGTAAAGTTGGGTGGAAGAGGAGTTGCAAAGTAGTTAACTGATGAGGGTTTGTTGGGCTTCTTTGATATGGAAGCGGTTTGAGCGGATGTAAGTCTTGAAAGCTTCCGAAGACCAGCGGCCAAGAGATTGGATCTGCTGCTGGGAGAGGCCTTTTTGAGCAGCTGTGGTTGCTGCGCCTATGCGGAATGAATGGCTGGAAAAGTGTTCTGCTGGGATGCCTGAAAGGTGCAAAACGGATTTGAGGTGTTTTTGGAACCAAAAACGTGTGACGGGGCGGTTGGAGTCATCTGCGAAGAGTGGGTCGGAAGGGGATTTAGTCCGTGAGTTTCTGAAAAGCAAATAGGCTGAGAGAGTTTGGTATGGTTGGATTGGTGATAAGAGATTGAAAATATATATGAAATGGCCTTTCCTGATTTGGTCTGTTTTACTTTTCTTGATGAAGTAGGAGATGGTTTCGTTGTCTAGCACTGATAGATCTGTGGTTGTGGGGTGGATTTTTGGGTTAAAGCTGGAAGTGACGGTGAGTTCTGAGCATCTTAGAAAACCGAAAAAAGCCAATATGAACATGGCGTCCAGTGTGCGGGCAGTATTGGTGGAGTGGTAACCTCTGCGGAGGGTGGAGATGCATTTCGTGAGTATATCTAATGTTATTGGTTGTCTGGCATCTGGGCGGGTTGGTTGGGTTTTTTGGATACCTTTGATGAGCATTGAAGTCTGAGAATTTGCTATATTTGAGGAAGGTGAACCAAAAAGGAGTTTGTGGAAGAATTGGATTCCGCTTAGATAACCTTTGATGGAGCAGGCTTTGAGGTTCTTGGTGCTGTTGAGATAGGAAATGAATGAAGTGATGGTGAGCAGAGAAAAATTGGGAAAAGGCAGGATGTAAGTGGAGTGAAAAGACTTGAAGCACTTCCATGCGGTTAGGTAGGATTGGAGGGTGCTGGGTGAAACAGCTTGAAGAATGGAATTAAGGGAGGCGTCGAGAAGTGGTTTCAATGGGTGGTTTATGGGAATATCAGCTCTGAATAGTGAGGTACTGGAGTTGGAAATGGGTCCGCATCCGGTGCCAGCAGCCTGAATTTCTGAAAAGCAAAGCGGGAGAGGGAGTCAGCTATTTGATTTCTGGAACCGGGAATGTGCTTTGCAGTTAGAATGAACTGATCGCAAGCTGCAATCCAGATGAGGCGTCTTAGGAGAGGCATTAGCGCGGGGGAATTTGAGCGGCCTTTATTGATGCACTGCACTGTTGCTTCGTTGTCGCAGTGTACCATGATGCTGTTAGTTGACCATTCTTTACCCCACAGGAAAGCTGCTACCACTAAAGGATACAATTCGAACAGCGCTGAGGATGTTAGTGACTGCGGTGAGTCTAACAGCTGGGCGGGCCATGTAGATGCGAACCAACGGCCTTGGTAATACCCCCCGAAACCGATGGAGGGAGCTGCGTCGGTAAACAGTTGGATATCCTCGGGGAGAGAAATCAGGTCGTTATAGAAAAAAGACAGGCCGTTCCATTGTTTAAGGAAAGTTATCCATAAACTGAGCTCGTTGCGACATGAAGTAGTCAGGGAGATTTGATCCTCCAGCGCGTGAACTGATGATGCGAGGAAGAGGAGATGCGAGATGAAAGGGCGGCCTTGCGGGATGATGCGCATCGCAAAGTTTAAATGGCCGAGCAGAGATAGTAACTCTCGTTTAGAACAATTTGAATTTTCTAGGAGGTTGGAAGCTACCAGAATGATCCTGTCGATTTTTTCCTTGGGTAGAGAGGCTTGGAAGTTAACTGAGTCCACGTTGATGCCTAGAAATTCGATGGATGTGGCTGGGCCCAGGGTTTTGTCCTGAGCGATTGGAATCCCGAGCTCAGCGAAGACTTTTTGGACTGTGAGGAGATGTGCGGCTGGGATGGCGTCGGGCGGTGAGATGATTAGAAAATCGTCTAGCAGGTGGATTAAGTATGGTATTGAGTAATTATTGGAAAGGATCCAACAAATGGCTTCTGATAACATGTCGAAAATCTTGGGGCTGCTTTTGCAGCCAAAAGTTAGACGGACGGCAAAATAAAATAAACCTTGCCAGCGTACGCCGAACAAATGCCATGAATCTGGGTGAATGGGCATCACTTTAAAAGCAGAAGTGATGTCAACTTTAGCAAGCCAAGCGCCGTAACCTGCATCTTTAATCAAAGTTATAGCCTGGTCAATGGTGTGGTAATTCAGAGAAAATTGTTCGAGCGAGATAAGGCTGTTTATGCTTGGAAACGGGGAATTGTGTGGGGCTGAGAGATCGATTATCAAGCGTTTTTTGCCTGAAAATTTTCTGGTAGCCACGCCGATGGGACTGATGCGGAAACACTCGAAAGGAGGATTTTTGAAAGGACCAATCATGAAGCCTGAATCGATTTCTTTTTTAATCAGGATGTCGACTGTGTCGGGTTCAGCGAGCGCGGACTGGAGATTATCGCATATGATGATTTGGGTGGGGAGGCTTTCAACGCCGGGTTCGAAGCCGTGCTCGAGACCAGACAGTAAATAGTCGGTGAAGTCGGTGTTAGGGTGGTGGGACAATTCAGTGGACAGACGAGAAATATTCACAGGAGTCGACAAGTAATTTTTTGAATCTTTATTCACGGACCTTTTGACAGGGCATATGGTGTGGGCGTGAGCACCGCCACAGTAGCTGCAAATATGTAAAAAACGGCAGCGTTGCCGTGAGCAAAAACCTGTGTTGAAGTTGTGGCAAACTTGACTGTTGGATGGGAACTTTCTCCTTTTGGAATCCGAGTCGTTGAAATGTGCGTTTGCTGGCCGTGGAACGTAGCTAGTTGATTTCCCAGCTGGTGCTGAATCTGGGCGGGGAGGATTAATCAAGGGACAGGCTGTGGTGGAGTGGGAGACGGATCTGCAAACGGCGCAGGATATGTTACGGCAGCCTAGGAACACTCTATTGTGCAATTCTGTGTCCAGGGCACCCCAGTATGGGCACTGGTTCCACTGGGCTATGCGGACTGCGCATTTTGCTGAGAACAATTTATGGTAAGTATAGAAATGGGTTCCTCCGTATGATAGCGCGAGCTCTGCGATTATCGCGAGATAATCATTTAGCTCTCTTCTCCTGTGGGGTAGCTCGGCGCAAATAATTTCGCTATACCGGCTGAAAGCAATAGTAAATTCGGCGAACGAAAGAATGCGAGATGAATTATTAACTGGGTTTTTTAGGGTAACTTCAAAATCGCCACAGTCGATTTGACGATTTGAGACGGAGGGAGGGAGTAAAGAGAGAAGGGAAGATAAATCGATGTCTGCACCTGTGAGGATCTGGGCTCTGATGTTACTGGCGACGGGGGGCGGTTCCATGGCTGTAGCGTTCGGCGGGATGGGCATCGGCGCTGCGGAAAACAGTGTAAACGGAGGACGATTCTGGGGAAAAATAGGAGGAAAAAATCCCGGGGCCGAGACCGTTTGTGGAGGCAACCTCGCACTTAGGCCGGCCCCTGGAGCTTGTGGAGGAACAGGAAAAGTGGGAAAGGAAGGGAGCTGGGTAGGCGGAAAGGGAGTCCGGGCCTGCTCTTCTAGCTGAGGCAGCCTCGCGCTAGAGTCTGGAGGTGGAGCTGGCCACGGACAGGGGAACGGGTTGGAAAAAGTGACGGGATAGTTATATGGTAGCTGAGCCTGCGCCATTGGTGGGGGCCTACTCGCGCTAAAAGAGGGGCCTATTTCGTTTAGAAACGGCATTGGAACGAGAGGCGTGGTGCTGGCGAAAGCCGCGGTCTGTAGCTCGGCGGAGCGGAGAGGAGGCTGGGGCCTGCCGGCAGCGGCGGAAACTGGGGCGCGGCGCGGGCTAGCTGAAGGCCTGCTGCAGCCTGACGCTTGGGAAGAACTGGGCCCTGCGAAGGAGGAGGTCGGAGTTTTCTGGGAACGTGAGTTCGGGGCTCTGACGTTACTTGCCTTTTTTGCTGATTTTGCAGGCGGAGTGGATTTTGGAGACGGAAGAGCTGACTGGAGAGAAACGTACAGGTTGTAAAGCTGTGCTTTATTCATTCTCCTGGAAAAATAAACGTCGGCGCTGATTAGCGCTTGTCTCAACCCCAGAACTGTCCATTTTTCAATCGCAGGAATGGTGGGTTGTGCTGAAGTGTAGGAGGATGCTGGAGATGGCGGTGGAACCCTTGATGGTGGGGGTGAGGGCAAGCCGCGGCGCCTCGGGGTACGGGAAGCGGCTCGGCTGGGCCGGCGGCCTCGTGATTTTGCTGGAGGTTCGGTTGTGCTGTCCTGTTGAGCATGGGAGCTCGTTGCCGTGCTGGGAATCTGCGATGGGTCCTGGGCAGCGAAGGCGTCGTCGTCGTCAGACGGAAAGAGTTCGACTTCGATTTCTGACATTGCAACAAATGGGCGGGACCAAATGCTGGAAACTGTCAAGGAATGTTAGGTGAGTTGACAGAATGGATATATATATGCTTCTTGTCATGCTGATTAGGGTAGACGTGATTGTTTGATGACAAGTAATTGGATTGATTATCTGATCGTGCTCCTCCCGAACTTTGTTTATAAAACATCATTTCTTCCCTTCAGTGACTCGTCACCCTACCACCACCGAAAGCACATTTTCATCCACCTCTCTCTCTGTCTTCCTACTTAAATTTCTATTTTTATTCCTTTCTAGTGCTAATTTATGTAACCGATGGTAATAAAATCCCAGCTTTTTTTGTAATTAAGGAATTAGAGATGAGTGGGAAAGCTCAATGGTGAAGTGCAGAAGAAATATATCCTCCCTCAGACCGTCTCATGGACACAATCTCCTCCATGTTTAGAGACACACACAGCCCACCTGCAATGCCCACGTTGCCTTGGGCTACGCACAGCAGCACATAAATTAACACAACAACGAGCGTCTTCAGTGAGCGCATCTGTTGCGCACTGGGCAGAGAGATGAAGGCTGTATGGATCAGATACAACAAGTAGAGGGAATTTAAGCACTGGATCAAACATGCAGCGATATAGGAAGCCAGCAATCAATCTGGCTGTTTAAAACGCTCTTTAATGGTCCAGATAGATTTGCTGGGATTATGACAGGTGTCCCAGTTGTGTGATCTCTTTCTCTTTCTCCATGCAGCATTATAGCTCTATTACAGAAGCTTAAGTGGATGTGTGGAGACATGCGGATTGACATTGAGATTTGTGTGAGTGTCAGAGAGATGCATTGCCTTGGGTGGAGAAGTGCTAAAACATCTTTCTAAGCAGACGCCATATTCACCATAAAATGATATGTATTTGTGAGGGGTATGTGTGTATACACACACACATTTATGTAATGTTCATAAATATAGCCTCAGACGATCAAGCCAAACAGCAGGGGTGCCTGTAATTTGAGTCAAAGTAAATTCCCTTCCACAGAAAAAAAAAAAAAAGTCCTCCTGCTGTTTGTGTGGTACAAGAAGCCACATTACTGGAGGTTGTTTTTCCTCAATCATAGCAATCTGCGTCTGAATTTTCGCCCCAGAAATGTGTTTGTTTGATCATATCAGTACTTACTTCTCAATGTTGATCACAAGATAAACTATTACTATAGGCTCCAGTAAGGTTTGTACAGTTTATGAATTCTATATTAATCTGTACAGCTGCTGTACATTTTGAGAGGTGTGTGTGCTGCCAAACACCCACACATGAACAGTAGAAAATCTTAATCTCTGCACATTTTGCTTTAATTGTCAAAGAAGGCGTATGAAGTTGACTGATCTTTAACTCTGCATGATTAAAGATATTCTCAATCATGGACAGATTTTTTATTTTTTTAAATATCTATATTTTTTAAATATTCTGTTTTTTTTGTTCTTTTTTTTTCTGGCTAATACGGTCTTTTCTTTTTCATTGTTTTTTATTTTATGTATGAAATAATAAAACACACACACACACACACACACACGCACGCACGCACGCACGCACGCACGCACGCACGCACGCACGCACGCACGCACGCACGCACACACACACACACACACACACACACACACACACACACACACACACACACACACACACACACACACACACACACACACACACACACACACACACACACACATTTTTTAAAAATATATAAATAAATGATGTATCAGAAGGTCAATTTTAGTGTTCTTCCGAAAGAAGTTTGAAGGAAAACTGAACCAAATACTAATTGGTGTGTGAATTTAATAGTTGAAGAACACGAGGGCTAACCTATAACATACAAACTAAACCTTGTTGTCTTCAGACAATTTCGTTCATGTATTGCTGTATCCCTGACATTTCCTCTTCGAATAGCAATGCAGTACGCTTCAGAGATTTGACATGCTTTCATAATGGTACGACTGGGCTTCTGTTCATTTTTGTTATTTGAAGTCTCACCAGAGCAGCTCATCTTGTCCCCTCCTCTAATGAAACCACAGAGGTGCCCTAATTCTGAACATAAAATGCTCTGGATGCCATATTACTGGCTTCTATAAACCTTGAAGTGGCATGTAATAGGCAAAGCCTATTGTCTTCTTTCTTGTCATTTGGCTCAATTAACAAAATAGACATTAGGGAAAGGACAAGGCCTGCAACTCTCCACAGTACACTATTTATTCTCTCTGTTTTAAAGGCAGAAAGATAAACAACATCAAAGCTGTTATTACAATCCATCTGGGGCACAAAGTTAGTATGTTAAGAGTAACTATCATGCCAGTTATCACAGCCCCAGTATGCAGGAGGATAATTAGTGCTTATGATGCTCTGTTTGACAGTTCTTATCTTGACCATCAGTAGTCGGCACAATAGAAATGTCTGTCTCGTAGGAAGAAGGTTGTGGCCAGCCAAAATGTGAGACATAGACATATTTTTTCCTTCAAAAGGAAAAGTTGTGCCACTACCAAATTATCACTGCTTGCCACTTGCAAATTATTCAACTACATGCTAGAGTTACATAATAGCGTGTAATGCACACGTAAACTTTTTGTTGTTGTTTTTAAATTAAAAACATGGTTTAGAGACTCTTTTTAAGCAAATAAATGCTCTGGGTCAATACTCTCAGTGTTACTGTAGTTCAACATCTAAAAGTGCTAAGACTATGGACTCAATTTCTAGGGAACAAATACTGAAAAGATAATGTATGTACTGTAAGTTAATTTGCATAAACTTATACTTTGCATCTGCCAAATGTAAAAATAAAAAGTTTTTTTAATAAAAAGTAGCATACTTTCATTACATTTATCAAATAATGAGAATCATTTGAGAAGACTGTGGTCTTTGTGGTGTTTTTATTGTATCAGAAATGCTTTACTTTTGATTAAATTGTACTGATGATGTTGAACTTCTGCAGAAACCATGAGTTGATGGCACATAGTGGGTGAATGGAAAAGGGGCCAGGACAGAACCCTGTGGTACTCTGCTGTATTCACTACATCATCTCAGGCACACAAGTCTGGGGCATCATGAACTGCCACTTGTCAGTAAGGTAGACTGTGTCAAGATTCACTTACATCCACCGGAGTTTAATCCCAAGTTGGAGAGGCAAAATGATGAAAAAATCATTATAGAAGTCATCGACCAAAATACTGACAGTGGTTTCAGCCTTATGCAAGTGCGAGTAGGTCATTGATCGGGTCGTCATCGTTTCACCGTTGTGAAATATACCTAGGTCAGCTCATTCGAAGAGATTTCCAGGCAATTGACCATAATCCTCTGAGAGCTTATAACCATTAAAACAGACAGATTTTTTTTTTAGTAGAGCTAAAAATGGCAGAATGGTGATATTAATTCCCACCCATCTTAAACTAAGAGAGGCACTACTTCCTCCATTTAAAAAGCTATTATATAACACTGATTCTTATACAGACGAATAATTATTTAATATGACGCAGTCCCTGCTCACTCTTGACTGATATGAACTGGAAGTGTTATCTTCTCAGAGGAGAAACCAGCAGAGGGAATTGAGGACATGTCTGCATGATTGCCATTTTAATAGGGTCACCCCCAGGGCCACTGTCCTTTCAAATGCACTCACTGCTCATCCTTATTCAGCCTGACTGCAACAGACACCTTAATATTCTGCTCATAATGGTGCTCATTTATTCTGGTTCTCACCTGCATGTACATTTTCACTTGGTCATTGATCAGTGCTCACGTATCTGCAAATTTGCAATAAGCACAAATATTTATTCTAAGGGTATAAAGACATCAACTGCATAATGCTGCAGCTAACTCCTCTTCGTATGATACATATATGCTAATATTTGGTGAGAAATGAAATTTACCACTTTAATAAAAATCATGTGTGATTTATGGATGAGCACTGAAATCTATACGCCAATCTTTTTGAAAGAGATTTTGTCGTAAGAATGCACTATAATAAATTGCACATTGTTTAATGATTAATTTTAAAAAAAAAAAATCATAATGACTAGGATTTTTTGCTAGTATTTTATTCTTCTGCTTCATTGCACCATGACTGGAGTGACACAGGCTCTCTCTCCCTGTCACGGTTGTCCCGGACAGAGGAATTTTGTGTTTTGAGGCAGTTTGTGTTTATCTTTAATCTGTCATTTGGACATTTGTTTTTCCAATTGCTCTCATTCTATTTGGACTGCCTGTTGGGTCGCACACATTCTGATCCCAACACCTCTGATTCATACCTTTGCTGTCAACTCTGGCTCGGTTGGTTTGTCTATTTATATTGTGTTTGTTCTTATATTGTTTGTCTTATACTATTTGGTTAGCTTGTTTTGCTAAAATGTATACTTTTATATTTATGCTTTGTAAAGCACATTCAAACTGCCTGATAATCCAAAGGAACAATTAGGCCGATGACAGACACACGAGAGAGAAAACACCAAATGACAAGACACTCCTCCAAGTCCTCCAGACACTTAGCATTATGAATTTTTCTGATGTCAGGTATGCATCTTTGATGTTTTGTATTGATTTTCTTTTAATTAATTATGTAATTGGCATGATACATTTACCCATCTAAAATAAATAGTTAAATTTGAATTTATTCTGACTTTCTCTGAAATAATTAACTCTAGTAGATTACGTTGCATCCATGGTTACCACAAATCTGCATTCAGGTTAGTAATGGACTAAAGTCCAGTTTTGAGTGGAGCATAGGGCAAGCCAACTGAGATTTTAGAACTCCGGCTATTACTTGGCACTGGTTCAATTGTACAGACTAAAAAGGGGAATTTCCATTTAGGACAACAAAATGTTGATCGACCAACCTAAGTAGGGTGAACCTCTGTTTAATGTAATGTTACTAGCTAAATGTTCAAGGGAAACCTTGGGATAACCAAAGCTACTATCAGAGAAAGTAATATTGGTCAGCTTAAATCTATAGTAGTGGTAGTGACCTCTGACTACATTCAATACAGATCTATGGGGAATAAAAAAAGTACTTTTAGATAGAGCAGAACATATAACTTCAATTTAAACTAAGAGATATGGCTTCAAATTTCGATTCGAGTGATATAAATTTCCACACTCCGTTTTCTCTGTAGTTGAGCCCTTCTGACACAGAAACGATTATAGTCTAAAATAAAATTTTGACTAAATGTGTACATTTTTGCATTTGCACTGCAGTACAGTGTCTGCTTGTGCTATTTGTTTTCACTTTTTGTCACTAATCATTTTTCTTTTGCTTGTGATTTTTCTATCATTTTCAGCAATTGTTACAATTTAAGTATAAATCTGAAGTATAACGCAATATAACACTACTGTTCAAAAATATTTTTAAAGTAATTAATATATTTATTCCACAAGGGTTTAACAAATGTATTGAAAAGGACAGTTAATATATGAATATATGAAATTTCTATTTCAAATAAATGCTGTTCTTTTTAACTTTCTATTCATGAAAGAATCCTTAAAAAACTTAACTGCATTACAGTTTCTAATATACCAAGCAGCACTTCTTTTTCCAACAGTGATAATCATATAAATGTTTCTTGAGCACCAAATCAGCATATTAAAATGTTTTCTGAAGAATCATGTTTAAAATATATGAAAATAGAAAAGTTATTTAAATAGACAGTAATAATCCACAATATTACTGTTTTTGTTTTGTTTTTGTTTTAAATAAATGCAGCCTTGGTAAGCATAAGAGACTTCTTCCAAAAACATAAAACACATCTTACTGACCCCAATCTTTTGAATGGTAGTGAATATCCCCGGTGGAAAGCCACAATTCCAGATTCCACAGG
Source organism: Phoxinus phoxinus (assembly GCF_949152265.1). Classification (NCBI taxonomy): domain Eukaryota; kingdom Metazoa; phylum Chordata; class Actinopteri; order Cypriniformes; family Leuciscidae; genus Phoxinus; species Phoxinus phoxinus. The sequence goes on along the minus strand of NC_136889.1, from coordinate 12,022,071 downwards.
AGCTTTCGTTGAGGTGGATTGAGAGCACCGGATCACTTTCTTTGAGTAAGCACTTTCAGTCATTACTGTTAGTGACAGCTCAGCAAAACACATGGTATGGGGTCACTTCGTTGTATGCATCCCACTATAGGTTCAAGAGACTCTGTGAGATTGAGAGATGTTGGTTGCACTATTCCTACCAAAATGAGCGAAGGAACAGCTTGAATCAAATGATGGTTTCAGGAGGTCAGGCTAGCACCATTTACAAGTGTTTATTTTATTTTATTTTAATTCATTTTGTAATTAATTCATTTTTTTAATGAACTGATTTCATAAGCATGGCAGACCGCCAGTGGGTGGACTTCATTGGATGAGATGTCTGGTGTATAATTCAGCCAGTAACTAAAACCGAGACAAGGAATATTAATGTACTGTACATGGCTGGCACCTAACAGGTGGTAGAACGGATTATTGGAAGAGGGTAATGAAGGGGCATATTTCTTCTGACAGCTCTCTATAAGGCTTGCGAGATGTCTATTAGTGCTTGTCTATGTTTCTGAAGCAAATGATGAAATCTTAAAAATGAAGTATGGAGTACATTCTTCAATTACTCGGCTTATAACGCGTACAGTCCTGAAGCTTTGCATGGACATCTGGCAGCGTTCGTTAACACGTTCATTATGAATTCAATCATTTTAATCATTAATGTATACATTATTTTATGTGGTTTATTGTTTTAATGACTTTAATGGCGTTACACTACATTCATTTATGGGCCAAGCAAATTTCCAACACGTCGCATTATGATGTCTTATAAAATGTTAAAAAGGAGTGCCGCTTGAGTACGTCTGTTTGTTACTTTTTCAATGGAACAATTGTGAAAATGAGTTTAATCTTCCCTCGACAAAAATGTATTTGTGAAAGCAGGAACTATGGGAGGAATAGTGCAATTTCACCCTTTCAGACAGGGCAGCACAAAGTCCCATCAAGTCTTACAAACTTACAAACAGGCTCTGTAGGTAGTTTGTGATGGTTTTGTATGGTATTCTTTCTTTCTCGCGTCCCTCTTTTTACTGCTTTCATTTCACAAAAAATTTTTTCTGTCTTTTTAAAATGGAAAGAAGCACTTCTGAACCAAGAGACTGACTCTTGCTGTTAGTGTGTGCATTCACAACATCACGTAGCAAACAAAATTTACCACAAAAAGCTGCTGGATAAACAGACAAGAACAAGAAGGATTGATGACTTTTGGCAATAAAATATTTCAGTCATTATGTGTATTTGTATGTTTACAACTAAACAGAGAGTGATAACGGCGTGTGCATCAGCTCTGACACAAGCCTCCTATGGTCACAGAATGCCTCAGAAAGAGCAGACAGATTCACACAGATGGATACATCTCGAGGGTAATTGCAGTTTTCTGGTGACTAAACGGATCTTGACTACAATTACAACTCAAATTGCCAGCGCTTCTCCAAGGCACACTTTTGAATTTGATGCAAAAAATGAAAACCTCAATCACGGGCCTCATAATGGGCTTGACATATGACTCTGCCTTGGAACCAAAGGCTTGTGTGGTAATTGTGACCCAGGGTAAAAGACGTTCATGTAACTGCTGTAAGTGGAGAAATTGTCTGGACAATGGTAAAGGCAGAATTAATGGCGAATGAGTGAATGGTCACACATATGAATAACGTAGTTTAGTGTCTCTGTGCATCTATACCAAGACTTTGAATGAAATTATTTTTGCTATTCAAATGTTTTTGTTGTGCCATGAACCGTTTATAGGCAGGATGGATCCATTCTTTCATGTGGTTTATGCCAAACTCTGACCATATCTGAATGTCGCAGCAGAAATTGAGACGCATTTAGAGCCTGTGCAAATTGCAGCCTCAGTCTCCTGTTTTTTGCTGTCAATATTGGCACCCAATGTGGTCTTCTGCTGTAGCCAATCTGCTTCAATATTGCACTTCTGCATATACCTCGGTTGTAACGAGTGGTTATTTGAGTAGTTACTGTATCAGACTCAATCCAGTCTGGCCATTCTCTTCTGACCTCTGGCATCAACAAGGCATTTTCGCCCACAGAACTGCTGCTCATTGGATATCTTCTCTTTTTTGGGCCATTCTCTCTAAACCCTAGAGATGGTTGTGTGAAAATCCCAGTAGATCATCAGATTCTAAAATACTCAGACCAGCCTGTCACCAACAACCGTGCCACGTTCGACGTCACTTCATGACTTCAATCACATTTATTCCCTATTCTGATGCTTAGTTTGAACTTCAGCAGATTGTCTTCTTGATCATGTCTTTGCTGCCATGTGATTGGCTGATTAGATATTTGCATTAACGAGCAGTTGAACAGGTGTACATAAAGTGGCCTGTGAGTATATAATATAATATAATATAATATATTATATTATATTATAATTACATTCCACTGGCTTTTTAAAACCTTTCATTTACTATTTTAAAACATTGCCATACTGCCAGTCTTCTTGTTGCTCAACTTTTTCCAAAATAAATATTTAAGTTAAATAGTTATTTTAAATATGTTTAACACATCTCTACACCTACCATGAGTTGTTTTTTATTTGCTAAATGTAGGAGAACTGATTAATAATCATCAACACACATCTTGGCCTCATTAACAGTATAGTTTAAAGAGTATTCCATTCAAATAGAAACAACAAAATACATCCTTGATCCTGCGCTCACACATGTAAAATAGACCTCACATGAGATATGCAGGCAATCATCTTCAAGAAGATGTGGTAGGAGTGGATGGGGCTCTAGTGGCTTTGTGAGGGGAAGAATTTACCCTTCACATCTCAGGCATCACTTACGCACGGCACCAATGGCAGATTGCTGAATGCTGCATTTTTGCCACGACTGTGGCTGGATATCATTTTGCTTCAAAGCGAACAGTGTCAGAAGTTTACGTAATTTCTGATTCGACAGTATGTTTTTTTTTTTGCTGAAGGTTTTATATAGACGAGTCCTTTTTGTTTGGGTAGACCATTTCAGAAAGCTGAATGGATGCTTTGAGGCTCTCAGTCACAATGACTCATGCAATTAGCAACCGCGGTGGATGACGGAAATGGAATCTGTTTAGCCTGCGCATATCCTCCCTCTCATAACTTTAACCATTGTTCAAGTTCAAATTCGAGACCAAAAACTACTGGCAATGAAGAAAGCTATTGAAGATTTAAAGGATGTTATCCTGTTCCATTCACAGACACAAAAATACTTTTCATAATATTGCCTGTATAGTTACAGGGGCATGTTGGTAGATTCAATCATTTAAAAATAAGAATGCATACAACATTAACAGCAAATATGATTAATTTATAAGATACCCATATAAAAAGCATTTAAGGGGGAAAAAAGTTAAAAGATGAGACACTGGAACAAATAATCAATTTGATCTATGAATATTTTAAGTATATCAGCATGGGAGTGTCAATAAAGTGATCAAACAAAATGATGTAGACTGGGAAGGCTGCAAATGCCTTTTTTATGTTCAAATATTGGCATTTGTAATCCTTATACATATACATTTGTTTTGTGATTAGACAAAAAATGTGGATAAAAAATGATTAATATTTAAATATAGTCAACAACTGCTGTACACTGTAGATGTGCAATTGATAAAACCTTGAACCATCAAGCGGAAAAATTGCGCAGTTCAAGGTGTTTGCCACCAGAGGTCACTGTTTCACTGCTTTGGCAGGTGTGGGGTGAGTTCATGCTACAGCTAGTGGCTAATTCCATGCTATTCTCATGCATTTTGTATAATGTAAATGTTCTATAATTAATTAACATTGTGTCATCATGCAACGTAACTCATAACTGAGCATACTGTTTTGATAGGAGTGTATGCATGTTGTGCAGCATGTCAGAATCAGGTGGTGTTTTGAAGATTTTCTCAACCTCTTTTTCTCTCGTACACACTCTTCTTTTTTTTTTTTACTCACTTTTTTTTATTAATTGTCTGAGATGGCCCTTCTGGTGGAGTCCTTGGACTTGACAGGGAAGGACAGTTCTCCTAATCTGAACTCCAATAGGGCCCAACATTCTTTTCCACATGGCAACCACACCATTATTTAAAAATAGAGAAGACTTGTGGGTACAACTCCCAAAAATAACTGATCAAAAATGTATTCTAATGAAAGACTAGGCATTTTCTACTTAGGCTTATTTTTTTTATTTTTTTTAGCAAAATGGAGCGCATTAGAAAGAGCTTAGTGTTTTGAAAGTAAAATGGTGTGGAAGTGCTTGACTAGACTGCACAAAGCACTAACCTAAACCTCACTGAACTCCTTTGGGATGAATTGAAACACTAACTGGGAGCTAGAACTTAACGTCTGACCTCAATGATGCTTATGTGTCTGAATGGGAGCAAATCGCTACATCTATTTTCCAGTACCTAGTGGAAAACCTTTCCCTTAAGAGAGTGAAGCTTTGATAGCAACAAAAGGGAAATCCAACCCCCTATTAATGCTTATAGTTTTGGAATTGAATGTTCAACAAGCACATACAGATATAGTGTTTGTCCACATAAAGTCACAAAACCATAACCAAACATATTTCTGTTCCAGTTTCTACAAAACATATATATAAATCTATATAGCTTGTAATTTGTAAATAAACTTGTTTGGTTTTCTCACAGAATGATTTACCTGTGATCACTGTAAATAAAAACATATACAATAACGCTGCACTTGATCACCGGTTTCACAACCAAATGCAGATAGTTATTGAAGCCTTTTAGAGACCATGACAGGTGGCAAGTGAAATGGTCATTCAACCATTTTACACAAATGCAGAATAATACGAGAACAGTCATATGAGCACCAGGTTGGCTGGAGGACATTTGGTTGTAGTTCACTGTGTTCTTCCAACAGCAGTAATGTGCCAGCTGTGCCACTGCAGTGGCTGCACATTTGCTAGTGGAAGCTGGACTGGAGCGGGACCATATAGAAAGGTATGTTTTAAACCCCAGGCAGAGCTGGCTTTCTGTACAACTACTCTAAACCTGCTGTTTTTGAACCGCAGGGAACTTCAATGGAAAGAGTTACAAAAATGAGCTCTCCTAAATAGACTTCTTGTTCATAAACTTTAAAGGGTTTTTCTAGCTGATACTAAGACTATAGATATACAACGACTGAATGAATGGGAGACCATATGGTGGAATAAGTCCCGCCTTCTAAATAAAAGAGCCAATCACTAATAAAGTCACTGCAACTGCCGTTATAAATACAGGTAAAAACCTGTATCGCGCTTAGGACTGCACATGCACATTGGCTGGTCTAGCCTGAAAATAAGCTTTATTTGAGCAACATTTAGGTCAGATTTTGTTGTTGATTTGAAATATGTTATTTAATTGTGAGATTTCAGGATTCCCCCTTTCGACTTGGTCTTGAATGCCCGAAATAGTTGCCCGGAGGGGTTGCAAATATGGCTGCTGAGTATACGGACATTCCTTGAAAAGAGCTTTGCTGATACTTTGAAATGCTTGCAGAATATTCAAGAACACAGCAAACAAGAATACTTGTTTTTTTATCTTTCTTTATATGGCCCTACAAATGTATTTGGACTCTTAAGTCACTCTTGAATATATCAAACCAAGTGCCATCTGCAAACAAATGATGCTTGACCTTTTCTCAGAACTAACTTCCCCTTTCTTTGACAGTTTTGCAATTAGGATTAACCAAATCCAAGCTCAGTCTCAAGGTGACATTTAGTGGATGTACGAAGTCAGTTCCCCTCAAATTCACACGTTAAATTTGAAGTTTGCAACCAGTGTCCAAATTGTTTTATCTTCATTTTGAAATGTTTTTCAAATTGTTCTATTGACATTCATTTTTAATTTTACATATCTTTTTATTACTTTCAATTGAAAACTAAGCTTGTGCTTTCTAAAATACCACATGGTTTAATATTTTGCTTTATAATGCATTGTATACACTGTAAATCAGACCAGTGAAATAGGCTGATTATTGTCAAACATGAACAACACACTATTGGTCTGTCCAAACCCCCAATTCTGAATCCTTCATGATCACTTTCGGAGTCTTTCTCCTTTCTTCAGTAAAAGGAGAAATTGTAAATCGTGCTCCAGTTAGATGAAAGGAAAAGAAAGCATTAAGTCGAAGCATGTCTAGAATGTGTATAAACAAGAGATTCACTGCATTCATTCAGAGATTACTCCAATTACCCCCCAAAAAACCTTTTGCCTTTGCAATGTTAATTTACAACCTGAGCAGTAATACATCTTTTGATGTTGACTTGCAAGCATGACGGTTTTACTGTGAGTCTCTCTCTCTCTCTCTCTCTCTCTCTCTCTCTCTCTCTCTCTCTCTCTCTCTCTCTCTCTCTCTCTCTCTCTCTCTCTCTCTCTCTCTCTCTCTAAACAGTATACTGTATCTATAGTTATGTATTTATCTTTAATTAGATATTTGAAAAGAATGATTTGTGCTGCATTGACAGTTTCATTAGAGGAAAGAATAAATTTAGCAAAAAAGCTGATTTTGAGAGCCACCATATTAGAGAATATCTTTCAAATGAAGTAGCAACGCACAATTCATCTTAATTAAGCATAGTTGAATGTTTATGTTAACAGGATGCAAACGTCTGTGATTAAGTGTCTATGCTGGTTTTTAACTGATTGCTTTTTTGCCCTATTCAACTTGCACAAGACACTTTTTTCATCTTAACTGTCAGCGGTAATTTTATTGATTAAGCCATCTGAGAGAATAAAGGGGGAGAATCCATCTGATGTGTGCCCCTTCAGTTAAAAGTATCAATTTACGCGAAACATTCACTCGGATGATCACAGTACTCGAAAGTAACTTACTTGACTCCACGAAAAACGAATACTAATATTGTCAGCACTGTGACAAGCAAAATCTCTGTTGTTATTTCCACTTGGAGCTTGAGAGCATTATTGGAAATTCCTGCTGGGGATGATTTTTGTTGAGACGTTCATATCTTTGCTTGAGAACTCCAAGTGCAATTTTCTGTGTTCTCATGTTTCATTCGTAATAACAGATTGAAATGATGACACGGCCTAACAGTATAATTGGGATGATATCAACTCTCTTACAACACTTAGATGCAACACTTAATAACATCTGTTACAGAGAATAAGCCATTGAAGTGTGATTATGACCATAATGGAACTCAAAGATGGTTGACGTATAGCTCGCATTACAGTCTTACAGACAAGCCTTCCATTTAACTGAAAGACAACAGACACCCTGCTGAAATAATGGGGGATATTTTAGCCAGCAGATTAGGAAAGTTAATGAGGAAAATAAAGTTATCAGATTTACATTTCAACAGGCACAATACACTATATCCAGACATATATTTTTACTCCCCAGGGCTGCATTGCATTTCCCAAAAGCATCGTAAGCCAAAGTTGATCGTATAGACCATTGGAAATGGAAACGTAGCCCAGTTATGTTATTTGGGTATTCATTTGTCTGCATATCTGTGTCATTTTTACTTAATTAGTCAATAAATTAATAATATTAGTTTCTGATCATTTTGTATTATGGACAGAAAAAGACATTCACAAATGCACAATGCAATTCTATTATAACTTTGAAAATCCTGAATCAAACTTTTTGGATTAATAACCTTTTTGTAAATGAAAAAATAAAAACACACAAGTATGGATCATGTATGGTGTGAACTGTGAAGTCAGTATATCCAGCCTGTTCTCACGTAAATGCGTCTCTATAGCACACATTGTGTTTATAGTGCAATTTTACGTGCATATGACACGCAGTTTTCATGTGCATTTGATACGCACTTCATTGCGTGTATTACACACGCACCCCACACCACTAATTCTACCCAAACGTATAATACACACGCACCCCACACCACTTCTAAACCTACCCTAACCAACCCATGCGTATCCTATGCACGTAAAAACTAATTTTCGCGTATAAATTGCACGATTAAAACACTGCATGCTATAGAGACACATTTAGTGTGATCGGGTTGACATATTACTTGAGCATATACTCTTCTGTTATCTAGAACAGAACTAAAGAAGTGTGGACATAGCTAAATGCGATGCATAGCACGATAAAACAAATTTCAGCATCGAGCCTTCTGAGAGCACTGATTTGAATGTCAAATGGAATGGTCAGTTAAAAGTGTTCTCTTATCATAAATAATGAAATGAAATAAACAACAACAACAACAACAACAACAACAAAAAGGTTCCTGGTATGCCTAGTTTTTTTTTTTTACGGAAAGAGACATTGTGATGGGAAACATATATATACAGCATGTACCAACCCGATCTCATGGCAATTCATACAAATTTTATGAGGTGGCTAATTCGTACCAATTCATACGACCTCACTCGTTTTTTGCTAAATCGTACATATTTTACGAGTTGCCAAATTCGTATGAATTCGTACGAATGACCTACCCCTGACCCCCGCCCCTAAACCTACCCATCACGTGGGTTTAGACTAATCGTACGAATTTGCCACCTTTGAATCACTCGTACAAATTCGTATGAATTGGTCGTGAGATAGCGTTGCAAACATATTCAATAATCTTTGATTTTGTGCATTGCAATAACTCTTTACTGTTAATGTCAACATGTGAAATATTATTGAATGTAGCTTTAGTATCAACATTTAAAATGCATTCATCTGTTGTAACCAGTGTTGATTAAGATGAAGGATCATGAATAAGATGATGGATTATGAAAGTAGCTGCATAATGACATCTTTCCGTAACTGCACATTGAACAGTTTATTTAGTACAGCAGAGACAGTCACTTTTAGTTATTATGACATCTGCTGTTGATTGCTGTGAAACTGCCAAAGCAGAGTGCTGTCAGGTTTACAAATATCAAGCAGGTGTACATCATCACTCTCGAAGGCTCAACATTGATGAATTTCCGTAAATTTAATTGAGACAAAAAGCCCACATTGAAAGAGTGGGACAGTAATAGAAAGGATTTTTATATAGAAAAACTGAAGAAGATGTCCTCGAGACGCTGAAGGATAAATTAATACACTTTCAAAGGTGCACAATCACATATGGAATATATATACATTATCTACATTTGGTTTGTAAATTATGTCTTTTTTTCTCCTTTTCTTTTTTATCAATATAAAATGTCTAACTTTTTCATTTTCAATCCACCTGTGTTCGATTCAATGAGCCGTTTAAAAGCAACATGCTTGAGGTGCAGACTATCTGAAATCTCTTTGATGTTGATGTTATAACTGAATATGTGGAATCGTCAGGGTGTCTGCACCTTCTTTTTGAGGCTGAGCACCTTTACACTTCATTTAAAAGTTCTCTGACTGATGAAAGTGAGTGACTGTTCGAATTGAGTTTATGATTTATACAGAAATTCCCTCAAAGAAGCTTCTAGAAGGTGAACCAAATGTTGAACAAGTTTTTGTTGGTAATGAGAAGCTCTGCTCTGATCTGTTTTTCTTTATTTTTTTATAGTAAGATTTTAGATATTACGTAATTTGTCCCAAGCCAGAAGACAGACAAGGGTTTATTCACCCAAAAATGAAAATTCCAAACCCATATTGTTTATTTTGTTTTATTTTATGGAACACAAAATAAATGAGACAGATTGTTGAAAATAAAATGGTACTAGAAAATGCTCTTCGGTTAAGTCCTGATGATGAGATGATCTCATGAGCCTTCAGGTGACTATGGATTTCACCACATCCCAGTGTAATGACTTTCCATCAATAGTTGCTGTAAACCTTTGGGAGTGCAGTGCCCCGATGACTAGGGAGAACTCAATGCATCTAACCCCTCTTCATTTTAATCAGCCATTACCTGGCTAATGGGGCAGGGAATTAGACTCGAACATCAGCTCTCTGTCTATTATGTCATTACCATTTCTTCTGTTTGCCTTACTGTTCCCATCTTCCTTTCTGAGAAGCCAACATAAGACCCTGCTCTGTCATTTGAAAAAAACAGCTAGGAATAATTAAATTTGAAAACATTATGAGATTAAATAAGTGAATGCAAACTAAATTTTTAGTAGTCACATGGTGAACATGAATGTTTTAAAAAAAAGGCTCTTATGCTCACCCAGGCTACATTTATTTGTTCAAAACTACAGTAAAAACAGCAATATTATTAAATATTATTACAGTTTGAAATAGGCTGTGGCTATTTGCACAGAGTACGTTAAATGGTATTTACACTTAGTGAAAATGGCAGTATTTTCTTTGCACTTACTGGAAATAGTAGTTAGATGTTATTTATACTTAGTGCAAATACTATTTGCACCTCAGTGTATTGATTATACAATGAAGAAATATATAATCATATGCTGCCTTTATTGGGACATAACTTGCCCCTGTTCGTAAAGCCCACCCTTACACCTACCCCTACCCCTACCCCTACCCCTACCCCTAACCTTAACCCTAACCCTAACCCTACCCGTTAAACACTTTATTCACCCTATTAGGCACTTTTGATTTCCTCTTTTCAAATATTTTCTTAACCTTTATTTAAAGTAAACAACTTTCCAAGCTGATATGTGATGGGAAAGGGAGAAGAATAAGTTTGGAAAAAGGTTAAATGTTCATTAAAAAAAAGTAGCATATAGTCGTCAGTAATGCAAATGCAGTTAAGTGAGTAGCGTTAGCATTAAAGGTTATGGAACCCACACACACACGGGTGATAATCGGGCTGATTTTGGGCCCAATTTACCCCTATCCCGCAATGCTGGATTATCGGGCTGATTTTGGGCCCAATTTCCCTAGGTAAAGTCCTGATTATTAAGAGTGATTGAAATCGAGCTGATGGATCTTTTTTTTGTGAATATTCTGTAAAAAACAGTCCAAATACTATTATCACCGTGTCTTCTTGCCCCTCGTCCGCCATGTTTGTTTTCTCTAAAGTCATGTTTGACCGTGAGAGATTTTGCTAGATTTCCTGTGTTCACATTTGGGAATCTGGTTGTTTGTGAATGGAATCTGTTAGTGTATAGTGTGCTTTCTTGGTTACATCGAGGCACTCACAAAATCTATTTTTTTTATTGTCATGTTTATGGTCTCTCACATTTAGAAAATCTGATAAGGTAAAACATCTTTTCGTGTGGGCCAGCCTTTAGTCTCCCCCCCGTATGCATATGTAGTTATGTGTGCGAATAGTCATTAGTGTGTATGCTTTTGTGGTGGTGTTTGATAGATTGAATTTCTGTAGAGATAGGAGGTTTCTGGTGCAGCTAGCGGTTTATGGAGAAGCGGGCTGACAGAAGAATTGTGTAAAGATGGACACTTCCATTCATCTGAATTAAGGGCTTGTATTAAAAAGTAGTGATTTGTCTTCTCTTTTAGCTTGGAGCAGAAAGGGAAGGAAAACAGTCTAGAGAAGAATTGATTTTGTAGAATAAATGGAGCTAATGTGCTGTAATATTTATCTCCTCTTGATTAACGAGCCTGTTGGTGGTTGTGAATAAACTTAATTGAATGTTCCCCACATGTCTGCATGCTTGTTTTTCTCACTCCCGAACGCTCTTTATCTTCAGGACACTGACTCTCTCTCTCTCTCTGTCTGTAGATGAGGGATGATGGTCCAGTAATACATGCACTGGCATCATGTTGAGCTGATGTGCATTTTGAGTGTCCTCCCACTCACATGGAAAAGTGACTGTAATGAACTGATCTGGCAACCTTTAATCTGATCTCTTTCGCTCTGGGTTTTACTCTGTACTGAGCCTCTTAATCTCATGCAGTATTCAACAATTGCGGTCCATTTGAACTCATTTCTGTGTATTCAAATCAGGCTCCCTTCATTTTGTCTTGTGATCAACAGCCTTTGATGTCTTGCGTATAAAACGGTGATAACAGAGAGGAGAGCTGAATTATGCTTTGAATATTAAAGAGGTCATTTCATACGTTTTTTTCCCCTTTTTATAGAATGCAATTTATAAAAATATATGAGATTTAGAAATTTAGAAATTAAGTCCCTTTTTTTGTGTGATTTTTTTCCATATTTTTTTGAGCATTTTCCAACTTCTTTGACCTTTACACAATGTCCTAACATTGTTGCAGCTTTCTTCACATCCATTTTCCCCGACAATCTCTTCACATCCATGTTTGATTTTGAACACTTTAAAAGCAGGATTTTGCTCCAGTGGATTTCCTGTGTGGACGGGCTACGGGTTACAAGTAGAAATTGAAACCTAGCGAACAACAAAATGTATTACTTATAGTTGCAACGTACAGAATAAGTCGTTTGAGGTTTCAAAAAATACTCTTTTTGGATTGAGGAGGAAGATTTAAATAATGTTACAATATAGCGCATTAGGTTTTTTTTGCTTAAAAAGATTCCTCATGGTATGACCTCTTAAAGGTTTTAAAGAAACTGGTTCCACCTTGATGTCTTGGATAGGACACAGAACAGTTAGCTCCTTGATATGACTTGAAGTAGCCCTTTTTGTCATAATTATGCGGTAGCTAGTGCCATTTGTGATATCTGGCTCTGTTTGCATCTAACAACCTGATATTATGAGTGATTTAACATGTAAAAATTGTGTTGATTCAAGTTGATTCAAAATGATTTCCAATTATGTTGGCTCACCAACTGCCTGTATCCAACATGAATGCCACAGTGTGCTTACTAAAAGAGGACATCTTTATTTACCCTGTTGCTGTGTGGAAACCTGCACTCTTTGGAGAGAAGGTTATTATGTGAACATCAGCACATGAGAGCAGCAGGGTGTATGAGCAACCTTCCTTCCCACCTTCATAATTAGAGGCGGAAAATGAGGCAGTGGAGGCGCTGGGAGGGCAGAGACCCCCTACTTGTCACCGCAGGCACAGTGGCTCAGCCATATCATGTAATAATTCAGTTTAAGAGAACTTATAATTAGTCAGACTTGGAACCGTGGAGGAAGATCACAAAATGGTGCTAGTTCTATAAACGAAAGTATGTGGTGATGCATGGTAATGAGCGTTATTGAATTACCAGCTGCAGCAACACACTAAATCACACTAACTCAAAATGCAAGATGTTGAACAAACATTTGCAACCACATTGCAAAAACTGGATTATAGGAACTTGTTACATTGCTCTCTGGAATACTTGTTTCCAAGTCAGGTTGTGGAAGTAAAAATCCCATTGATTTTGAACAATATCTTATAAACTTTTAAAGACAGACCTACTATGAGCTATGAGGTTGTAAATCAATGATGTTATATGCTTTTAGTGAAGCTATACACGTAATCCTGTGTTATTTGAACTTATCTTAAAATCATTTTGTTTAAAAGTGGAATTCCTGGTGGAAAACTACATTATCCATGATTCTGCAACCAAAAAAATCTCCACTAATCAGAGAATCGTGACAAGCAATTCACGCCAAAATATATTTTTAATGTCTGCCCACTGTCACTCGCATGAAGCACTGTGAATTATGTATAGTCAATCTAGATATTTGATATTATTATGTAGTTTTATATTTTCCATTGTTTTTAATTTGATTTAATTTGTAATTTGCGGTTTGCTTTGTGGGGTTAAAGTTCTTTCCCACATTAAAGTCGTTAAGTACAGTCTTGTACCTTTGTCTTTTTTATAACTTTTAAATGGGAAAAATACTTCCTGCACCAAAGTGGGCTATTTCCTTATATTTCCCATTGTCCATAGCAACGTTGTAAATTAGTCAGCTCATACGGTAACTTTAACACAACTTTCATTTATCTTGCATCACACCATGGACAGGGTCTCTCTTTGTTGACATACGTAAGTGCTCTTGGGAAAATATTACACTTTTATACAATTTAGGTATTAAAGACGTATAAACAGTTGCCTTTGCGTTGTAGTTGTCCCATCTAAAATATGAATGTATGAATACAGGTACTGAATTTCTCTCAGTTAGTCTCCTATGAGATTCAGCTACAAATCATGAATACAAGTAACACAAGCTACACGGTTACACTACAGTACATAACTATTCCTAGTTGTGACTTCAATGTGTAGAGAGAATTGAGAATTCAATAGGTCAGAGCCGTTTGATTATTTTCAGTAAATTTCACATGCAGCCGCTCCACTACCCTTGGCACTTCTCAGATGGCACTTCATCTCCCATTTCTCTGTCGTAAATGATTGTAGCTGCGATTGTAAACGAGCCTTTGATCAATGGATTTTTGTGTGGTGATTGCATTCCAGGAAGGACCTGTTTTAATCAGAAGTATGAGAAATTAATCAGCCCCGAAAATAAAAGGCAAAAACTGGAACGAGTTCTCGCTTAAAAGCTTTTGATGTTTCCTCCTCCGTGTCTCTACGCGTTCAGTCTGCTCTGTATTCCTGTCACTCGCTGTGCATTATGTCTCTCTTTGCTGTTATCCTATGGCTGATCCTGTGATTCAGGAAAAGGAGAATGGGGATGGCACTTAGGATTTTAGATGAGTTTCACTGTCAGGAAATCGGTCAATTGATGGCTCCGCTCTGACGTGCTTCTGCGTCTGGCCTGAAGGATGGCCTTCCTCTGAGCAGTGGTAAGCAAAAGATGCAATGAGTCAGAGTCACACACAAGCATACATTCAAAGTGCTGAGTTAGTGGTTTTTGCATATCGGTTTTTGGTTGAAACAGTATAATTTTATTATTTTCATTTTTATTTATTTATCGGTTTTGACAATATTGAATATTTAACACTTATTTCCAATTTTTTTTTAGAAGAGTGCATTCCTATATTTATATAGCAACTTTATAAATAATTCAACTTTCTCTTTTGCTGCGTCCAAAATCGCATACTAATAGGTACTACATTTTAATTGGAATTTACGCTCTTTGCAGTATGAATATGGGTAGATTTTATCAAATTTGTATGTACTACATTTGCCATCATGTGACCTACCACCAGAGTCAGTTGCATTGCTTAAAGTTCCATTTATAAATCCCTTCCCGGGGCCTCGTGGGATAGTAAAGTATCCATTGAATGCACACTTCCGAATCAGTAGCAAGTAATCAGGACTCTTCGACTAGCTGTTTTCCGAATAATGTTTTTTGCATACTATACAGTAGGGAATTATTTGATTTGCGTTTGATAATTAATCTCCAAATTAACAGTTATCCAAAATTCATAATGTACATAGTGTTGTGATGCTTTCATTCACTTAAGCATCAATCTTTTATTTTCATTTTTTGACATCCATTCAGTACCATTTTGCTGGAGGATAAATATAATTATTATTTAGATTTTAATTTATTCACAATTGTCATAGTAATAACAGAAACCACAGAGCACTCAGGCATTCACTCAAAAGAGAGGACTTTTAAATCTTGTCTGAATGCAACTTTAAAGGACTTTGATGAACGTGTCTTGTTTCTTTGGTCCTCAAGGTTCCATCCATAAATCCTTTGATTCCCTCAAGGTGAGATGTTGCCCACAGGATGTGGATTTCATGGTCGAAAACTGTACAGCCAAATGAAGTATAGAGACTATGATCCTTCCAGGTGTGCTTCACTACAGTAAGTGTCACCCTGTGATTATGATGAAAAGCTTTAGTTCGAGCTTCATCCTCAGCGTTCAGTGTGTTCTTTGAAACATCAAGGCAAATCCATGTCCTTCATTTTTCATACTCTTTCTCAAATAGCCGGTTTGATTGTTTGAACTCTGAATCATCCCACTCAGTCTCTTAACTGTGTTCGGTTACTTCTGGCAAAACGAGACTTCGTTCTGAATGAACAATGACAAGAAGAAGATCTTTTCAAGTTTGTTTGTCTCATGTTCAGAATCAGAATTATTCAAATCAATAATTTAGAAAGACAATTTTTTTATTTTCCTTTCCATAAAAACATATTGCATCTCATTGTGCATTGCACCTGACTAAACTGATCTGGAACCAATACAATGTCTAAAAGAACCTTTTTGGCATAAAGGGTCCTTTAAAATTGAGTAGAACAGAACCCCATTTAACCTTTTTTTCTAAGAGTGTAGCAGTTTTGGGCCCTGATTTATTAACATCCCAGCAAATACAAAGTAATAATTTGCTTGTCCAAATTACGTATGCGCTTCTGGCATGTACATTATTCGTAATACCAAATGTACCAAATGAATACGTATGACACTTAACCCATTTCAGGACAAGAAGATCACATGTATTAATTGTAGGCTAGTCTTCTTTCTTGTCTTTTTCTTCTTTTTTTAAAACAAAATATTCACCAATTAAATAGAGCAACATACCATAAGCTCATGAGAAATATTTTCCTCATTATTGTGATGATTTTCATAATTTCACATCATTATTGCATGTCAGCAGTCCAGCAGCATTGATACATCTTTTTGTATTCTCTGTGACATTAGCCATAGTGTACAACACAAATCAGATTGATTCTTGTCTTTCAGTTGTTTTCATTTGCAGACACAGTTTCATACTTGATAAATCATGTTATGGGAGCAACCGAAACAATTTCCCCAAATTCAATAATTAAGAGATTTGTTGTTTTGCTAATCTTAAATGTGCAAGTTTGCAAGGGTTTTTGTGTTTCTAAATCAGGCCCTTACAGTCCAGGGTAGTAAATTCTAGTCACTTAGACTATATATTTTAAGCTTTTTAGTATATTATTAAGTGATTAATATTATTATTTATTGTGGTAGGATGAGGAAACAGGCTTCAATACTCTGACAAGAGCTTGTCTCTCACAGAACAGGTGACACCAGCACAGCCATTGTTTGATGAGGCTGAGCTAATGGGGTTCTGTGATGTATAATAAGACAAATGACTTTGCCTCTCACTGACTTATCTCTGCTAATTATAGATAGCCCAATATTAGCTTTAGTTTTAATGTCCTTGTTCCACGGGAGTTGCTCTCCATTAATTAACAACCACTTTGGATGGATACAGTATATGTGCATGTAGTGGGTACACAACGTTTGTTTGTTGTGGGTGGTTGATTTTTGAGAGAACAGTTTTCACTTGTACTGATTTGCCTGCATGCCTTGGCATTGAAGCCAGGTGTCGAGCTGAGGTTTAGCTTTAACGTTATTATTCATTTTTATAAATGAATTTTTGTGTCATGTGAGTCCCCTTTTCTTTTGGCTTCAATAGATACCTAATGATTAATTAATTAATTCACCTGGTCCGAGAATAGTAGCCTTAATACAATGTCAAAAAGCACAGAATTCATAATCTAAAAACATATTTAGCAGATTCTGTCCACCCACTTACTTAGTTTCCTTGGAAATGAAATCTCTGAAAATCAGCCTCTGAAATCTTACTGATCTTTTTGTGGCAGGTGGAATGAAGCAAATATCTGACTTTATATGCTTCCATTGACACACACAAAATCTGTTTATGTCTCACAACAAACAAGAAATTAAGTAAATTATAAAAATGTGTTAATGACTGATAAACATAGCTTGAGAAGTCCCCCCCCCCCCATATTTTTTTTTTTGTAATTTCTTTAAAAACTTTTTATTTCTGTCTGCAGATATTAAACAGTTTTGGTGTGCTTGGTTATTTGTTGAATGTTGACATGGTCGACAGATTTATGTTTGAATATGAGAACGAATACTAAAAGTTGAGGTCTGTTATTGTTATTGGTAACAATTCCTGACCTTAAACAATCTATGGCTACTTGGTACTTCTTAAACATAAAGTAATGTGTTTCTGATATATTCCTTGTTATTACCGCTTCAAGGCAGATCTTATGAAGAAGAAACAATTGAAGCATGAAATTAGCTCATGCCATCTACGAGAAAACGTCAATATAGACTCCAAAAATTAAACTGGAGGATTGGTCTGGGTTGGCTGAACAAGTGGAAGAAGCAAAATAACCCGATTCCGCTTAAGAACAATTTAAAGACCATTGCTGGAGGACTTAGAGATTGCACACTTGTTTTCTTATCTTCTCAGCCAACCCATTGGTTTTCACCAGAGCACAGCTGTGCACAGACAGCTGAGGAAATTGTGACACTAAGAGCATCTCATATGGGAAAGTTAGTTCTTGCAAAGTTTATAAAGCTCTGTAAGTCACAAATTCAGTTATATCATCTGCAAATATATTAAATATCTCTAAAACTGTTTATGTGTCTTTGATTTTGTCATATTTGTAAACACCTCTCTGTTTTAGATTGGAATGAGTCTGCAGTGGATGTGTTGCAATGTGTTAACACGTTCATATAAAGGATATATTAATATAAGCAGTCAGACCATGAACAAAAAAAAAAAATCAGTTAAGTTGAATGTGAAAAAAAGCATTTAAAGCAGACAGCGTTTGACTGCAAAGTCTTAGTAGCTTTGGAAATGTACTAATAGCAGTCATGCAATGCATGTATGACTCAGCCAGAAAAAGTATATTGCAATTACTACTCATTGATTGTGTATTTCATTTATATTCAAATGACTCAAGACAGTTCTGTAATTGTTTCCCCTTCATTGTTCTGATCAATTCTAATTTTGCACTTCTCAGATGTATATCGAAAAATAAGCGATGCAAGTCAAGGGCATTTGCCACTTCTGTTGACTAACAGCCAGGAAGAATAATTGTATAAATAGTGTATACTGATATATTTTTTGATGAGATTTTATTTATTTATGATAAAAAGTATAGATAAAAGAATGGATACTGTTGTTTTTAAGTAATAATATATAGATTTTTCATGATTCATATATACAGGTTTAATGATGATATCTTAATCAAAACCTAGACATATTAATAATCATATTTAACATGATGTGAATATTAATGCATATAAAAAACTGAACACTTTCTCATATAAATGTTTTAGCCAAATACCATATTGAATCAACTCTGATTTTCTTTTACTGTAGTAGTCACTACATTTACAGGCTTACACTTTTAAGTGTAAGTTTGTAGAACTTAACATTTAGGTTTTCTACTACACAAACATGTTAATTGCGATTTAACTGAAATGTTGGCTATAGCTATATTTTACTTTTTAGAAAAGAGACTATCACTATGCATTTGCATGTACACAATATGCTGAAGCTGTAAACATAATCTTCTAAAATATATAAAGTACAATGGACTTTCAGTAATATTTAATTGAAATAAACATTTAATTTGGTTAACTTCACTGTTCAGGTATACAGTGTAGTCAAAGACCACCAGTTCAAATCTTTGTAATTGTCACCATGAATTGCTTAAGAAACTGTATTCCTGGTTTAATTTTTGGACAGGCGAAAGCTGGCTGAATGCAGCTACTTCTGTAAAGAGTGTGGCAGGAATTGTAGCAGGAATAAAAGCTTAAAGCTCCTTCTGTGAGAATGAATCAAAGCTCAGACTGCAAGGGTGTCCGTATCTCTATTACCCTGCTACTTCCCTGTCACATGCTCTTTTGCTCTTTAACTGTCTCTTAGTAGCTCAAAGCGAGTATGCTAAAGTAGGGCGACAGGGCAAAATATCATATCACAATTTTTTAAAAGAAAAATCGTGATTCACGATTTTATCACGATTCTTTTTCATGTTGGTTTTACTATTTTGCAAGTGACTGAGCATTACCGGCAAACTAATGTCCCTATGTTAAAAATAAACCATTACAAGGTAACAAAATATATAATAAAAAAGAATGGCTGACATTTAGGCCAAAGTGGCAAAGACAGAAAACATACACATTACATATACACAACATATAATATACAAATGAAATAAACAGTGCTATATTTTTTTAGCTACAGTAGGTGTATTTAACAGTAGCATTTAAGAAAGAAATTAAATGAAAAAAATATCTAAAGATAAAACACTACATAGACTGACACCGACATCGGCAGAGGGACACTGCCACGAAAAGCTGACACACCGGCACGAACACACCGGCACCAACATGAACACACCGGCATGGACATCGGCATATAGATGGACACCGGTTCGAACACCGGCACGTAGACGGACACCGGCATGGATATACTGGCACATAAACGGACACTGGCACGAAAAACGGACACACCGGCACGGACAAACCGGCACGGACATCGCCTTGGACACTGGCACGGACAGCAACACGGACACACCGCCACCTTTCTGTGTCTTTCCGTGGTTGAAACACTGATTGAGCGATTATATGTGACATTATACATTTCAGTAAGTTGTACTGTAACTTAAAGTTTTAACATCTTTTGATGTTCATGCATGTTTTTTGTGCTATAACTTGTATTAAAGTGGAAGAAAAGACCCAAGCTCTGCATTGCCACTTGAACTGATGTTACTCATGGTAAATCAAGAAAACAACAAATATAAATAATAAAATATCATTTTTTTTTATTATTCAATATTGATTATTGGCCGATACATCAGTGTATCTCTACCTACTACTAAACACTTCAAACCAAACTCAAAGATCTGATTACACTAACCTGGAAAACTTTGGCAAATGCACTTTGTGTGAACCTTGTAAACCCAACTTTGTTACTTGGCGAACTGGTGAAAGTTACGTGCCAAGGCTGAAACCTGACAGTGAAAATATTGGATCATGCATTGTTAATGTGTTTCCATTTTGTTTGTGCATGTGTGTGGAAAGAAAGAATGGAAGAAAGGAAAACGTCAGAATGGTGATGATGTCTAATTTATAAAGATAGATCCACATGGAGGGTGGGAGGAATAGATTAGACTAATTTCCACTGTGCTGAGAGGGTTATATCCTGTTTCCCATTGAAGCAGATGATATAGTGGGAATAAGACGTTGGCTGCTTTATTTGGATTGGATATGAGGGGAGATATATATGGTAGCTTGAGTATCACACAGAAGGAAGTCTCATTGTCTGAGACTGTCAGGCTCCTGCAGTGCCCGACATCCAGGAACCTGCTGAGAGTGTGTCAGCATATTATTCACCAGCACATTCCTTACAAATTGCATGTGGCAAATCATAGTGCAGGCATGTTTGTCTTGTTTTCAGAGGCAATTTATCTGTTTAACCATTTGTAGCATATGCATGAATCATTGAACAGTCCTGCGAGCAATGGTGTGTTTGAATTTAATCATAGCTTAGTATGCTTGAAAGCATATAGCAGAGAAGAGAGTGTATTGATTTGTGTGTGCACGTGGGTGCATGTGCGCATCAAGTGTATTGACACAGGACAGATGGGAAAATGCATAGAGCTGCTAACCACATGCCAATGGTAGGTGGAGGCCAAACACCCGCTGCTATTTACATGCAAATTAGCAAAGAGTTGCCATGAATATCATGCCTTTCATTTACAATACTGCACACAGGCTTCAACACACTTCATTAGCAGAGGCTAGCACCCCTGATTACAGAAACGTTCACAGCTTTCTTCTCACTTTTATTTATTGATTTCATTGTGTCAGAATTGTGCTGTGAGCCCATTTGTGCATCATGGACTCCATAGTCTTCTATAATTATCTACGTCACTGCAGATTTTAAACAGAACATTTCAGAAACGACAATGTGAGTTTAACTAATGTGACAACTGATCCAGCTTTGTTTAAAAGAAATAAGTGTCCATGTAATTGCTGAGACTAACAGATTAATGATTTAGTGGTACATTCTAATTGGTCTACAAACATAAATATGACTGTACTCTATTCAGGGTTTCCAACTTAATGCCAAGGACATCCAAATATGAAAAAATAAGTAATTAACAAAGTTTATACTGTGTGAGAAATATTAAGCAGATTATTACATGAAGAAATGTGTCACTTGCAAATTTATTTAATTGACTTTTGTATTGCTGTACATATTTATTTTGCATTTTATAGTATAAACCTATGATAAGTATTTTCAATTCAATTCAAATTTATTTATATAGCACTTGTTACAATAAATAATTTTCTAAAGGGTTAGAAACAATTAGAGAGAATATTGCAGTGACAAAGGTCAGGAGAAAGTAGTTTTAAATATACATGTATGTCACTGCAATATTCTCTCTAATTGTTTCTAAAACTTTAGAAAAGTATTTATTGTAACAAGTGCTATATAAATAAATGTGAATTTATTGATCTATATATATATATATAGGCTATATCTATATATCTATATTAAATGTATCAAAAGTGACAGTATAGAAATAATGCTATATTCAATCAAATTCATCAAAGAATCCTTAGAAAAAACGATGACAGACTGATATTGTGATAGGTGTTGATGTAGTGGCGTTTAAAAATACATATTTTATTTTGTGTGGGTATGGAACTTACCTGGCAAACCTACCTAAACAAACTTCAGGAGCCAGGACTTGAACTTGTTTCACCTTAAAATCACTGGCTTTGTATGTCAGTGAATTGACCACTAGGCTATGGGGGCCTAAGAAGTAGAAGCACTTTGATAGATATTAGAAGATCCTCCTTCTGTAAAAACTACAGGGGGAACGGATTTCGACGACTGTTTTTTTGCCGTCGGATTCTGTTCCCCCTGTAAAAAAAAACATCTGTCGGAATCCGTTCCCCCACTCCCATTATGAGAGGTGTTGATGTAGTGGCCTAAAAAATGCATATTTTATTTTGTGTGGGGATGGAGCTTACCTGGCACCAGTCTATAGAAATATATTTAGGAGTTTTTGACTTTTATTATGATAGGAAAATATGGGATTAAAAAAAGTCCACGAGCCAGGACTTGAACTTTAGTCACCTAATATCATTCCGCTCTTAAAGTCAGTGCACTGACCACTAGGCTGTAGGGGCCTATTAATTAACTGCACTTTGATAGATATTAGAAGATCCTCCTTGTGTAAAAAATACAGGGGTAACAGATTACGACGGCTGTTTTTTTGCCGTCGGATTCTGTTCCCCTGTAAAAAAAACAGCTGTCGGAATCCGTTCCCCCACTCCCATTATGATAAGTGTTGATGTAGTGGCTTAAAAAATGCATATTATATTTTGTGTGTGGATGGAGCTTACCTGGCACCAATATATAGAAATATATTTAGTAGTTTTTGCCTTTTATTGTGATAGGAAAATATGGGATCAAAAAAAGTCAGCTAGCCGGGACTTGAACTTGTTTCACCTAAAAATCGGCAACTCTTAAAGTCAGTGCATTGACCACTAGGCTGTGGAAGCCTAATCATTTTCAGCACTTTGATAGATATTAGAAGATCCTCCTCGTGTAAGAAATACAGGGGGAACGGATTCCGAAGGCTGTTTTTTTGCCGTCGGATTCTGTTCACCCTGTAAAAAAAACAGCTGTCGGAATCCATTCCCCCACTCCATTATGAGAGGTGTTTATGTAGTGGCCTAAAAAATCTTATTTTATTTTGTGTGGGATGGAGCTTACCTGGCACCAATGTAAAATAAATATATTTTAGAGTTTTTGCCTTTTATTGTGATAGGAAAATATGGGATCAAAAAAAGTCAGCTAGCCGGGACTTGAACTTGTTTCACCTAAAAATCGGCAACTCTTAAAGTCAGTGCATTGACCACTAGGCTGTGGAAGCCTAATCATTTTCAGCACTTTGATAGATATTAGAAGATCCTCCTCGTGTAAGAAATACAGGGGGAACGGATTCCGACGGCTGTTTTTTTGCCGTCGGATTCTGTTCCCCCTGTAAAAAAAACAGCTGTCGGAATCCGTTCCCCCACTCCCATCATGAGAGGTGTTGATGTAGTGGCTTAAAAATGCATATTTTATTTTGTGTGGGGATCGAGCTTACCTGGCACCAGTGTAAAATAAATATATTTTAGAGTTTTTGCCTTTTATTGTGATAGGAAAATACGGGATCAAAAAAAGTCCACAAGCCAGGACTTGAACCTAAGAAAAAAAAAACTTAAGATTTTTCACCTAAAAATCATCCGCTCTTGAAGTCAGTGCACTGACCACTAGGCTGTGGGGGCTTATTAATTAACAGCACTTTGATAGATATTAGAAGATCCTCATTGTTTAAGAAATACAGGGGGAAAAGAATCCGACGGCAAAAAAACATATGTTGGAATCCGTTCCCATTATGAGAAGTGTTGATGTAGTGGCTTGAATAAAGGTTGATAGTATTTTGTTTGTGTATGGAGGTTTACTGTCATCGTTTACATTTAAGCATTTGGCATATTTTTGATCCAGAGCGACGTAGATTGAATTTCATGGTACACATTGTGTTTTCTTATCAGTTCCTGCTTTCCCTGGGAATCGAACCTATGACCTTGGCATTGTAAGTACCAATGCTCTACTGTTTGAGCTACAGGAAAGATCTTTAAATAAGTGCATCAGTTTAAGGAATAATTTAATGGAGTTTTTGCTGTTTATTATGATAGCAGAGTACAGGATCAAGAAAAATTACAAACTGGGACTTGAACTCAGGTCACCCAAAGCCCTACACTTCTTAACACCAGTGCACTGACCACTAGGCTATAGGGGTCAATATATCAGCAACAGTTTAATAAATATTAGAACCTCATTGTGTATTAAATACAGGGGGAACAGAATTCGACGGCAAAAAAACAGCTGTCGCAATCTGTTCCCCCAATCCAACTATGAGAGGTGTTGGTTTAGTGGCTTACAAAATGCTGATTATATTTTTTGTGTGGGGATGGGGCTTACCTGGCACCAGTGTAAAATAAATACATTTTAGAGTTTTTGCCTTTTATTGTGATAGGAAAATATGGGATCAAAAAAAGTCAGCGAGCAGGGATTTGAACTTGTTTCACCTAAAAATCATCAGCTCTTAAAGTCAGTGCATTGACCACTAGGCTGTGGAGGCCTAATTATTTTCAGCACTTTGATAGATATTAGAAGATCCTCCTCGTGTAAGAAATACAGGGGGAACGGATTCCGACGGCTGTTTTTTTGCCGTCGGATTCTGTTCCCCCTATAAAAAAAACAGCTTTTGGAATCTGTTACCCCACTCCCATTATGATAAGTGTTGATGTAGTGGCTTAAAAATGCATATTTTATTTTGTGTGGGGATGGAGCTTACCTGCCACTAGTGTAAAATAAATAAATTTCAGAGTTTTTGCCTTTTATTGTGATAGGAAAATATGGGATCAAAAAAAAGTCATCAAGCCGGGACTTGAACCTGTTTCACCTAAAAATCATCAGCTCTTAAAGTCAGTGCATTGACCACTAGGCTGTGGAGGCCTAGTTATTTTCAGCACTTTGATAGATATTAGAAGATCCTCCTCGTGTAAGAAATACAGGGGGAACGGATTCCGACGGCTGTTTTTTGCCGTCGGATTCTGTTCCCCCTGTAAAAAAAACAGCTGTCGGAATCCGTTCCCCCACTCCCATCATGAGAGGTGTTGATGTAGTGGCTTAAAAAATGCATATTTTATTTTGTGTGGGGATCGAGCTTACCTGGCACCAGTGTAAAATAAATATATTTTAGAGTTTTTGCCTTTTATTGTGATAGGAAAATATGGGATCAAAAAAAGTCAGCGAGCCGGGACTTGAACTTGTTTCACCTAAAAATCGTCAACTCTTAAAGTCAGTGCATTGACCACTAGGCTGTGGAAGCCTAATCAATTTCAGCACTTTGATAGATATTAGAAGATCCTCCTCGTGTAAGAAATACAGGGGGAACGGATTCCGACGGCTGTTTTTTTGCCGTCGGATTCTGTTCCCCCTATAAAAAAAACAGCTTTCGGAATCCGTTCCCCCACTCCCATCATGAGAGGTGTTGATGCAGTGGCTTAAAAAATGCATATTTTATTTTGTGTGGGGATCAAGCTTACCTGGCACCAGTGTAAAATAAATATATTTTAGAGTTTTTGCCTTTTATTGTGATAGGAAAATATGGGATCAAAAAAAGTCAGCTAGCCGGGACTTGAACTTGTTTCACCTAAAAATCGGCAACTCTTAAAGTCAGTGCATTGACCACTAGGCTGTGGAAGCCTAATCATTTTCAGCACTTTGATAGATATTAGAAGATCCTCCTCGTGTAAGAAATACAGGGGGAACGGATTCCGACGGCTGTTTTTTTGCCGTCGGATTCTGTTCCCCCTGTAAAAAAAAACAGCTGTCGGAATCCGTTCCCCCACTCCATTATGAGAGGTGTTTATGTAGTGGCCTAAAAAATCTTATTTTATTTTGTGTGGGATGGAGCTTACCTGGCACTAGTGTAAAATAAATATATTTTCGAGTTTTTGCCTTTTATTGTGATAGGAAAATATGGGATCAAA
This sequence comes from Phoxinus phoxinus, assembly GCF_949152265.1. Lineage (NCBI taxonomy): Eukaryota > Metazoa > Chordata > Actinopteri > Cypriniformes > Leuciscidae > Phoxinus > Phoxinus phoxinus. The sequence continues at coordinate 11,996,051 of NC_136889.1, read as the reverse complement.
AAAAAGTCATCAAGCCGGGACTTGAACCTGTTTCACCTAAAAATCATCAGCTCTTAAAGTCAGTGCATTGACCACTAGGCTGTGGAGGCCTAGTTATTTTCAGCACTTTGATAGATATTAGAAGATCCTCCTTGTGTAAGAAATACAGGGGGAACGGATTCCGACGGCTGTTTTTTGCCGTCGGATTCTGTTCCCCCTGTAAAAAAAACAGCTGTCGGAATCCGTTCCCCCACTCCCATCATGAGAGGTGTTGATGTAGTGGCTTAAAAAATGCATATTTTATTTTGTGTGGGGATCGAGTTTACCTGGCACCAGTGTAAAATAAATATATTTTAGAGTTTTTGCCTTTTATTGTGATAGGAAAATATGGGATCAAAAAAAGTCCACAAGCCAGGACTTGAACCTAAGAAAAAAAAAACTTAAGATTTTTCACCTAAAAATCATCCGCTCTTGAAGTCAGTGCACTGACCACTAGGCTGTGGGGGCCTATTAATTAACAGCACTTTGATAGATATTAGAAGATCCTCATTGTTTAAGAAATACAGGGGGAAAAGAATCCGACAGCAAAAAAACTTATGTTGGAATCCGTTCCCATTATGAGAAGTGTTGATGTAGTGGCTTGAATAAAGGTTGATAGTATTTTGTTTGTGGATGGAGGTTCACTGTCATCGTTTACATTTAAGCATTTGGCATATTTTTGATCCAGAGCGACCTAGATTGAATTTCATGGTACACATTTTGTATTCTTATCAGTTCCTGCTTTCCCTGGGAATTGAACCTATGACCTTGGCATTGTAAGTACCAATGCTCTACTGTTTGAGCTACAGGAAAGATCTTTAAATAAGTGCATCAGGAATAATTTAATGGAGTTTTTGTTGTTTATTATGATAGCAGAGTACAGGATCAAGAAAAATTACAAACTGGGACTTGAACTCAGGTCACCCAAAGCCCTACACTTCTTAACACCAGTGCACTGACCACTAGGCTATAGGGGTCAATATATCAGCAACAGTTTAATAAATATTAGAACCTCATTGTGTATGAAATACAGGGGGAACAGAATTCGACGGCAAAAAAACAGCTGTCGGAATCCGTTCCCCCAATCCAACTATGAGAGGTGTTGGTTTAGTGGCTTACAAAATGCTGATTATATTTTTTGTGTGGGGATGGGGCTTACCTGGCACCAGTGTAAAATAAATACATTTTAGAGTTTTTGCCTTTTATTGTGATAGGAAAATATGGGATCAAAAAAAGTCAGCGAGCCGGGATTTGAACCTGTTTCACCTAAAAATCATCAGCTCTTAAAGTCAGTGCATTGACCACTAGGCTGTGGAGGCCTAATTATTTTCAGCACTTTGATAGATATTAGAAGATCCTCCTCGTGTAAGAAATACAGGGGGAACGGATTCCGACGGCTGTTTTTTTGCCGTCGGATTCTGTTCCCCCTGTAAAAAAAACAGCTTTTGGAATCTGTTACCCCACTCCCATTATGATAAGTGTTGATGTAGTGGCTTAAAAATGCATATTTTATTTTGTGTGGGGATGGAGCTTACCTGGCACTAGTGTAAAATAAATAAATTTCAGAGTTTTTGCCTTTTATTGTGATAGGAAAATATGGGATCAAAAAAAAGTCATCAAGCCGGGACTTGAACCTGTTTCACCTAAAAATCGTCAGCTCCTTTAAGTCAGTGCATTGACCACTAGGCTGTGGAGGCCTAGTTATTTTCAGCACTTTGATAGATATTAGAAGATCCTCCTTGTGTAAGAAATACAAAGGGAACGGATTCCGACGGCTGTTTTTTGCCGTCGGATTCTGTTCCCCCTGTAAAAAAAACAGCTGTTGGAATCCGTTCCCCCACTCCCATCATGAGAGGTGTTGATGTAGTGGCTTAAAAAATGCATATTTTATTTTGTGTGGGGATCGAGCTTACCTGGCACCAGTGTAAAATAAATATATTTTAGAGTTTTTGCCTTTTATTGTGATAGGAAAATATGGGATCAAAAAAAGTCAGCTAGCCGGGACTTGAACTTGTTTCACCTAAAAATCGGCAACTCTTAAAGTCAGTGCATTGACCACTAGGCTGTGGAAGCCTAATCATTTTCAGCACTTTGATAGATATTAGAAGATCCTCCTCGTGTAAGAAATACAGGGGGAACGGATTCCGACGGCTGTTTTTTTGCCGTCGGATTCTGTTCCCCCTGTAAAAAAAACAGCTGTCGGAATCCGTTCCCCCACTCCATTATGAGAGGTGTTTATGTAGTGGCCTAAAAAATCTTATTTTATTTTGTGTGGGATGGAGCTTACCTGGCACTAGTGTAAAATAAATATATTTTCGAGTTTTTGCCTTTTATTGTGATAGGAAAATATGGGATCAAAAAAAAGTCATCAAGCCGGGACTTGAACCTGTTTCACCTAAAAATCATCAGCTCTTAAAGTCAGTGCATTGACCACTAGGCTGTGGAGGCCTAGTTATTTTCAGCACTTTGATAGATATTAGAAGATCCTCCTTGTGTGAGAAATACAGGGGGAACGGATTCCGACGGCTGTTTTTTGCCGTCGGATTCTGTTCCCCCTGTAAAAAAAACAGCTGTCGGAATCCGTTCCCCCACTCCCATCATGAGAGGTGTTGATGTAGTTTTAAAAAAATGCATATTTTATTTTGTGTGGGGATCGAGCTTACCTGGCACCAGTGTAAAATAAATATATTTTAGAGTTTTTGCCTTTTATTGTGATAGGAAAATATGGGATCAAAAAAAGTCAGCGAGCCGGGACTTGAACTTGTTTCACCTAAAAATCGTCAACTCTTAAAGTCAGTGCATTGACCACTAGGCTGTGGAAGCCTAATCAATTTCAGCACTTTGATAGATATTAGAAGATCCTCCTCGTGTAAGAAATACAGGGGGAACGGATTCCGACGGCTGTTTTTTTGCCGTCGGATTCTGTTCCCCCATAAAAAAAACAGCTGTCGGAATCCGTTCCCCCACTCCCATCATGAGAGGTGTTGATGCAGTGGCTTAAAAAATGCATATTTTATTTTGTGTGGGGATCGAGCTTACCTGGCACCAGTGTAAAATAAATATATTTTAGAGTTTTTGCCTTTTATTGTGATAGGAAAATATGGGATCAAAAAAAGTCAGCGAGCCGGGACTTGAACTTGTTTCACCTAAAAATCATCAGCTCTTAAAGTCAGTGCATTGACCACTAGGCTGTGGAGGCCTAGTTATTTTCAGCACTTTGATAGATATTAGAAGATCCTCCTTGTGTAAGAAATACAGGGGGAACGGATTCCGACGGCTGTTTTTTGCCGTCGGATTCTTTTCCCCCTGTAAAAAAAACAGCTGTCGGAATCCGTTCCCCCACTCCCATCATGAGAGGTGTTGATGTAGTGGCTTAAAAAATGCATATTTTATTTTGTGTGGGGATCGAGCTTACCTGGCACCAGTGTAATATAAATATATTTTAGAGTTTTTGCCTTTTATTGTGATAGGAAAATATGGAATCAAAAAAAGTCAGAGAGCCGGGACTTGAACTTGTTTCACCTAAAAATCGTCAGCTCTTTAAGTCAGTGCATTGACCACTAGGCTGTGGAGGCCTATTATTTTCAGCACTTTGATAGATAATAGAAGATCCTCCTCGTGTAAGAAATACAGGGGGAACGGATTCCGACGGCTGTTTTTTTGCCGTCGGATTCTGTTCCCCCTGTAAAAAAAACAGCTGTCGGAATCCGTTCCCCCACTCCATTATGAGAGGTGTTTATGTAGTGACCTAAAAAATCTTATTTTATTTTGTGTGGGATGGAGCTTACCTGGCACTAGTGTAAAATAAATATATTTTAGAGTTTTTGCCTTTTATTGTGATAGGAAAATATGGGATCAAAAAAAAGTCATCAAGCCGGGACTTGAACCTGTTTCACCTAAAAATCATCAGCTCTTAAAGTCAGTGCATTGACCACTAGGCTGGGGAGGCCTAGTTATTTTCAGCACTTTGATAGATATTAGAAGATCCTCCTTGTGTAAGAAATACAGGGGGAACGGATTCCGACGGCTGTTTTTTTGCCGTCGGATTCTGTTCCCCCTGTAAAAAAAACAGCTGTCGGAATCCGTTCCCCCACTCCCATCATGAGAGGTGTTGATGCAGTGGCTTAAAAAATGCATATTTTATTTTGTGTGGGGATCGAGCTTACCTGGCACCAGTGTAAAATAAATATATTTTAGAGTTTTTGCCTTTTATTGTGATAGGAAAATATGGGATCAAAAAAAATCAGCGAGCCGGGACTTGAAATTGTTTCACCTAAAAATCATCAGCTCTTAAAGTCAGTGCATTGACCACTAGGCTGTGGAGGCCTATTTATTTTCAGCACTTTGATAGATATTAGAAGATCCTCCTTGTGTAAGAAATAGAGGGGGAATGGATTCCGACGGCTGTTTTTTGCCGTCGGATTCTGTTCCCCCTGTAAAAAAAACAGCTGTCGGAATCCGTTCCCCCACTCCATTATGAGAGGTGTTTATGTAGTGGCCTAAAAAATCTTATTTTATTTTGTGTGGGATGGAGCTTACCTGGCACTAGTGTAAAATAAATATATTTTCGAGTTTTTGCCTTTTATTGTGATAGGAAAATATGGGATCAAAAAAAAGTCATCAAGCCGGGACTTGAACCTGTTTCACCTAAAAATCATCAGCTCTTAAAGTCAGTGCATTGACCACTAGGCTGTGGAGGCCTAGTTATTTTCAGCACTTTGATAGATATTAGAAGATCCTCCTTATGTAAGAAATACAGGGGGAACGGATTCCGACGGCTGTTTTTCCGTCGGATTCTGTTCCCCCTGTAAAAAAAACAGCTGTCGGAATCCGTTCCCCCACTCCCATCATGAGAGGTGTTGATGTAGTGGCTTAAAAAATGCATATTTTATTTTGTGTGGGGATCGAGCTTACCTGGCACCAGTGTAAAATAAATATATTTTAGAGTTTTTGCCTTTTATTGTGATAGGAAAATATGGGATCAAAAAAAGTCAGCGAGCCGGGACTTGAACTTGTTTCACCTAAAAATCGTCAACTCTTAAAGTCAGTGCATTGACCACTAGACTGTGGAAGCCTAATCAATTTCAGCACTTTGATAGATATTAGAAGATCCTCCTCGTGTAAGAAATACAGGGGGAACGGATTCCGACGGCTGTTTTTTTGCCGTCGGATTCTGTTCCCCCATAAAAAAAACAGCTGTCGGAATCCGTTCCCCCACTCCCATCATGAGAGGTGTTGATGCAGTGGCTTAAAAAATGCATATTTTATTTTGTGTGGGGATCGAGCTTACCTGGCACCAGTGTAAAATAAATATATTTTAGAGTTTTTGCCTTTTATTGTGATAGGAAAATATGGGATCAAAAAAAGTCAGCGAGCCGGGACTTGAACTTGTTTCACCTAAATATCGTCAACTCTTAAAGTCAGTGCATTGACCACTAGGCTGTGGAAGCCTAATCAATTTCAGCACTTTGATAGATATTAGAAGATCCTCCTCGTGTAAGAAATACAGGGGGAACGGATTCCGACGGCTGTTTTTTTGCCGTCGGATTCTGTTCCCCCTATAAAAAAAACAGCTGTCGGAATCCGTTCCCCCACTCCCATCATGAGAGGTGTTGATGTAGTGGCCTAAAAAATCTTATTTTATTTTGTGTGGGGATGGAGCTTACCTGGCACTAGTGTAAAATAAATATATTTTCGAGTTTTTGCCTTTTATTGTGATAGGAAAATATGGGATCAAAAAAAAGTCATCAAGCCGGGACTTGAACCTGTTTCACCTAAAAATCATCAGCTCTTAAAGTCAGTGCATTGACCACTAGGCTGTGGAGGCCTAGTTATTTTCAGCACTTTGATAGATATTAGAAGATCCTCCTTGTGTAAGAAATACAGGGGGAACGGATTCCGACGGCTGTTTTTTGCCGTCGGATTCTTTTCCCCCTGTAAAAAAAACAGCTGTCGGAATCCGTTCCCCCACTCCCATCATGAGAGGTGTTGATGTAGTGGCTTAAAAAATGCATATTTTATTTTGTGTGGGGATCGAGCTTACCTGGCACCAGTGTAATATAAATATATTTTAGAGTTTTTGCCTTTTATTGTGATAGGAAAATATGGAATCAAAAAAAGTCAGAGAGCCGGGACTTGAACTTGTTTCACCTAAAAATCGTCAACTCTTAAAGTCAGTGCATTGACCACTAGGCTGTGGAAGCCTAATCATTTTCAGCACTTTGATAGATATTAGAAGATCCTCCTCGTGTAAGAAATACAGGGGGAACGGATTCCGACGGCTGTTTTTTTGCCGTCGGATTCTGTTCCCCCTGTAAAAAAAACAGCTGTCGGAATCCGTTCCCCCACTCCATTATGAGAGGTGTTTATGTAGTGGCTTAAAAAATGCATATTTTATTTTGTGTGGGGATGGAGCTTACCTGGCACTAGTGTAAAATAAATATATTTTGGAGTTTTTGCCTTTTATTGTGATAGGAAAATATGGAATCAAAAAAAGTCAGAGAGCCGGGACTTGAACTTGTTTCACCTAAAAATCGTCAGCTCTTTAAGTCAGTGCATTGACCACTAGGCTGTGGAGGCCTAGTTATTTTCAGCACTTTGATAGATATTAGAAGATCCTCCTTGTGTAAGAAATACAGGGGGAACGGATTCCGACGGCTGTTTTTTGCCGTCGGATTCTGTTCCCCCTGTAAAAAAAAAAGCTGTCGGAATCCGTTCCCCCACTCCCATCATGAGAGGTGTTGATGTAGTGGCTTAAAAAATGCATATTTTATTTTGTGTGGGGATCGAGCTTACCTGGCACCAGTGTAATATAAATATATTTTAGAGTTTTTGCCTTTTATTGTGATAGGAAAATATGGGATCAAAAAAAGTCAGCGAGCCGGGACTTGAACTTGTTTCACCTAAAAATCGTCAGCTCTTTAAGTCAGTGCATTGACCACTAGGCTGTGGAGCCCTATTATTTTCAGCACTTTGATAGATAATAGAAGATCCTCCTCGTGTAAGAAATACAGGGGGAACGGATTCCGACGGCTGTTTTTTTGCCGTCGGATTCTGTTCCCCCTGTAAAAAAAACAGCTGTCGGAATCCGTTCCCCCACTCCATTATGAGAGGTGTTTATGTAGTGGCCTAAAAAATCTTATTTTATTTTGTGTGGGATGGAGCTTACCTGGCACTAGAGTAAAATAAATATATTTTCGAGTTTTTGCCTTTTATTGTGATAGGAAAATATGGGATCAAAAAAAAGTCATCAAGCCGGGACTTGAACCTCTTTCACCTAAAAATCATCAGCTCTTAAAGTCAGTGCATTGACCACTAGGCTGTGGAGGCCTAGTTATTTTCATCACTTTGATAGATAATAGAAGATCCTCCTTGTGTAAGAAATACAGGGGGAACGGATTCCGACGGCTGTTTTTTTGCCGTCGGATTCTGTTCCCCCTATAAAAAAAACAGCTGTCGGAATCCGTTCCCCCACTCCATTATGAGAGGTGTTTATGTAGTGGCCTAAAAAATCTTATTTTATTTTGTGTGGGATGGAGCTTACCTGGCACTAGTGTAAAATAAATATATTTTCGAGTTTTTGCCTTTTATTGTGATAGGAAAATATGGGATCAAAAAAAGTCAGCTAGCCGGGACTTGAACTTGTTTCACCTAAAAATCGTCAACTCTTAAAGTCAGTGCATTGACCACTAGGCTGTGGAAGCCTAATCATTTTCAGCACTTTGATAGATATTAGAAGATCCTCCTCGTGTAAGAAATACAGGGGGAACGGATTCCGACGGCTGTTTTTTTGCCGTCGGATTCTGTTCCCCCTGTAAAAAAAACAGCTGTCGGAATCCGTTCCCCCACTCCAATCATGAGAGGTGTTTATGTAGTGGCTTAAAAAATGCATATTTTATTTTGTGTGGGGATGGAGCTTACCTGGCACCAGTGTAAAATAAATATATTTTAGAGTTTTTGCCTTTTATTGTGATAGGAAAATATGGAATCAAAAAAAGTCGGAGAGCCGGGACTTGAACTTGTTTCACCTAAAAATCGTCAGCTCTTTAAGTCAGTGCATTGACCACTAGGCTGTGGAGGCCTATTATTTTCAGCACTTTGATAGATAATAGAAGATCCTCCTCGTGTAAGAAATACAGGGGGAACGGATTCCGACGGCTGTTTTTTTGCCGTCGGATTCTGTTCCCCCTGTAAAAAAAACAGCTGTCGGAATCCGTTCCCCCACTCCATTATGAGAAGTGTTTATGTAGTGGCCTAAAAAATCTTATTTTATTTTGTGTGGGATGGAGCTTACCTGGCACTAGTGTAAAATAAATATATTTTCGAGTTTTTGCCTTTTATTGTGATAGGAAAATATGGGATCAAAAAATAGTCATCAAGCCGGGACTTGAACCTGTTTCACCTAAAAATCATCAGCTCTTAAAGTCAGTGCATTGACCACTAGGCTGTGGAGGCCTAGTTATTTTCAGCACTTTGATAGATATTAGAAGATCCTCCTTGTGTAAGAAATAGAGGGGGAACGGATTCTGACGGCTGTTTTTTGCCGTCGGATTCTGTTCCCCCTGTAAAAAAAACAGCTGTCGGAATCCGTTCCCCCACTCCCATCATGAGAGGTGTTGATGTAGTGGCTTAAAAAATGCATATTTTATTTTGTGTGGGGATCGAGCTTACCTGGCACCAGTGTAATATAAATATATTTTAGAGTTTTTGCCTTTTATTGTGATAGGAAAATATGGGATCAAAAAAAGTCAGCGAGCCGGGACTTGAACTTGTTTCACCTAAAAATCGTCAACTCTTAAAGTCAGTGCATTGACAACTAGGCTGTAGAAGCCTAATCAATTTCAGCACTTTGATAGATATTAGAAGATCCTCCTCGTGTAAGAAATACAGGGGGAACGGATTCCGACGGCTGTTTTTTTGCCGTCGGATTCTGTTCCCCCTATAAAAAAAACAGCTGTCGGAATCCGTTCCCCCACTGCCATCATGAGAGGTGTTGATGCAGTGGCTTAAAAAATGCATATTTTATTTTGTGTGGGGATCGAGCTTACCTGGCACCAGTGTAAAATAAATATATTTTAGAGTTTTTGCCTTTTATTGTGATAGGAAAATATGGGATCAAAAAAAGTCAGCGAGCCGGGACTTGAACTTGTTTCACCTAAAAATCGTCAACTCTTAAAGTCAGTGCATTGACCACTAGGCTGTGGAAGCCTAATCAATTTCAGCACTTTGATAGATATTAGAAGATCCTCCTCGTGTAAGAAATACAGGGGGAACGGATTCCGACGGCTGTTTTTTTGCTGTCGGATTCTGTTCCCCCTATAAAAAAAACAGCTGTCGGAATCCGTTCCCCCACTCCATTATGAGAGGTGTTTATGTAGTGGCCTAAAAAATCTTATTTTATTTTGTGTGGGATGGAGCTTACCTGGCACCAATGTAAAATAAATATATTTTAGAGTTTTTGCCTTTTATTGTGATAGGAAAATATGGGATCAAAAAAAGTCAGCTAGCCGGGACTTGAACTTGTTTCACCTAAAAATCGGCAACTCTTAAAGTCAGTGCATTGACCACTAGGCTGTGGAAGCCTAATCATTTTCAGCACTTTGATAGATATTAGAAGATCCTCCTCGTGTAAGAAATACAGGGGGAACGGATTCCGACGGCTTTTTTTTTGCCGTCGGATTCTGTTCCCCCTGTAAAAAAAACAGCTGTCGGAATCCGTTCCCCCACTCCAATCATGAGAGGTGTTTATGTAGTGGCTTAAAAAATGCATATTTTATTTTGTGTGGGGATGGAGCTTACCTGGCACCAGTGTAAAATAAATATATTTTAGAGTTTTTGCCTTTTATTGTGATAGGAAAATATGGAATCAAAAAAAGTCGGAGAGCCGGGACTTGAACTTGTTTCACCTAAAAATCGTCAGCTCTTTAAGTCAGTGCATTGACCACTAGGCTGTGGAGGCCTATTATTTTCAGCACTTTGATAGATAATAGAAGATCCTCCTCGTGTAAGAAATACAGGGGGAACGGATTCCGACGGCTGTTTTTTTGCCGTCGGATTCTGTTCCCCCTGTAAAAAAAAACAGCTGTCGGAATCCGTTCCCCCACTCCATTATGAGAGGTGTTTATGTAGTGGCCTAAAAAATCTTATTTTATTTTGTGTGGGATGGAGCTTACCTGGCACTAGTGTAAAATAAATATATTTTCGAGTTTTTGCCTTTTATTGTGATAGGAAAATATGGGATCAAAAAAAAGTCATCAAGCCGGGACTTGAACCTGTTTCACCTAAAAATCATCAGCTCTTAAAGTCAGTGCATTGACCATTGGGCTGTGGAGGCCTAGTTATTTTCAGCACTTTGATAGATATTAGAAGATCCTCCTCGTGTAAGAAATACAGGGGGAACGGATTCCGACGGCTGTTTTTTTGCTGTCGGATTCTGTTCCCCCTGTAAAAAAAACATCATGAGAGGTGTTGATGTAGTGGCTTAAAAAATGCATATTTTATTTTGTGTGGGGATCGAGCTTACCTGGCACCAGTGTAAAATAAATATATTTTAGAGTTTTTGCCTTTTATTGTGATAGGAAAATATGGGATAAAAAAAAGTCAGCGAGCCGGGAATTGAACTTGTTTCACCTAAAAATCGTCAGCTCTTTAAGTCAGTGCATTGACCACTAGGCTGTGGAGGCCTATTATTTTCAGCACTTTGATAGATAATAGAAGATCCTCCTCGTGTAAGAAATACAGGGGGAACGGATTCCGACGGCTGTTTTTTTGCCGTCGGATTCTGTTCCCCCTGTAAAAAAAACAGCTGTCGGAATCCGTTCCCCCACTCCATTATGAGAGGTGTTTATGTAGTGGCCTAAAAAATCTTATTTTATTTTGTGTGGGATGGAGCTTACCTGGCACTAGTGTAAAATAAATATATTTTTGAGTTTTTGCCTTTTATTGTGATAGGAAAATATGGGATAAAAAAAAAGTCATCAAGCCGGGACTTGAACCTGTTTCACCTAAAAATCATCAGCTCTTAAAGTCAGTGCATTGACCACTAGGCTGTGGAGGCCTAGTTATTTTCAGCACTTTGATAGATATTAGAAGATCCTCCTTGTGTAAGAAATACAGGGGGAACGGATTCCGACGGCTGTTTTTTGCCGTCGGATTCTGTTCCCCCTGTAAAAAAAACAGCTGTCGGAATCCGTTCCCCCACTCCATTATGAGAGGTGTTTATGTAGTGGCTTAAAAAATGCATATTTTATTTTGTGTGGGGATCGAGCTTACCTGGCACCAGTGTAAAATAAATATATTTTAGAGTTTTTGCCTTTTATTGTGATAGGAAAATATGGGATCAAAAAAAGTCAGCGAGCCGGGACTTGAACTTGTTTCACCTAAAAATCGTCAGCTCTTTAAGTCAGTGCATTGACCACTAGGCTGTGGAGGCCTAGTTATTTTCAGCACTTTGATAGATATTAGAAGATCCTCCTTGTGTAAGAAATACAGGGGGAACGGATTCCGACGGCTGTTTTTTGCCGTCGGATTCTGTTCCCCCTGTAAAAAAAAAAGCTGTCGGAATCCGTTCCCCCACTCCCATCATGAGAGGTGTTGATGTAGTGGCTTAAAAAATGCATATTTTATTTTGTGTGGGGATCGAGCTTACCTGGCACCAGTGTAATATAAATATATTTTAGAGTTTTTGCCTTTTATTGTGATAGGAAAATATGGGATCAAAAAAAGTCAGCGAGCCGGGACTTGAACTTGTTTCACCTAAAAATCGTCAACTCTTAAAGTCAGTGCATTGACCATTGGGCTGTGGAGGCCTAGTTATTTTCAGCACTTTGATAGATATTAGAAGATCCTCCTTGTGTAAGAAATACAGGGGGAACGGATTCCGACGGCTGTTTTTTGCCGTCGGATTCTGTTCCCCCTGTAAAAAAAACAGCTGTCGGAATCCGTTCCCCCACTCCCATCATGAGAGGTGTTGATGTAGTGGCTTAAAAAATGCATATTTTATTTTGTGTGGGGATCGAGCTTACCTGGCACCAGTGTAAAATAAATATATTTTAGAGTTTTTGCCTTTTATTGTGATAGGAAAATATGGGATAAAAAAAAGTCAGCGAGCCGGGAATTGAACTTGTTTCACCTAAAAATCGTCAGCTCTTTAAGTCAGTGCATTGACCACTAGGCTGTGGAGGCCTATTATTTTCAGCACTTTGATAGATAATAGAAGATCCTCCTCGTGTAAGAAATACAGGGGGAACGGATTCCGACGGCTGTTTTTTTGCCGTCGGATTCTGTTCCCCCTGTAAAAAAAACAGCTGTCGGAATCCGTTCCCCCACTCCATTATGAGAGGTGTTTATGTAGTGGCCTAAAAAATCTTATTTTATTTTGTGTGGGATGGAGCTTACCTGGCACTAGTGTAAAATAAATATATTTTTGAGTTTTTGCCTTTTATTGTGATAGGAAAATATGGGATAAAAAAAAAGTCATCAAGCCGGGACTTGAACCTGTTTCACCTAAAAATCATCAGCTCTTAAAGTCAGTGCATTGACCACTAGGCTGTGGAGGCCTAGTTATTTTCAGCACTTTGATAGATATTAGAAGATCCTCCTTGTGTAAGAAATACAGGGGGAACGGATTCCGACGGCTGTTTTTTGCCGTCGGATTCTGTTCCCCCTGTAAAAAAAACAGCTGTCGGAATCCGTTCCCCCACTCCATTATGAGAGGTGTTTATGTAGTGGCTTAAAAAATGCATATTTTATTTTGTGTGGGGATCGAGCTTACCTGGCACCAGTGTAATATAAATATATTTTAGAGTTTTTGCCTTTTATTGTGATAGGAAAATATGGGATCAAAAAAAGTCAGCGAGCCGGGACTTGAACTTGTTTCACCTAAAAATCGTCAACTCTTAAAGTCAGTGCATTGACCACTAGGCTGTGGAAGCCTAATCAATTTCAGCACTTTGATAGATATTAGAAGATCCTCCTCGTGTAAGAAATACAGGGGGAACGGATTCCGACGGCTGTTTTTTTGCCGTCGGATTCTGTTCCCCCTATAAAAAAAACAGCTGTCGGAATCCGTTCCCCCACTCCCATCATGAGAGGTGTTGATGCAGTGGCTTAAAAAATGCATTTTTTATTTTGTGTGGGGATCGAGCTTACCTGGCACCAGTGTAAAATAAATATATTTTAGAGTTTTTGCCTTTTATTGTGATAGGAAAATATGGGATCAAAAAAAGTCAGCGAGCCGGGACTTAAACTTGTTTCACCTAAAAATCGTCAGCTCTTTAAGTCAGTGCATTGACCACTAGGCTGTGGAGGCCTAGTTATTTTCAGCAATTTGATAGATATTAGAAGATCCTCCTTGTGTAAGAAATACAGGGGGAACGGATTCCGACGGCTGTTTTTTGCCGTCGGATTCTGTTCCCCCTGTAAAAAAAAAAGCTGTCGGAATCCGTTCCCCCACTCCCATCATGAGAGGTGTTGATGTAGTGGCTTAAAAAATGCATATTTTATTTTGTGTGGGGATCGAGCTTACCTGGCACCAGTGTAATATAAATATATTTTAGAGTTTTTGCCTTTTATTGTGATAGGAAAATATGGGATCAAAAAAAGTCAGCGAGCCGGGACTTGAACTTGTTTCACCTAAAAATCGTCAGCTCTTTAAGTCAGTGCATTGACCACTAGGCTGTGGAGGCCTATTATTTTCAGCACTTTGATAGATAATAGAAGATCCTCCTCGTGTAAGAAATACAGGGGGAACGGATTCCGACGGCTGTTTTTTTGCCGTCGGATTCTGTTCCCCCTGTAAAAAAAACAGCTGTCGGAATCCGTTCCCCCACTCCATTATGAGAGGTGTTTATGTAGTGGCCTAAAAAATCTTATTTTATTTTGTGTGGGATGGAGCTTACCTGGCACTAGAGTAAAATAAATATATTTTCGAGTTTTTGCCTTTTATTGTGATAGGAAAATATGGGATCAAAAAAAAGTCATCAAGCCGGGACTTGAACCTCTTTCACCTAAAAATCATCAGCTCTTAAAGTCAGTGCATTGACCACTAGGCTGTGGAGGCCTAGTTATTTTCATCACTTTGATAGATAATAGAAGATCCTCCTTGTGTAAGAAATACAGGGGGAACGGATTCCGACGGCTGTTTTTTTGCCGTCGGATTCTGTTCCCCCTATAAAAAAAACAGCTGTCGGAATCCGTTCCCCCACTCCATTATGAGAGGTGTTTATGTAGTGGCCTAAAAAATCTTATTTTATTTTGTGTGGGATGGAGCTTACCTGGCACTAGTGTAAAATAAATATATTTTCGAGTTTTTGCCTTTTATTGTGATAGGAAAATATGGGATCAAAAAAAGTCAGCTAGCCGGGACTTGAACTTGTTTCACCTAAAAATCGTCAACTCTTAAAGTCAGTGCATTGACCACTAGGCTGTGGAAGCCTAATCATTTTCAGCACTTTGATAGATATTAGAAGATCCTCCTCGTGTAAGAAATACAGGGGGAATGGATTCCGACGGCTGTTTTTTTGCCGTCGGATTCTGTTCCCCCTGTAAAAAAAACAGCTGTCGGAATCCGTTCCCCCACTCCATTATGAGAAGTGTTTATGTAGTGGCCTAAAAAATCTTATTTTATTTTGTGTGGGATGGAGCTTACCTGGCACTAGTGTAAAATAAATATATTTTCGAGTTTTTGCCTTTTATTGTGATAGGAAAATATGGGATCAAAAAAAAGTCATCAAGCCGGGACTTGAACCTGTTTCACCTAAAAATCATCAGCTCTTAAAGTCAGTGCATTGACCACTAGGCTGTGGAGGCCTAGTTATTTTCAGCACTTTGATAGATATTAGAAGATCCTCCTTGTGTAAGAAATAGAGGGGGAACGGATTCTGACGGCTGTTTTTTGCCGTCGGATTCTGTTCCCCCTGTAAAAAAAACAGCTGTCGGAATCCGTTCCCCCACTCCCATCATGAGAGGTGTTGATGTAGTGGCTTAAAAAATGCATATTTTATTTTGTGTGGGGATCGAGCTTACCTGGCACCAGTGTAATATAAATATATTTTAGAGTTTTTGCCTTTTATTGTGATAGGAAAATATGGGATCAAAAAAAGTCAGCGAGCCGGGACTTGAACTTGTTTCACCTAAAAATCGTCAGCTCTTTAAGTCAGTGCATTGACCACTAGGCTGTGGAGCCCTATTATTTTCAGCACTTTGATAGATAATAGAAGATCCTCCTCGTGTAAGAAATACAGGGGGAACGGATTCCGACGGCTGTTTTTTTGCCGTCGGATTCTGTTCCCCCTGTAAAAAAAACAGCTGTCGGAATCCGTTCCCCCACTCCATTATGAGAGGTGTTTATGTAGTGGCCTAAAAAATCTTATTTTATTTTGTGTGGGATGGAGCTTACCTGGCACTAGAGTAAAATAAATATATTTTCGAGTTTTTGCCTTTTATTGTGATAGGAAAATATGGGATCAAAAAAAAGTCATCAAGCCGGGACTTGAACCTGTTTCACCTAAAAATCATCAGCTCTTAAAGTCAGTGCATTGACCACTAGGCTGTGGAGGCCTAGTTATTTTCATCACTTTGATAGATAATAGAAGATCCTCCTTGTGTAAGAAATACAGGGGGAACGGATTCCGACGGCTGTTTTTTTGCCGTCGGATTCTGTTCCCCCTATAAAAAAAACAGCTGTCGGAATCCGTTCCCCCACTCCATTATGAGAGGTGTTTATGTAGTGGCCTAAAAAATCTTATTTTATTTTGTGTGGGATGGAGCTTACCTGGCACTAGTGTAAAATAAATATATTTTCGAGTTTTTGCCTTTTATTGTGATAGGAAAATATGGGATCAAAAAAAGTCAGCTAGCCGGGACTTGAACTTGTTTCACCTAAAAATCGTCAACTCTTAAAGTCAGTGCATTGACCACTAGGCTGTGGAAGCCTAATCATTTTCAGCACTTTGATAGATATTAGAAGATCCTCCTCGTGTAAGAAATACAGGGGGAACGGATTCCGACGGCTGTTTTTTTGCCGTCGGATTCTGTTCCCCCTGTAAAAAAAACAGCTGTCGGAATCCGTTCCCCCACTCCATTATGAGAAGTGTTTATGTAGTGGCCTAAAAAATCTTATTTTATTTTGTGTGGGATGGAGCTTACCTGGCACTAGTGTAAAATAAATATATTTTCGAGTTTTTGCCTTTTATTGTGATAGGAAAATATGGGATCAAAAAAAAGTCATCAAGCCGGGACTTGAACCTGTTTCACCTAAAAATCATCAGCTCTTAAAGTCAGTGCATTGACCACTAGGCTGTGGAGGCCTAGTTATTTTCAGCACTTTGATAGATATTAGAAGATCCTCCTTGTGTAAGAAATAGAGGGGGAACGGATTCTGACGGCTGTTTTTTGCCGTCGGATTCTGTTCCCCCTGTAAAAAAAACAGCTGTCGGAATCCGTTCCCCCACTCCCATCATGAGAGGTGTTGATGTAGTGGCTTAAAAAATGCATATTTTATTTTGTGTGGGGATCGAGCTTACCTGGCACCAGTGTAATATAAATATATTTTAGAGTTTTTGCCTTTTATTGTGATAGGAAAATATGGGATCAAAAAAAGTCAGCGAGCCGGGACTTGAACTTGTTTCACCTAAAAATCGTCAACTCTTAAAGTCAGTGCATTGACCACTAGGCTGTAGAAGCCTAATCAATTTCAGCACTTTGATAGATATTAGAAGATCCTCCTCGTGTAAGAAATACATGGGGAACGGATTCCGACGGCTGTTTTTTTGCCGTCGGATTCTGTTCCCCCTATAAAAAAAACAGCTGTCGGAATCCGTTCCCCCACTCCCATCATGAGAGGTGTTGATGCAGTGGCTTAAAAAATGCATATTTTATTTTGTGTGGGGATCGAGCTTACCTGGCACCAGTGTAAAATAAATATATTTTAGAGTTTTTGCCTTTTATTGTGATAGGAAAATATGGGATCAAAAAAAGTCAGCTAGCCGGGACTTGAACTTGTTTCACCTAAAAATCGTCAACTCTTAAAGTCAGTGCATTGACCACTAGGCTGTGGAAGCCTAATCATTTTCAGCACTTTGATAGATATTAGAAGATCCTCCTCGTGTAAGAAATACAGGGGGAACGGATTCCGACGGCTGTTTTTTTGCCGTCGGATTCTGTTCCCCCTGTAAAAAAAACAGCTGTCGGAATCCGTTCCCCCACTCCCATCATGAGAGGTGTTGATGTAGTGGCTTAAAAAATGCATATTTTATTTTGTGTGGGGATCGAGCTTACCTGGCACCAGTGTAATATAAATATATTTTAGAGTTTTTGCCTTTTATTGTGATAGGAAAATATGGGATCAAAAAAAGTCAGCTAGCCGGGACTTGAACTTGTTTCACCTAAAAATCGGCAACTCTTAAAGTCAGTGCATTGACCACTAGGCTGTGGAAGCCTAATCATTTTCAGCACTTTGATAGATATTAGAAGATCCTCCTCGTGTAAGAAATACAGGGGGAACGGATTCCGACGGCTGTTTTTTTGCCGTCGGATTCTGTTCCCCCTGTAAAAAAAACAGCTGTCGGAATCCGTTCCCCCACTCCAATCATGAGAGGTGTTTATGTAGTGGCTTAAAAAATGCATATTTTATTTTGTGTGGGGATGGAGCTTACCTGGCACCAGTGTAAAATAAATATATTTTAGAGTTTTTGCCTTTTATTGTGATAGGAAAATATGGAATCAAAAAAAGTCGGAGAGCCGGGACTTGAACTTGTTTCACCTAAAAATCGTCAGCTCTTTAAGTCAGTGCATTGACCACTAGGCTGTGGAGGCCTATTATTTTCAGCACTTTGATAGATAATAGAAGATCCTCCTCGTGTAAGAAATACAGGGGGAACGGATTCCGACGGCTGTTTTTTTGCCGTCGGATTCTGTTCCCCCTGTAAAAAAAAACAGCTGTCGGAATCCGTTCCCCCACTCCATTATGAGAGGTGTTTATGTAGTGGCCTAAAAAATCTTATTTTATTTTGTGTGGGATGGAGCTTACCTGGCACTAGTGTAAAATAAATATATTTTCGAGTTTTTGCCTTTTATTGTGATAGGAAAATATGGGATCAAAAAAAAGTAATCAAGCCGGGACTTGAACCTGTTTCACCTAAAAATCATCAGCTCTTAAAGTCAGTGCATTGACCATTGGGCTGTGGAGGCCTAGTTATTTTCAGCACTTTGATAGATATTAGAAGATCCTCCTCGTGTAAGAAATACAGGGGGAACGGATTCCGACGGCTGTTTTTTTGCTGTCGGATTCTGTTCCCCCTGTAAAAAAAACAGCTGTCGGAATCCGTTCCCCCACTCCCATCATGAGAGGTGTTGATGTAGTGGCTTAAAAAATGCATATTTTATTTTGTGTGGGGATCGAGCTTACCTGGCACCAGTGTAATATAAATATATTTTAGAGTTTTTGCCTTTTATTGTGATAGGAAAATATGGGATCAAAAAAAGTCAGCGAGCCGGGACTTGAACTTGTTTCACCTAAAAATCGTCAACTCTTAAAGTCAGTGCATTGACCACTAGGCTGTGGAAGCCTAATCAATTTCAGCACTTTGATAGATATTAGAAGATCCTCCTCGTGTAAGAAATACAGGGGGAACGGATTCCGACGGCTGTTTTTTTGCCGTCGGATTCTGTTCCCCCTATCAAAAAAAACAGCTGTCGGAATCCGTTCCCCCACTCCCATCATGAGAGGTGTTGATGCAGTGGCTTAAAAAATGCATATTTTATTTTGTGTGGGGATCGAGCTTACCTGGCACCAGTGTAAAATAAATATATTTTAGAGTTTTTGCCTTTTATTGTGATAGGAAAATATGGGATCAAAAAAAGTCAGCTAGCCGGGACTTGAACTTGTTTCACCTAAAAATCGTCAACTCTTTAAGTCAGTGCATTGACCACTAGGCTGTGGAGGCCTATTATTTTCAGCACTCTGAGAGATAATAGAAGATCCTCCTCGTGTAAGAAATACAGGGGGAACGGATTCCGACGGCTGTTTTTTTGCCGTCGGATTCTGTTCCCCCTGTAAAAAAAACAGCTGTCGGAATCCGTTCCCCCACTCCCATCATGAGAGGTGTTTATGTAGTGGCCTAAAAAATGCATATTTTATTTTGTGTGGGATGGAGCTTACCTGGCACCAGTGTAAAATAAATATATTTTCGAGTTTTTGCCTTTTATTGTGATAGGAAAATATGGGATAAAAAAAAAGTCATCAAGCCGGGACTTGAACCTGTTTCACCTAAAAATCATCAGCTCTTAAAGTCAGTGCATTGACCACTAGGCTGTGGAGGCCTAGTTATTTTCAGCACTTTGATAGATATTAGAAGATCCTCCTTGTGTAAGAAATACAGGGGGAACGGATTCCGACGGCTGTTTTTTGCCGTCGGATTCTGTTCCCCCTGTAAAAAAAACAGCTGTCGGAATCCGTTCCCCCACTCCCATCATGAGAGGTGTTGATGTTGTGGCTTAAAAAATGCATATTTTATTTTGTGTGGGGATCGAGCTTACCTGGCACCAGTGTAAAATAAATATATTTTAGAGTTTTTGCCTTTTATTGTGATAGGAAAATATGGGATAAAAAAAAGTCAGCGAGCAGGGAATTGAACTTGTTTCACCTAAAAATCGTCAGCTCTTTAAGTCAGTGCATTGACCACTAGGCTGTGGAGGCCTATTATTTTCAGCACTTTGATAGATAATAGAAGATCCTCCTCGTGTAAGAAATACAGGGGGAACGGATTCCGACGGCTGTTTTTTTGCCGTCGGATTCTGTTCCCCCTGTAAAAAAAACAGCTGTCGGAATCCGTTCCCCCACTCCATTATGAGAGGTGTTTATGTAGTGGCCTAAAAAATCTTATTTTATTTTGTGTGGGATGGAGCTTACCTGGCACTAGTGTAAAATAAATATATTTTTGAGTTTTTGCCTTTTATTGTGATAGGAAAATATGGGATAAAAAAAAAGTCATCAAGCCGGGACTTGAACCTGTTTCACCTAAAAATCATCAGCTCTTAAAGTCAGTGCATTGACCACTAGGCTGTGGAGGCCTAGTTATTTTCAGCACTTTGATAGATATTAGAAGATCCTCCTTGTGTAAGAAATACAGGGGGAACGGATTCCGACGGCTGTTTTTTGCCGTCGGATTCTGTTCCCCCTGTAAAAAAAACAGCTGTCGGAATCCGTTCCCCCACTCCATTATGAGAGGTGTTTATGTAGTGGCTTAAAAAATGCATATTTTATTTTGTGTGGGGATCGAGCTTACCTGGCACCAGTGTAAAATAAATATATTTTAGAGTTTTTGCCTTTTATTGTGATAGGAAAATATGGGATCAAAAAAAGTCAGCGAGCCGGGACTTGAACTTGTTTCACCTAAAAATCGTCAGCTCTTTAAGTCAGTGCATTGACCACTAGGCTGTGGAGCCCTATTATTTTCAGCACTTTGATAGATAATAGAAGATCCTCCTCGTGTAAGAAATACAGGGGGAACGGATTCCGACGGCTGTTTTTTTGCCGTCGGATTCTGTTCCCCCTGTAAAAAAAACAGCTGTCGGAATCCGTTCCCCCACTCCATTATGAGAGGTGTTTATGTAGTGGCCTAAAAAATCTTATTTTATTTTGTGTGGGATGGAGCTTACCTGGCACTAGAGTAAAATAAATATATTTTAGAGTTTTTGCCTTTTATTGTGATAGGAAAATATGGGATCAAAAAAAAGTCATCAAGCCGGGACTTGAACCTCTTTCACCTAAAAATCATCAGCTCTTAAAGTCAGTGCATTGACCACTAGGCTGTGGAGGCCTAGTTATTTTCATCACTTTGATAGATAATAGAAGATCCTCCTTGTGTAAGAAATACAGGGGGAACGGATTCCGACGGCTGTTTTTTTGCCGTCGGATTCTGTTCCCCCTATAAAAAAAACAGCTGTCGGAATCCGTTCCCCCACTCCATTATGAGAGGTGTTTATGTAGTGGCCTAAAAAATCTTATTTTATTTTGTGTGGGATGGAGCTTACCTGGCACTAGTGTAAAATAAATATATTTTCGAGTTTTTGCCTTTTATTGTGATAGGAAAATATGGGATCAAAAAAAGTCAGCTAGCCGGGACTTGAACTTGTTTCACCTAAAAATCGTCAACTCTTAAAGTCAGTGCATTGACCACTAGGCTGTGGAAGCCTAATCATTTTCAGCACTTTGATAGATATTAGAAGATCCTCCTCGTGTAAGAAATACAGGGGGAATGGATTCCGACGGCTGTTTTTTTGCCGTCGGATTCTGTTCCCCCTGTAAAAAAAACAGCTGTCGGAATCCGTTCCCCCACTCCATTATGAGAAGTGTTTATGTAGTGGCCTAAAAAATCTTATTTTATTTTGTGTGGGATGGAGCTTACCTGGCACTAGTGTAAAATAAATATATTTTCGAGTTTTTGCCTTTTATTGTGATAGGAAAATATGGGATCAAAAAAAAGTCATCAAGCCGGGACTTGAACCTGTTTCACCTAAAAATCATCAGCTCTTAAAGTCAGTGCATTGACCACTAGGCTGTGGAGGCCTAGTTATTTTCAGCACTTTGATAGATATTAGAAGATCCTCCTTGTGTAAGAAATAGAGGGGGAACGGATTCTGACGGCTGTTTTTTGCCGTCGGATTCTGTTCCCCCTGTAAAAAAAACAGCTGTCGGAATCCGTTCCCCCACTCCCATCATGAGAGGTGTTGATGTAGTGGCTTAAAAAATGCATATTTTATTTTGTGTGGGGATCGAGCTTACCTGGCACCAGTGTAATATAAATATATTTTAGAGTTTTTGCCTTTTATTGTGATAGGAAAATATGGGATCAAAAAAAGTCAGCGAGCCGGGACTTGAACTTGTTTCACCTAAAAATCGTCAGCTCTTTAAGTCAGTGCATTGACCACTAGGCTGTGGAGCCCTATTATTTTCAGCACTTTGATAGATAATAGAAGATCCTCCTCGTGTAAGAAATACAGGGGGAACGGATTCCGACGGCTGTTTTTTTGCCGTCGGATTCTGTTCCCCCTGTAAAAAAAACAGCTGTCGGAATCCGTTCCCCCACTCCATTATGAGAGGTGTTTATGTAGTGGCCTAAAAAATCTTATTTTATTTTGTGTGGGATGGAGCTTACCTGGCACTAGAGTAAAATAAATATATTTTCGAGTTTTTGCCTTTTATTGTGATAGGAAAATATGGGATCAAAAAAAAGTCATCAAGCCGGGACTTGAACCTCTTTCACCTAAAAATCATCAGCTCTTAAAGTCAGTGCATTGACCACTAGGCTGTGGAGGCCTAGTTATTTTCATCACTTTGATAGATAATAGAAGATCCTCCTTGTGTAAGAAATACAGGGGGAACGGATTCCAACGGCTGTTTTTTTGCCGTCGGATTCTGTTCCCCCTATAAAAAAAACAGCTGTCGGAATCCGTTCCCCCACTCCATTATGAGAGGTGTTTATGTAGTGGCCTAAAAAATCTTATTTTATTTTGTGTGGGATGGAGCTTACCTGGCACCAGTGTAATATAAATATATTTTAGAGTTTTTGCCTTTTATTGTGATAGGAAAATATGGGATCAAAAAAAGTCAGCGAGCCGGGACTTGAACTTGTTTCACCTAAAAATCGTCAACTCTTAAAGTCAGTGCATTGACCACTAGGCTGTGGAAGCCTAATCAATTTCAGCACTTTGATAGATATTAGAAGATCCTCCTCGTGTAAGAAATACAGGGGGAACGGATTCCGACGGCTGTTTTTTTGCCGTCGGATTCTGTTCCCCCTATAAAAAAAACAGCTGTCGGAATCCGTTCCCCCACTCCCATCATGAGAGGTGTTGATGCAGTGGCTTAAAAAATGCATATTTTATTTTGTGTGGGGATCGAGCTTACTTGGCACCAGTGTAAAATAAATATATTTTAGAGTTTTTGCCTTTTATTGTGATAGGAAAATATGGGATCAAAAAAAGTCAGCGAGCCGGGACTTGAACTTGTTTCACCTAAAAATCGTCAGCTCTTTAAGTCAGTGCATTGACCACTATAGGCTGTGGAGGCCTATTATTTTCAGCACTTTGATAGATAATAGAAGATTATTAGGCTGTTTTTTTGCCGTCGGATTCTGTTCCCCCTGTAAAAAAAACAGCTTTTGGAATCTGTTACCCCACTCCCATTATGATAAGTGTTGATGTAGTGGCTTAAAAATGCATATTTTATTTTGTGTGGGGATGGAGCTTACCTGGCACTAGTGTAAAATAAATAAATTTCAGAGTTTTGCCTTTTATTGTGATAGGAAAATATGGGATCAAAAAAAAGTCATCAAGCCGGGACTTGAACCTGTTTCACCTAAAAATCATCAGCTCTTAAAGTCAGTGCATTGACCACTAGGCTGTGGAGGCCTAGTTATTTTCAGCACTTTGATAGATATTAGAAGATCCTCCTCGTGTAAGAAATACAGGGGGAACGGATTCCGACGGCTGTTTTTTTGCCGTCGGATTCTGTTCCCCCTATCAAAAAAAACAGCTGTCGGAATCCGTTCCCCCACTCCCATCATGAGAGGTGTTGATGCAGTGGCTTAAAAAATGCATATTTTATTTTGTGTGGGGATCGAGCTTACCTGGCACCAGTGTAATATAAATATATTTTAGAGTTTTTGCCTTTTATTGTGATAGGAAAATATGGGATCAAAAAAAGTCAGCGAGCCGGGACTTGAACCTGTTTCACCTAAAAATCAACAGCTCTTAAAGTCAGTGCATTGACCACTAGGCTGTGGAGGCCTAGTTATTTTCAGCACTTTGATAGATATTAGAAGATCCTCCTTGGATTCCGACGGCTGTTTTTTGCCGTCGGATTCTGTTCCCCCTGTAAAAAAACAGCTGTCGGAATCCGTTCCCCCACTCCCATCATGAGAGGTGTTTATGTAGTGGCTTAAAAAATGCATATTTTATTTTGTGTGGGGATCGAGCTTACCTGGCACCAGTGTAAAATAAATATATTTTAGAGTTTTTGCCTTTTATTGTGATAGGAAAATATGGGATCAAAAAAAGTCAGCGAGCCGGGACTTGAACTTGTTTCACCTAAAAATCGTCAGCTCTTTAAGTCAGTGCATTGACCACTAGGCTGTGGAGGCCTATTATTTTCAGCGCTTTGATAGATAATAGAAGATCCTCCTCGTGTAAGAAATACAGGGGGAACGGATTCCGATGGCTGTTTTTTTGCCGTCGGATTCTGTTCCCCCTGTAAAAAAAACAGCTGTCGGAATCCGTTCCCCCACTCCATTATGAGAGGTGTTTATGTAGTGGCCTAAAAAATCTTATTTTATTTTGTGTGGGATGGAGCTTACCTGGCACTAGTGTAAAATAAATATATTTTCGAGTTTTTGCCTTTTATTGTGATAGGAAAATATGGGATCAAAAAAAAGTCATCAAGCAGGGACTTGAACCTGTTTCACCTAAAAATCATCAGCTCTTAAATTCAGTGCATTGACCACTAGGCTGTGGAGGCCTAGTTATTTTCAGCACTTTGATAGATATTAGAAGATCCTCCTTGAGTAAGAAATACAGGGGGAACGGATTCCGACAGCTGTTTTTTGCCGTCGGATTCTGTTCCCCCTGTAAAAAAAACAGCTGTCGGAATCCGTTCCCGCACTCCCATCATGAGAGGTGTTGATGTAGTGGCTTGAAAAATGCATATTTTATTTTGTGTGGGGATCGAGCTTACCTGGCACCAGTGTAATATAAATATATTTTAGAGTTTTTGCCTTTTATTGTGATAGGAAAATATGGGATCAAAAAAAGTCAGCTAGCCGGGACTTGAACTTGTTTCACCTAAAAATCGGCAACTCTTAAAGTCAGTGCATTGACCACTAGGCTGTGGAAGCCTAATCAATTTCAGCACTTTGATAGATATTAGAAGATCCTCCTCGTGTAAGAAATACAGGGGGAACGGATTCCGACGGCTGTTTTTTTGCCGTCGGATTCTGTTCCCCCTATAAAAAAAACAGCTGTCGGAATCCGTTCCCCCACTTCCATCATGAGAGGTGTTGATGCAGTGGCTTAAAAAATGCATATTTTATTTTGTGTGGGGATCAAGCTTACCTGGCACCAGTGTAAAATAAATATATTTTAGAGTTTTTGCCTTTTATTGTGATAGGAAAATATGGGATCAAAAAAAGTCAGCGAGCCGGGACTTGAACTTGTTTCACCTAAAAATCGTCAGCTCTTTAAGTCAGTGCATTGACCACTAGGCTGTGGAGGCCTATTATTTTCAGCACTTTGATAGATAATAGAAGATCCTCCTCGTGTAAGAAATACAGGGGGAACGGATTCCGACGGCTGTTTTTTGCCGTCGGATTCTGTTCCCCCTGTAAAAAAAACAGCTGTCGGAATCCGTTCCCCCACTCCCATCATGAGAGGTGTTGATGTAGTGGCTTAAAAAATGCATATTTTATTTTGTGTGGGGATCGAGCTTACCTGGCACCAGTGTAATATAAATATATTTTAGAGTTTTTGCCTTTTATTGTGATAGGAAAATATGGGATCAAAAAAAGTCAGCGAGCCGGGACTTGAACTTGTTTCACCTAAAAATCGTCAACTCTTAAAGTCAGTGCATTGACCACTAGGCTGTGGAAGCCTAATCAATTTCAGCACTTTGATAGATATTAGAAGATCCTCCTCGTGTAAGAAATACAGGGGGAACGGATTCCGACGGCTGTTTTTTTGCCGTCGGATTCTGTTCCCCCTATAAAAAAAACAGCTGTCGGAATCCGTTCCCCCACTCCCATCATGAGAGGTGTTGATGCAGTGGCTTAAAAAATGCATATTTTATTTTGTGTGGGGATCGAGCTTACCTGGCACCAGTGTAAAATAAATATATTTTAGAGTTTTTGCCTTTTATTGTGATAGGAAAATATGGGATCAAAAAAAGTCCACAAGCCAGGACTTGAACCTAAGAAAAAAAAAACTTAAGATTTTTCACCTAAAAATCATCCGCTCTTGAAGTCAGTGCACTGACCACTAGGCTGTGGGGGCCTATTAATTAACAGCACTTTGATAGATATTAGAAGATCCTCATTGTTTAAGAAATACAGGGGGAAAAGAATCCGACGGCAAAAAAACATATGTTGGAATCCGTTCCCATTATGAGAAGTGTTGATGTAGTGGCTTGAATAAAGGTTGATAGTATTTTGTTTGTGGATGGAGGTTTACTGTCATCGTTTACATTTAAGCATTTGGCATATTTTTGATCCAGAGCGACGTAGATTGAATTTCATGGTACACATTTTGTATTCTTATCAGTTCCTGCTTTCCCTGGGAATTGAACCTATGACCTTGGCATTGTAAGTACCAATGCTCTACTGTTTGAGCTACAGGAAAGATCTTTAAACAAGTGCATCAGTTTAAGGAATAATTTAATGGAGTTTTTGCTGTTTATTATGATAGCAGAGTACAGGATCAAGAAAAATTACAAACTGGGACTTGAACTCAGGTCACCCAAAGCCCTACACTTCTTAACACCAGTGCACTGACCACTAGGCTATAGGGGTCAATATATCAGCAACAGTTTAATAAATATTAGAACCTCATTATGTATGAAATACAGGGGGAACAGAATTCGACGGCAAAAAAACAGCTGTCGGAATCCGTTCCCCCAATCCAACTATGAGAGGTGTTGGTTTAGTGGCTTACAAAATGCTGATTATATTTTTTGTGTGGGGATGGGGCTTACCTGGCACCAGTGTAAAATAAATACATTTTAGAGTTTTTGCCTTTTATTGTGATAGGAAAATATGGGATCAAAAAAAGTCAGCGAGCCGGGATTTGAACTTGTTTCACCTAAAAATCATCAGCTCTTAAAGTCAGTGCATTGACCACTAGGCTGTGGAGGCCTAATTCTTTTCAGCACTTTGATAGATATTAGAAGATCCTCCTCGTGTAAGAAATACAGGGGGAACGGATTCAGACGGCTGTTTTTTTGCCGTCGGATTCTGTTCCCCCTGTAAAAAAAACAGCTTTTGGAATCTGTTCCCCCACTCCCATTATGATAAGTGTTGATGTAGTGGCTTAAAAATGCATATTTTATTTTGTGTGGGGATGGAGCTTACCTGGCACTAGTGTAAAATAAATAAATTTCAGAGTTTTTGCCTTTTATTGTGATAGGAAAATATGGGATCAAAAAAAAGTAATCAAGCCGGGACTTGAACCTGTTTCACCTAAAAATCATCAGAGCTTAAAGTCAGTGCATTGACCACTAGGCTGTGGAGGCCTATTATTTTCAGCACTTTGATAGATAATAGAAGATCCTCCTCGTGTAAGAAATACAGGGGGAACGGATTCCGACGGCTGTTTTTTGCCGTCGGATTCTGTTCCCCCTGTAAAAAAAACAGCTGTCGGAATCCGTTCCCCCACTCCCATCATGAGAGGTGTTGATGTAGTGGCTTAAAAAATGCATATTTTATTTTGTGTGGGGATCGAGCTTACCTGGCACCAGTGTAATATAAATATATTTTAGAGTTTTTGCCTTTTATTGTGATAGGAAAATATGGGATCAAAAAAAGTCAGCGAGCCGGGACTTGAACTTGTTTCACCTAAAAATCATCAACTCTTAAAGTCAGTGCATTGACCACTAGGCTGTGGAAGCCTAATCAATTTCAGCACTTTGATAGATATTAGAAGATCCTCCTCGTGTAAGAAATACAGGGGGAACGGATTCCGACGGCTGTTTTTTTGCCGTCGGATTCTGTTCCCCCTATAAAAAAAACAGCTGTCGGAATCCGTTCCCCCACTCCCATCATGAGAGGTGTTGATGCAGTGGCTTAAAAAATGCATATTTTATTTTGTGTGGGGATCGAGCTTACCTGGCACCAGTGTAAAATAAATATATTTTAGAGTTTTTGCCTTTTATTGTGATAGGAAAATATGGGATCAAAAAAAGTCAGCGAGCCGGGACTTGAAATTGTTTCACCTAAAAATCGTCAACTCTTAAAGTCAGTGCATTGACCACTACGCAGTGGAAGCCTAATCAATTTCAGCACTTTGATAGATATTAGAAGATCCTCCTCGTGTAAGAAATACAGGGGGAACGGATTCCGACGGCTGTTTTTTTGCTGTCGGATTCTGTTCCCCCTATAAAAAAAACAGCTGTCGGAATCCGTTCCCCCACTCCATTATGAGAGGTGTTTATGTAGTGGCCTAAAAAATCTTATTTTATTTTGTGTGGGATGGAGCTTACCTGGCACCAATGTAAAATAAATATATTTTAGAGTTTTTGCCTTTTATTGTGATAGGAAAATATGGGATCAAAAAAAGTCAGCTAGCCGGGACTTGAACTTGTTTCACCTAAAAATCGGCAACTCTTAAAGTCAGTGCATTGACCACTAGGCTGTGGAAGCCTAATCATTTTCAGCACTTTGATAGATATTAGAAGATCCTCCTCGTGTAAGAAATACAGGGGGAACGGATTCCGACGGCTGTTTTTTTGCCGTCGGATTCTGTTCCCCCTGTAAAAAAAACAGCTGTCGGAATCCGTTCCCCCACTCCATTATGAGAGGTGTTTATGTAGTGGCCTAAAAAATCTTATTTTATTTTGTGTGGGATGGAGCTTACCTGGCACTAGTGTAAAATAAATATATTTTCGAGTTTTTGCCTTTTATTGTGATAGGAAAATATGGGATCAAAAAAAAGTCATCAAGCCGGGACTTGAACCTGTTTCACCTAATAATCATCAGCTCTTAAAGTCAGTGCATTGACCACTAGGCTGTGGAGGCCTAGTTATTTTCAGCACTTTGATAGATATTAGAAGATCCTCCTTGTGTAAGAAATACAGGGGGAACGGATTCCGACGGCTGTTTTTTGCCGTCGGATTCTGTTCCCCCTGTAAAAAAAACAGCTGTCGGAATCCGTTCCCCCACTCCCATCATGAGAGGTGTTGATGTAGTGGCTTAAAAAATGCATATTTTATTTTGTGTGGGGATCGAGTTTACCTGGCACCAGTGTAAAATAAATATATTTTAGAGTTTTTGCCTTTTATTGTGATAGGAAAATATGGGATCAAAAAAAGTCCACAAGCCAGGACTTGAACCTAAGAAAAAAAAAACTTAACATTTTTCACCTAAAAATCATCCGCTCTTGAAGTCAGTGCACTGACCACTAGGCTGTGGGGGCCTATTAATTAACAGCACTTTGATAGATATTAGAAGATCCTCATTGTTTAAGAAATACAGGGGGAAAAGAATCCGACAGCAAAAAAACTTATGTTGGAATCCGTTCCCATTATGAGAAGTGTTGATGTAGTGGCTTGAATAAAGGTTGATAGTATTTTGTTTGTGGATGGAGGTTTACTGTCATCGTTTACATTTAAGCATTTGGCATATTTTTGATCCAGAGCGACGTAGATTGAATTTCATGGTACACATTTTGTATTCTTATCAGTTCCTGCTTTCCCTGGGAATCGAACCTATGACCTTGGCATTGTAAGTACCAATGCTCTACTGTTTGAGCTACAGGAAAGATCTTTAAATAAGTGCATCAGTTTAAGGAATAATTTAATGGAGTTTTTGTTGTTTATTATGATAGCAGAGTACAGGATCAAGAAAAATTACAAACTGGGACTTGAACTCAGGTCACCCAAAGCCCTACACTTCTTTACACCAGTGCACTGACCACTAGGCTATAGGGGTCAATATATCAGCAACAGTTTAATAAATATTAGAACCTCATTGTGTATGAAATACAGGGGGAACAGAATTCGACGGCAAAAAAACAGCTGTCGGAATCCGTTCCCCCAATCCAACTATGAGAGGTGTTGGTTTAGTGGCTTACAAAATGCTGATTATATTTTTTGTGTGGGGATGGGGCTTACCTGGCACCAGTGTAAAATAAATACATTTTAGAGTTTTTGCCTTTTATTGTGATAGGAAAATATGGGATCAAAAAAAGTCAGCGAGCCGGGATTTGAACCTGTTTCACCTAAAAATCATCAGCTCTTAAAGTCAGTGCATTGACCACTAGGCTGTGGAGGCCTAATTATTTTCAGCACTTTGATAGATATTAGAAGATCCTCCTCGTGTAAGAAATACAGGGGGAACGGATTCCGACGGCTGTTTTTTTGCCGTCGGATTCTGTTCCCCCTGTAAAAAAAACAGCTTTTGGAATCTGTTACCCCACTCCCATTATGATAAGTGTTGATGTAGTGGCTTAAAAATGCATATTTTATTTTGTGTGGGGATGGAGCTTACCTGGCACTAGTGTAAAATAAATAAATTTCAGAGTTTTTGCCTTTTATTGTGATAGGAAAATATGGGATCAAAAAAAGTCATCAAGCCGGGACTTGAACCTGTTTCACCTAAAAATCATCAGCTCTTAAAGTCAGTGCATTGACCACTAGGCTGTGGACGCCTAGTTATTTTCAACACTTTGATAGATATTAGAAGATCCTCCTTGTGTAAGAAATACAAAGGGAACGGATTCCGACGGCTGTTTTTTGCCGTCGGATTCTGTTCCCCCTGTAAAAAAAACAGCTGTCGGAATCCGTTCCCCCACTCCCATCTTGAGAGGTGTTGATGTAGTGGCTTAAAAAATGCATATTTTATTTTGTGTGGGGATCGAGCTTACCTGGCACCAGTGTAATATAAATATATTTTAGAGTTTTTGCCTTTTATTGTGATAGGAAAATATGGGATCAAAAAAAGTCAGCGAGCCGGGACTTGAACTTGTTTCACCTAAAAATCGTCAACTCTTAAAGTCAGTGCATTGACCACTAGGCTGTGGAAGCCTAATCAATTTCAGCACTTTGATAGATATTAGAAGATCCTCCTCGTGTAAGAAATACAGGGGGAACGGATTCCGACGGCTGTTTTTTTGCCGTCGGATTCTGTTCCCCCTATAAAAAAAACAGCTGTCGGAATCCGTTCCCCCACTCCCATCATGAGAGGTGTTGATGCAGTGGCTTAAAAAATGCATATTTTATTTTGTGTGGGGATCGAGCTTACCTGGCACCAGTGTAAAATAAATATATTTTAGAGTTTTTGCCTTTTATTGTGATAGGAAAATATGGGATCAAAAAAAGTCAGCGAGCCGGGACTTGAACTTGTTTCACCTAAAAATCGTCAACTCTTAAAGTCAGTGCATTGACCACTAGGCTGTGGAAGCCTAATCATTTTCAGCACTTTGATAGATATTAGAAGATCCTCCTCGTGTAAGAAATACAGGGGGAACGGATTCCGACGGCTGTTTTTTTGCCGTCGGATTCTGTTCCCCCTGTAAAAAAAACAGCTTTTGGAATCTGTTACCCCACTCCTATTATGATAAGTGTTGATGTAGTGGCTTAAAAATGCATATTTTATTTTGTGTGGGGATGGAGCTTACCTGGCACTAGTGTAAAATAAATAAATTTCAGAGTTTTTGCCTTTTATTGTGATAGGAAAATATGGGATCAAAAAAAAGTAATCAAGCCGGGACTTGAACCTGTTTCACCTAAAAATCATCAGATCTTAAAGTCAGTGCATTGACCACTAGGCTGTGGAGGCCTAGTTATTTTCAGCACTTTGATAGATATTAGAAGATCCTCCTTGTGTAAGAAATACAGGGGGAACGGATTCCGACGGCTGTTTTTTGCCGTCGGATTCTGTTCCCCCTGTAAAAAAAACAGCTGTCGGAATCCGTTCCCCCACTCCCATCATGAGAGGTGTTGATGTAGTGGCTTAAAAAATGCATATTTTATTTTGTGTGGGGATCGAGCTTACCTGGCACCAGTGTAAAATAAATATATTTTAGAGTTTTTGCCTTTTATTGTGATAGGAAAATATGGGATCAAAAAAAGTCCACAAGCCAGGACTTGAACCTAAGAAAAAAAAAACTTAAGATTTTTCACCTAAAAATCATCCGCTCTTGAAGTCAGTGCACTGACCACTAGGCTGTGGGGGCCTATTAATTAACAGCACTTTGATAGATATTAGAAGATCCTCATTGTTTAAGAAATACAGGGGGAAAAGAATCCGACGGCAAAAAAACATATGTTGGAATCCGTTCCCATTATGAGAAGTGTTGATGTAGTGGCTTGAATAAAGGTTGATAGTATTTTGTTTGTGGATGGAGGTTTACTGTCATCGTTTACATTTAAGCATTTGGCATATTTTTGATCCAGAGCGACGTAGATTGAATTTCATGGTACACATTTTGTATTCTTATCAGTTCCTGCTTTCCCTGGGAATTGAACCTATGACCTTGGCATTGTAAGTACCAATGCTCTACTGTTTGAGCTACAGGAAAGATCTTTACACAAGTGCATCAGTTTAAGGAATAATTTAATGGAGTTTTTGCTGTTTATTATGATAGCAGAGTACAGGATCAAGAAAAATTACAAACTGGGACTTGAACTCAGGTCACCCAAAGCCCTACACTTCTTAACACCAGTGCACTGACCACTAGGCTATAGGGGTCAATATATCAGCAACAGTTTAATAAATATTAGAACCTCATTATGTATGAAATACAGGGGGAACAGAATTCGACGGCAAAAAAACAGCTGTCGGAATCCGTTCCCCCAATCCAACTATGAGAGGTGTTGGTTTAGTGGCTTACAAAATGCTGATTATATTTTTTGTGTGGGGATGGGGCTTACCTGGCACCAGTGTAAAATAAATACATTTTAGAGTTTTTGCCTTTTATTGTGATAGGAAAATATGGGATCAAAAAAAGTCAGCGAGCCGGGATTTGAACTTGTTTCACCTAAAAATCATCAGCTCTTAAAGTCAGTGCATTGACCACTAGGCTGTGGAGGCCTAATTCTTTTCAGCACTTTGATAGATATTAGAAGATCCTCCTCGTGTAAGAAATACAGGGGGAACGGATTCAGACGGCTGTTTTTTTGCCGTCGGATTCTGTTCCCCCTGTAAAAAAAACAGCTTTTGGAATCTGTTCCCCCACTCCCATTATGATAAGTGTTGATGTAGTGGCTTAAAAATGCATATTTTATTTTGTGTGGGGATGGAGCTTACCTGGCACTAGTGTAAAATAAATAAATTTCAGAGTTTTTGCCTTTTATTGTGATAGGAAAATATGGGATCAAAAAAAAGTAATCAAGCCGGGACTTGAACCTGTTTCACCTAAAAATCATCAGAGCTTAAAGTCAGTGCATTGACCACTAGGCTGTGGAGGCCTATTATTTTCAGCACTTTGATAGATAATAGAAGATCCTCCTCGTGTAAGAAATACAGGGGGAACGGATTCCGACGGCTGTTTTTTGCCGTCGGATTCTGTTCCCCCTGTAAAAAAAACAGCTGTCGGAATCCGTTCCCCCACTCCCATCATGAGAGGTGTTGATGTAGTGGCTTAAAAAATGCATATTTTATTTTGTGTGGGGATCGAGCTTACCTGGCACCAGTGTAATATAAATATATTTTAGAGTTTTTGCCTTTTATTGTGATAGGAAAATATGGGATCAAAAAAAGTCAGCGAGCCGGGACTTGAACTTGTTTCACCTAAAAATCATCAACTCTTAAAGTCAGTGCATTGACCACTAGGCTGTGGAAGCCTAATCAATTTCAGCACTTTGATAGATATTAGAAGATCCTCCTCGTGTAAGAAATACAGGGGGAACGGATTCCGACGGCTGTTTTTTTGCCGTCGGATTCTGTTCCCCCTATAAAAAAAACAGCTGTCGGAATCCGTTCCCCCACTTCCATCATGAGAGGTGTTGATGCAGTGGCTTAAAAAATGCATATTTTATTTTGTGTGGGGATCAAGCTTACCTGGCACCAGTGTAAAATAAATATATTTTAGAGTTTTTGCCTTTTATTGTGATAGGAAAATATGGGATCAAAAAAAGTCAGCGAGCCGGGACTTGAACTTGTTTCACCTAAAAATCGTCAGCTCTTTAAGTCAGTGCATTGACCACTAGGCTGTGGAGGCCTATTATTTTCAGCACTTTGATAGATAATAGAAGATCCTCCTCGTGTAAGAAATACAGGGGGAACGGATTCCGACGGCTGTTTTTTGCCGTCGGATTCTGTTCCCCCTGTAAAAAAAACAGCTGTCGGAATCCGTTCCCCCACTCCCATCATGAGAGGTGTTGATGTAGTGGCTTAAAAAATGCATATTTTATTTTGTGTGGGGATCGAGCTTACCTGGCACCAGTGTAATATAAATATATTTTAGAGTTTTTGCCTTTTATTGTGATAGGAAAATATGGGATCAAAAAAAGTCAGCGAGCCGGGACTTGAACTTGTTTCACCTAAAAATCGTCAACTCTTAAAGTCAGTGCATTGACCACTAGGCTGTGGAAGCCTAATCAATTTCAGCACTTTGATAGATATTAGAAGATCCTCCTCGTGTAAGAAATACAGGGGGAACGGATTCCGACGGCTGTTTTTTTGCCGTCGGATTCTGTTCCCCCTATAAAAAAAACAGCTGTCGGAATCCGTTCCCCCACTCCCATCATGAGAGGTGTTGATGCAGTGGCTTAAAAAATGCATATTTTATTTTGTGTGGGGATCGAGCTTACCTGGCACCAGTGTAAAATAAATATATTTTAGAGTTTTTGCCTTTTATTGTGATAGGAAAATATGGGATCAAAAAAAGTCAGCGAGCCGGGACTTGAACTTGTTTCACCTAAAAATCGTCAACTCTTAAAGTCAGTGCATTGACCACTAGGCTGTGGAAGCCTAATCATTTTCAGCACTTTGATAGATATTAGAAGATCCTCCTCGTGTAAGAAATACAGGGGGAACGGATTCCGACGGCTGTTTTTTTGCCGTCGGATTCTGTTCCCCCTGTAAAAAAAACAGCTTTTGGAATCTGTTACCCCACTCCTATTATGATAAGTGTTGATGTAGTGGCTTAAAAATGCATATTTTATTTTGTGTGGGGATGGAGCTTACCTGGCACTAGTGTAAAATAAATAAATTTCAGAGTTTTTGCCTTTTATTGTGATAGGAAAATATGGGATCAAAAAAAAGTAATCAAGCCGGGACTTGAACCTGTTTCACCTAAAAATCATCAGATCTTAAAGTCAGTGCATTGACCACTAGGCTGTGGAGGCCTAGTTATTTTCAGCACTTTGATAGATATTAGAAGATCCTCCTTGTGTAAGAAATACAGGGGGAACGGATTCCGACGGCTGTTTTTTGCCGTCGGATTCTGTTCCCCCTGTAAAAAAAACAGCTGTCGGAATCCGTTCCCCCACTCCCATCATGAGAGGTGTTGATGTAGTGGCTTAAAAAATGCATATTTTATTTTGTGTGGGGATCGAGCTTACCTGGCACCAGTGTAAAATAAATATATTTTAGAGTTTTTGCCTTTTATTGTGATAGGAAAATATGGGATCAAAAAAAGTCCACAAGCCAGGACTTGAACCTAAGAAAAAAAAAACTTAAGATTTTTCACCTAAAAATCATCCGCTCTTGAAGTCAGTGCACTGACCACTAGGCTGTGGGGGCCTATTAATTAACAGCACTTTGATAGATATTAGAAGATCCTCATTGTTTAAGAAATACAGGGGGAAAAGAATCCGACGGCAAAAAAACATATGTTGGAATCCGTTCCCATTATGAGAAGTGTTGATGTAGTGGCTTGAATAAAGGTTGATAGTATTTTGTTTGTGGATGGAGGTTTACTGTCATCGTTTACATTTAAGCATTTGGCATATTTTTGATCCAGAGCGACGTAGATTGAATTTCATGGTACACATTTTGTATTCTTATCAGTTCCTGCTTTCCCTGGGAATTGAACCTATGACCTTGGCATTGTAAGTACCAATGCTCTACTGTTTGAGCTACAGGAAAGATCTTTAAACAAGTGCATCAGTTTAAGGAATAATTTAATGGAGTTTTTGCTGTTTATTATGATAGCAGAGTACAGGATCAAGAAAAATTACAAACTGGGACTTGAACTCAGGTCACCCAAAGCCCTACACTTCTTAACACCAGTGCACTGACCACTAGGCTATAGGGGTCAATATATCAGCAACAGTTTAATAAATATTAGAACCTCATTATGTATGAAATACAGGGGGAACAGAATTCGACGGCAAAAAAACAGCTGTCGGAATCCGTTCCCCCAATCCAACTATGAGAGGTGTTGGTTTAGTGGCTTACAAAATGCTGATTATATTTTTTGTGTGGGGATGGGGCTTACCTGGCACCAGTGTAAAATAAATACATTTTAGAGTTTTTGCCTTTTATTGTGATAGGAAAATATGGGATCAAAAAAAGTCAGCGAGCCGGGATTTGAACTTGTTTCACCTAAAAATCATCAGCTCTTAAAGTCAGTGCATTGACCACTAGGCTGTGGAGGCCTAATTCTTTTCAGCACTTTGATAGATATTAGAAGATCCTCCTCGTGTAAGAAATACAGGGGGAACGGATTCAGACGGCTGTTTTTTTGCCGTCGGATTCTGTTCCCCCTGTAAAAAAAACAGCTTTTGGAATCTGTTCCCCCACTCCCATTATGATAAGTGTTGATGTAGTGGCTTAAAAATGCATATTTTATTTTGTGTGGGGATGGAGCTTACCTGGCACTAGTGTAAAATAAATAAATTTCAGAGTTTTTGCCTTTTATTGTGATAGGAAAATATGGGATCAAAAAAAAGTAATCAAGCCGGGACTTGAACCTGTTTCACCTAAAAATCATCAGAGCTTAAAGTCAGTGCATTGACCACTAGGCTGTGGAGGCCTATTATTTTCAGCACTTTGATAGATAATAGAAGATCCTCCTCGTGTAAGAAATACAGGGGGAACGGATTCCGACGGCTGTTTTTTGCCGTCGGATTCTGTTCCCCCTGTAAAAAAAACAGCTGTCGGAATCCGTTCCCCCACTCCCATCATGAGAGGTGTTGATGTAGTGGCTTAAAAAATGCATATTTTATTTTGTGTGGGGATCGAGCTTACCTGGCACCAGTGTAATATAAATATATTTTAGAGTTTTTGCCTTTTATTGTGATAGGAAAATATGGGATCAAAAAAAGTCAGCGAGCCGGGACTTGAACTTGTTTCACCTAAAAATCATCAACTCTTAAAGTCAGTGCATTGACCACTAGGCTGTGGAAGCCTAATCAATTTCAGCACTTTGATAGATATTAGAAGATCCTCCTCGTGTAAGAAATACAGGGGGAACGGATTCCGACGGCTGTTTTTTTGCCGTCGGATTCTGTTCCCCCTATAAAAAAAACAGCTGTCGGAATCCGTTCCCCCACTCCCATCATGAGAGGTGTTGATGCAGTGGCTTAAAAAATGCATATTTTATTTTGTGTGGGGATCGAGCTTACCTGGCACCAGTGTAAAATAAATATATTTTAGAGTTTTTGCCTTTTATTGTGATAGGAAAATATGGGATCAAAAAAAGTCAGCGAGCCGGGACTTGAAATTGTTTCACCTAAAAATCGTCAACTCTTAAAGTCAGTGCATTGACCACTACGCAGTGGAAGCCTAATCAATTTCAGCACTTTGATAGATATTAGAAGATCCTCCTCGTGTAAGAAATACAGGGGGAACGGATTCCGACGGCTGTTTTTTTGCTGTCGGATTCTGTTCCCCCTATAAAAAAAACAGCTGTCGGAATCCGTTCCCCCACTCCATTATGAGAGGTGTTTATGTAGTGGCCTAAAAAATCTTATTTTATTTTGTGTGGGATGGAGCTTACCTGGCACCAATGTAAAATAAATATATTTTAGAGTTTTTGCCTTTTATTGTGATAGGAAAATATGGGATCAAAAAAAGTCAGCTAGCCGGGACTTGAACTTGTTTCACCTAAAAATCGGCAACTCTTAAAGTCAGTGCATTGACCACTAGGCTGTGGAAGCCTAATCATTTTCAGCACTTTGATAGATATTAGAAGATCCTCCTCGTGTAAGAAATACAGGGGGAACGGATTCCGACGGCTGTTTTTTTGCCGTCGGATTCTGTTCCCCCTGTAAAAAAAACAGCTGTCGGAATCCGTTCCCCCACTCCATTATGAGAGGTGTTTATGTAGTGGCCTAAAAAATCTTATTTTATTTTGTGTGGGATGGAGCTTACCTGGCACTAGTGTAAAATAAATATATTTTCGAGTTTTTGCCTTTTATTGTGATAGGAAAATATGGGATCAAAAAAAAGTCATCAAGCCGGGACTTGAACCTGTTTCACCTAATAATCATCAGCTCTTAAAGTCAGTGCATTGACCACTAGGCTGTGGAGGCCTAGTTATTTTCAGCACTTTGATAGATATTAGAAGATCCTCCTTGTGTAAGAAATACAGGGGGAACGGATTCCGACGGCTGTTTTTTGCCGTCGGATTCTGTTCCCCCTGTAAAAAAAACAGCTGTCGGAATCCGTTCCCCCACTCCCATCATGAGAGGTGTTGATGTAGTGGCTTAAAAAATGCATATTTTATTTTGTGTGGGGATCGAGTTTACCTGGCACCAGTGTAAAATAAATATATTTTAGAGTTTTTGCCTTTTATTGTGATAGGAAAATATGGGATCAAAAAAAGTCCACAAGCCAGGACTTGAACCTAAGAAAAAAAAAACTTAACATTTTTCACCTAAAAATCATCCACTCTTGAAGTCAGTGCACTGACCACTAGGCTGTGGGGGCCTATTAATTAACAGCACTTTGATAGATATTAGAAGATCCTCATTGTTTAAGAAATACAGGGGGAAAAGAATCCGACAGCAAAAAAACTTATGTTGGAATCCGTTCCCATTATGAGAAGTGTTGATGTAGTGGCTTGAATAAAGGTTGATAGTATTTTGTTTGTGGATGGAGGTTTACTGTCATCGTTTACATTTAAGCATTTGGCATATTTTTGATCCAGAGCGACGTAGATTGAATTTCATGGTACACATTTTGTATTCTTATCAGTTCCTGCTTTCCCTGGGAATCGAACCTATGACCTTGGCATTGTAAGTACCAATGCTCTACTGTTTGAGCTACAGGAAAGATCTTTAAATAAGTGCATCAGTTTAAGGAATAATTTAATGGAGTTTTTGTTGTTTATTATGATAGCAGAGTACAGGATCAAGAAAAATTACAAACTGGGACTTGAACTCAGGTCACCCAAAGCCCTACACTTCTTTACACCAGTGCACTGACCACTAGGCTATAGGGGTCAATATATCAGCAACAGTTTAATAAATATTAGAACCTCATTGTGTATGAAATACAGGGGGAACAGAATTCGACGGCAAAAAAACAGCTGTCGGAATCCGTTCCCCCAATCCAACTATGAGAGGTGTTGGTTTAGTGGCTTACAAAATGCTGATTATATTTTTTGTGTGGGGATGGGGCTTACCTGGCACCAGTGTAAAATAAATACATTTTAGAGTTTTTGCCTTTTATTGTGATAGGAAAATATGGGATCAAAAAAAGTCAGCGAGCCGGGATTTGAACCTGTTTCACCTAAAAATCATCAGCTCTTAAAGTCAGTGCATTGACCACTAGGCTGTGGAGGCCTAATTATTTTCAGCACTTTGATAGATATTAGAAGATCCTCCTCGTGTAAGAAATACAGGGGGAACGGATTCCGACGGCTGTTTTTTTGCCGTCGGATTCTGTTCCCCCTGTAAAAAAAACAGCTTTTGGAATCTGTTACCCCACTCCCATTATGATAAGTGTTGATGTAGTGGCTTAAAAATGCATATTTTATTTTGTGTGGGGATGGAGCTTACCTGGCACTAGTGTAAAATAAATAAATTTCAGAGTTTTTGCCTTTTATTGTGATAGGAAAATATGGGATCAAAAAAAGTCATCAAGCCGGGACTTGAACCTGTTTCACCTAAAAATCATCAGCTCTTAAAGTCAGTGCATTGACCACTAGGCTGTGGACGCCTAGTTATTTTCAACACTTTGATAGATATTAGAAGATCCTCCTTGTGTAAGAAATACAAAGGGAACGGATTCCGACGGCTGTTTTTTGCCGTCGGATTCTGTTCCCCCTGTAAAAAAAACAGCTGTCGGAATCCGTTCCCCCACTCCCATCTTGAGAGGTGTTGATGTAGTGGCTTAAAAAATGCATATTTTATTTTGTGTGGGGATCGAGCTTACCTGGCACCAGTGTAATATAAATATATTTTAGAGTTTTTGCCTTTTATTGTGATAGGAAAATATGGGATCAAAAAAAGTCAGCGAGCCGGGACTTGAACTTGTTTCACCTAAAAATCGTCAACTCTTAAAGTCAGTGCATTGACCACTAGGCTGTGGAAGCCTAATCAATTTCAGCACTTTGATAGATATTAGAAGATCCTCCTCGTGTAAGAAATACAGGGGGAACGGATTCCGACGGCTGTTTTTTTGCCGTCGGATTCTGTTCCCCCTATAAAAAAAACAGCTGTCGGAATCCGTTCCCCCACTCCCATCATGAGAGGTGTTGATGCAGTGGCTTAAAAAATGCATATTTTATTTTGTGTGGGGATCGAGCTTACCTGGCACCAGTGTAAAATAAATATATTTTAGAGTTTTTGCCTTTTATTGTGATAGGAAAATATGGGATCAAAAAAAGTCAGCGAGCCGGGACTTGAACTTGTTTCACCTAAAAATCGTCAACTCTTAAAGTCAGTGCATTGACCACTAGGCTGTGGAAGCCTAATCATTTTCAGCACTTTGATAGATATTAGAAGATCCTCCTCGTGTAAGAAATACAGGGGGAACGGATTCCGACGGCTGTTTTTTTGCCGTCGGATTCTGTTCCCCCTGTAAAAAAAACAGCTTTTGGAATCTGTTACCCCACTCCTATTATGATAAGTGTTGATGTAGTGGCTTAAAAATGCATATTTTATTTTGTGTGGGGATGGAGCTTACCTGGCACTAGTGTAAAATAAATAAATTTCAGAGTTTTTGCCTTTTATTGTGATAGGAAAATATGGGATCAAAAAAAAGTAATCAAGCCGGGACTTGAACCTGTTTCACCTAAAAATCATCAGATCTTAAAGTCAGTGCATTGACCACTAGGCTGTGGAGGCCTAGTTATTTTCAGCACTTTGATAGATATTAGAAGATCCTCCTTGTGTAAGAAATACAGGGGGAACGGATTCCGACGGCTGTTTTTTGCCGTCGGATTCTGTTCCCCCTGTAATAAAAACAGCTGTCGGAATCCGTTCCCCCACTCCCATCATGAGAGGTGTTGATGTAGTGGCTTAAAAAATGCATATTTTATTTTGTGTGGGGATCGAGCTTACCTGGCACCAGTGTAAAATAAATATATTTTAGAGTTTTTGCCTTTTATTGTGATAGGAAAATATGGGATCAAAAAAAGTCCACAAGCCAGGACTTGAACCTAAGAAAAAAAAAACTTAAGATTTTTCACCTAAAAATCATCCGCTCTTGAAGTCAGTGCACTGACCACTAGGCTGTGGGGGCCTATTAATTAACAGCACTTTGATAGATATTAGAAGATCCTCATTGTTTAAGAAATACAGGGGGAAAAGAATCCGACGGCAAAAAAACATATGTTGGAATCCGTTCCCATTATGAGAAGTGTTGATGTAGTGGCTTGAATAAAGGTTGATAGTATTTTGTTTGTGGATGGAGGTTTACTGTCATCGTTTACATTTAAGCATTTGGCATATTTTTGATCCAGAGCGACGTAGATTGAATTTCATGGTACACATTTTGTATTCTTATCAGTTCCTGCTTTCCCTGGGAATTGAACCTATGACCTTGGCATTGTAAGTACCAATGCTCTACTGTTTGAGCTACAGGAAAGATCTTTAAACAAGTGCATCAGTTTAAGGAATAATTTAATGGAGTTTTTGCTGTTTATTATGATAGCAGAGTACAGGATCAAGAAAAATTACAAACTGGGACTTGAACTCAGGTCACCCAAAGCCCTACACTTCTTAACACCAGTGCACTGACCACTAGGCTATAGGGGTCAATATATCAGCAACAGTTTAATAAATATTAGAACCTCATTGTGTATGAAATACAGGGGGAACAGAATTCGACGGCAAAAAAACAGCTGTCGGAATCCGTTCCCCCAATCCAACTATGAGAGGTGTTGGTTTAGTGGCTTACAAAATGCTGATTATATTTTTTGTGTGGGGATGGGGCTTACCTGGCACCAGTGTAAAATAAATACATTTTAGAGTTTTTGCCTTTTATTGTGATAGGAAAATATGGGATCAAAAAAAGTCAGCGAGCCGGGATTTGAACTTGTTTCACCTAAAAATCATCAGCTCTTAAAGTCAGTGCATTGACCACTAGGCTGTGGAGGCCTAATTCTTTTCAGCACTTTGATAGATATTAGAAGATCCTCCTCGTGTAAGAAATACAGGGGGAACGGATTCAGACGGCTGTTTTTTTGCCGTCGGATTCTGTTCCCCCTGTAAAAAAAACAGCTTTTGGAATCTGTTCCCCCACTCCCATTATGATAAGTGTTGATGTAGTGGCTTAAAAATGCATATTTTATTTTGTGTGGGGATGGAGCTTACCTGGCACTAGTGTAAAATAAATAAATTTCAGAGTTTTTGCCTTTTATTGTGATAGGAAAATATGGGATCAAAAAAAAGTAATCAAGCCGGGACTTGAACCTGTTTCACCTAAAAATCATCAGAGCTTAAAGTCAGTGCATTGACCACTAGGCTGTGGAGGCCTATTATTTTCAGCACTTTGATAGATAATAGAAGATCCTCCTCGTGTAAGAAATACAGGGGGAACGGATTCCGACGGCTGTTTTTTGCCGTCGGATTCTGTTCCCCCTGTAAAAAAAACAGCTGTCGGAATCCGTT
The DNA here is from genome assembly GCF_949152265.1 of Phoxinus phoxinus. Lineage (NCBI taxonomy): Eukaryota > Metazoa > Chordata > Actinopteri > Cypriniformes > Leuciscidae > Phoxinus > Phoxinus phoxinus. The sequence goes on along the minus strand of NC_136889.1, from coordinate 11,953,324 downwards.
CCCCCACTCCCATCATGAGAGGTGTTGATGTAGTGGCTTAAAAAATGCATATTTTATTTTGTGTGGGGATCGAGCTTACCTGGCACCAGTGTAATATAAATATATTTTAGAGTTTTTGCCTTTTATTGTGATAGGAAAATATGGGATCAAAAAAAGTCAGCGAGCCGGGACTTGAACTTGTTTCACCTAAAAATCATCAACTCTTAAAGTCAGTGCATTGACCACTAGGCTGTGGAAGCCTAATCAATTTCAGCACTTTGATAGATATTAGAAGATCCTCCTCGTGTAAGAAATACAGGGGGAACGGATTCCGACGGCTGTTTTTTTGCCGTCGGATTCTGTTCCCCCTATAAAAAAAACAGCTGTCGGAATCCGTTCCCCCACTCCCATCATGAGAGGTGTTGATGCAGTGGCTTAAAAAATGCATATTTTATTTTGTGTGGGGATCGAGCTTACCTGGCACCAGTGTAAAATAAATATATTTTAGAGTTTTTGCCTTTTATTGTGATAGGAAAATATGGGATCAAAAAAAGTCAGCGAGCCGGGACTTGAAATTGTTTCACCTAAAAATCGTCAACTCTTAAAGTCAGTGCATTGACCACTACGCAGTGGAAGCCTAATCAATTTCAGCACTTTGATAGATATTAGAAGATCCTCCTCGTGTAAGAAATACAGGGGGAACGGATTCCGACGGCTGTTTTTTTGCTGTCGGATTCTGTTCCCCCTATAAAAAAAACAGCTGTCGGAATCCGTTCCCCCACTCCATTATGAGAGGTGTTTATGTAGTGGCCTAAAAAATCTTATTTTATTTTGTGTGGGATGGAGCTTACCTGGCACCAATGTAAAATAAATATATTTTAGAGTTTTTGCCTTTTATTGTGATAGGAAAATATGGGATCAAAAAAAGTCAGCTAGCCGGGACTTGAACTTGTTTCACCTAAAAATCGGCAACTCTTAAAGTCAGTGCATTGACCACTAGGCTGTGGAAGCCTAATCATTTTCAGCACTTTGATAGATATTAGAAGATCCTCCTCGTGTAAGAAATACAGGGGGAACGGATTCCGACGGCTGTTTTTTTGCCGTCGGATTCTGTTCCCCCTGTAAAAAAAACAGCTGTCGGAATCCGTTCCCCCACTCCATTATGAGAGGTGTTTATGTAGTGGCCTAAAAAATCTTATTTTATTTTGTGTGGGATGGAGCTTACCTGGCACTAGTGTAAAATAAATATATTTTCGAGTTTTTGCCTTTTATTGTGATAGGAAAATATGGGATCAAAAAAAAGTCATCAAGCCGGGACTTGAACCTGTTTCACCTAATAGTCATCAGCTCTTAAAGTCAGTGCATTGACCACTAGGCTGTGGAGGCCTAGTTATTTTCAGCACTTTGATAGATATTAGAAGATCCTCCTTGTGTAAGAAATACAGGGGGAACGGATTCCGACGGCTGTTTTTTGCCGTCGGATTCTGTTCCCCCTGTAAAAAAAACAGCTGTCGGAATCCGTTCCCCCACTCCCATCATGAGAGGTGTTGATGTAGTGGCTTAAAAAATGCATATTTTATTTTGTGTGGGGATCGAGTTTACCTGGCACCAGTGTAAAATAAATATATTTTAGAGTTTTTGCCTTTTATTGTGATAGGAAAATATGGGATCAAAAAAAGTCCACAAGCCAGGACTTGAACCTAAGAAAAAAAAAACTTAAGATTTTTCACCTAAAAATCATCCGCTCTTGAAGTCAGTGCACTGACCACTAGGCTGTGGGGGCCTATTAATTAACAGCACTTTGATAGATATTAGAAGATCCTCATTGTTTAAGAAATACAGGGGGAAAAGAATCCGACAGCAAAAAAACTTATGTTGGAATCCGTTCCCATTATGAGAAGTGTTGATGTAGTGGCTTGAATAAAGGTTGATAGTATTTTGTTTGTGGATGGAGGTTTACTGTCATCGTTTACATTTAAGCATTTGGCATATTTTTGATCCAGAGCGACGTAGATTGAATTTCATGGTACACATTTTGTATTCTTATCAGTTCCTGCTTTCCCTGGGAATCGAACCTATGACCTTGGCATTGTAAGTACCAATGCTCTACTGTTTGAGCTACAGGAAAGATCTTTAAATAAGTGCATCAGTTTAAGGAATAATTTAATGGAGTTTTTGTTGTTTATTATGATAGCAGAGTACAGGATCAAGAAAAATTACAAACTGGGACTTGAACTCAGGTCACCCAAAGCCCTACACTTCTTTACACCAGTGCACTGACCACTAGGCTATAGGGGTCAATATATCAGCAACAGTTTAATAAATATTAGAACCTCATTGTGTATGAAATACAGGGGGAACAGAATTCGACGGCAAAAAAACAGCTGTCGGAATCCGTTCCCCCAATCCAACTATGAGAGGTGTTGGTTTAGTGGCTTACAAAATGCTGATTATATTTTTTGTGTGGGGATGGGGCTTACCTGGCACCAGTGTAAAATAAATACATTTTAGAGTTTTTGCCTTTTATTGTGATAGGAAAATATGGGATCAAAAAAAGTCAGCGAGCCGGGATTTGAACCTGTTTCACCTAAAAATCATCAGCTCTTAAAGTCAGTGCATTGACCACTAGGCTGTGGAGGCCTAATTATTTTCAGCACTTTGATAGATATTAGAAGATCCTCCTCGTGTAAGAAATACAGGGGGAACGGATTCCGACGGCTGTTTTTTTGCCGTCGGATTCTGTTCCCCCTGTAAAAAAAACAGCTTTTGGAATCTGTTACCCCACTCCCATTATGATAAGTGTTGATGTAGTGGCTTAAAAATGCATATTTTATTTTGTGTGGGGATGGAGCTTACCTGGCACTAGTGTAAAATAAATAAATTTCAGAGTTTTTGCCTTTTATTGTGATAGGAAAATATGGGATCAAAAAAAGTCATCAAGCCGGGACTTGAACCTGTTTCACCTAAAAATCATCAGCTCTTAAAGTCAGTGCATTGACCACTAGGCTGTGGACGCCTAGTTATTTTCAACACTTTGATAGATATTAGAAGATCCTCCTTGTGTAAGAAATACAAAGGGAACGGATTCCGACGGCTGTTTTTTGCCGTCGGATTCTGTTCCCCCTGTAAAAAAAACAGCTGTCGGAATCCGTTCCCCCACTCCCATCTTGAGAGGTGTTGATGTAGTGGCTTAAAAAATGCATATTTTATTTTGTGTGGGGATCGAGCTTACCTGGCACCAGTGTAATATAAATATATTTTAGAGTTTTTGCCTTTTATTGTGATAGGAAAATATGGGATCAAAAAAAGTCAGCGAGCCGGGACTTGAACTTGTTTCACCTAAAAATCGTCAACTCTTAAAGTCAGTGCATTGACCACTAGGCTGTGGAAGCCTAATCAATTTCAGCACTTTGATAGATATTAGAAGATCCTCCTCGTGTAAGAAATATAGGGGGAACGGATTCCGACGGCTGTTTTTTTACCGTCGGATTCTGTTCCCCCTATAAAAAAAACAGCTGTCGGAATCCGTTCCCCCACTCCCATCATGAGAGGTGTTGATGCAGTGGCTTAAAAAATGCATATTTTATTTTGTGTGGGGATCAAGCTTACCTGGCACCAGTGTAAAATAAATATATTTTAGAGTTTTTGCCTTTTATTGTGATAGGAAAATATGGGATCAAAAAAAGTCAGCGAGCCGGGACTTGAACTTGTTTCACCTAAAAATCGTCAGCTCTTTAAGTCAGTGCATTGACCACTAGGCTGTGGAGGCCTATTATTTTCAGCACTTTGATAGATAATAGAAGATCCTCCTCGTGTAAGAAATACAGGGGGAACGGATTCCGACGGCTGTTTTTTTGCCGTCGGATTCTGTTCCCCCTGTAAAAAAAACAGCTGTCGGAATCCGTTCCCCCACTCCATTATGAGAGGTGTTTATGTAGTGGCCTAAAAAATCTTATTTTATTTTGTGTGGGATGGAGCTTACCTGGCACTAGTGTAAAATAAATATATTTTCGAGTTTTTGCCTTTTATTGTGATAGGATAATATGGGATCAAAAAAAAGTCATCAAGCCGGGACTTGAACCTGTTTCACCTAAAAATCATCAGCTCTTAAAGTCAGTGCATTGACCACTAGGCTGTGGAGGCCTATTTATTTTCAGCACTTTGATAGATATTAGAAGATCCTCCTTGTGTAAGAAATAGAGGGGGAACGGATTCCGACGGCTGTTTTTTGCCGTCGGATTCTGTTCCCCCTGTAAAAAAAACAGCTGTCGGAATCCGTTCCCCCACTCCCATCATGAGAGGTGTTGATGTAGTGGCTTAAAAAATGCATATTTTATTTTGTGAGGGGATCGAGCTTACCTGGCACCAGTGTAAAATAAATATATTTTAGAGTTTTTGCCTTTTATTGTGATAGGAAAATATGGGATCAAAAAAAGTCCACAAGCCAGGACTTGAACCTAAGAAAAACTTAAGATTTTTCACCTAAAAATCATCCGCTCTTGAAGTCAGTGCACTGACCACTAGGCTGTGGGGGCCTATTAATTAACAGCACTTTGATAGATATTAGAAGATCCTCATTGTTTAAGAAATACAGGGGGAAAAGAATCCGACGGCAAAAAAACATATGTTGGAATCCGTTCCCATTATGAGAAGTGTTGATGTAGTGGCTTGAATAAAGGTTGATAGTATTTTGTTTGTGGATGGAGGTTTACTGTCATCGTTTACATTTAAGCATTTGGCATATTTTTGATCCAGAGCGACGTAGATTGAATTTCATGGTACACATTTTGTATTCTTATCAGTTCCTGCTTTCCCTGGGAATCGAACCTATGACCTTGGCATTGTAAGTACCAATGCTCTACTGTTTGAGCTACAGGAAAGATCTTTAAATAAGTGCATCAGTTTAAGGAATAATTTAATGGAGTTTTTGCTGTTTATTATGATAGCAGAGTACAGGATCAAGAAAATTTACAAACTGGGACTTGAACTCAGGTCACCCAAAGCCCTACACTTCTTAACACCAGTGCACTGACCACTAGGCTATAGGGGTCAATATATCAGCAACAGTTTAATAAATATTAGAACCTCATTGTGTATGAAATACAGGGGGAACAGAATTCGACGGCAAAAAAACAGCTGTCGGAATCCGTTCCCCCAATCCAACTATGAGAGGTGTTGGTTTAGTGGCTTACAAAATGCTGATTATATTTTTTGTGTGGGGATGGGGCTTACCTGGCACCAGTGTAAAATAAATACATTTTAGAGTTTTTGCCTTTTATTGTGATAGGAAAATATGGGATCAAAAAAAGTCAGCGAGCCGGGATTTGAACTTGTTTCACCTAAAAATCATCAGCTCTTAAAGTCAGTGCATTGACCACTAGGCTGTGGAGGCCTAATTATTTTCAGCACTTTGATAGATATTAGAAGATCCTCCTCGTGTAAGAAATACAGGGGGAACGGATTCCGACGGCTGTTTTTTTGCCGTCGGATTCTGTTCCCCCTGTAAAAAAAAACAGCTTTTGGAATCTGTTACCCCACTCCCATTATGATAAGTGTTGATGTAGTGGCTTAAAAATGCATATTTTATTTTGTGTGGGGATGGAGCTTACCTGGCACTAGTGTAAAATAAATAAATTTCAGAGTTTTTGCCTTTTATTGTGATAGGAAAATATGGGATCAAAAAAAAAGTAATCAAGCCGGGACTTGAACCTGTTTCACCTAAAAGTCATCAGATCTTAAAGTCAGTGCATTGACCACTAGGCTGTGGAGGCCTAGTTATTTTCAGCACTTTGATAGATATTAGAAGATCCTCCTTGTGTAAGAAATACAGGGGGAACGGATTCCGACGGCTGTTTTTTGCCGTCGGATTCTGTTCCCCCTGTAAAAAAAACAGCTGTCGGAATCCGTTCCCCCACTCCCATCATGAGAGGTGTTGATGTAGTGGCTTAAAAAATGCATATTTTATTTTGTGTGGGGATCGAGCTTACCTGGCACCAGTGTAATATAAATATATTTTAGAGTTTTTGCCTTTTATTGTGATAGGAAAATATGGGATCAAAAAAAGTCAGCGAGCCGGGACTTGAACTTGTTTCACCTAAAAATCGTCAACTCTTAAAGTCAGTGCATTGACCACTAGGCTGTGGAAGCCTAATCAATTTCAGCACTTTGATAGATATTAGAAGATCCTCCTCGTGTAAGAAATACAGGGGAAACGGATTCCGACGGCTGTTTTTTTGCCGTCGGATTCTGTTTCCCCTATAAAAAAAACAGCTGTCGGAATCCGTTCCCCCACTCCCATCATGAGAGGTGTTGATGCAGTGGCTTAAAAAATGCATATTTTATTTTGTGTGGGGATCAAGCTTACCTGGCACCAGTGTAAAATAAATATATTTTAGAGTTTTTGCCTTTTATTGTGATAGGAAAATATGGGATCAAAAAAAGTCAGCGAGCCGGGACTTGAACTTGTTTCACCTAAAAATAGTCAGCTCTTTAAGTCAGTGCATTGACCACTAGGCTGTGGAGGCCTATTATTTTCAGCACTTTGATAGATAATAGAAGATCCTCCTCGTGTAAGAAATACAGGGGGAACGGATTCCGACGGCTGTTTTTTGCCGTCGGATTCTGTTCCCCCTGTAAAAAAAACAGCTGTCGGAATCCGTTCCCCCACTCCCATCATGAGAGGTGTTGATGTAGTGGCTTAAAAAATGCATATTTTATTTTGTGTGGGGATCGAGCTTACCTGGCACCAGTGTAATATAAATATATTTTAGAGTTTTTGCCTTTTATTGTGATAGGAAAATATGGGATCAAAAAAAGTCAGCGAGCCGGGACTTGAACTTGTTTCACCTAAAAATCGTCAACTCTTAAAGTCAGTGCATTGACCACTAGGCTGTGGAAGCCTAATCAATTTCAGCACTTTGATAGATATTAGAAGATCCTCCTTGTGTAAGAAATACAGGGGGAACGGATTCCGACGGCTGTTTTTTTGCTGTCGGATTCTGTTCCCCCTATAAAAAAAACAGCTGTCGGAATCCGTTCCCCCACTGCATTATGAGAGGTGTTTATGTAGTGGCCTAAAAAATCTTATTTTATTTTGTGTGGGATGGAGCTTACCTGGTGTAATGACCTCAAATAGTTATTTAATTTATTTCATTTCCTTGTTTATTGTAGATAATTTGCACTAATATAAATGTAAAGGATATAAATATAGAAAGCCTCAGAGAATATGTATACTGTTGGGGGCGCTGTTAGAAGAAAAGACTAGTGAGTAAAAACGGGAGAGAAGAAGCGCAGTTAACGCATGTTCTGTTGTTGTTCATGTTAAAACTTTGAGCCCCAAAATCTGTCGCAGAAAACAAAAGAGAAAACAACCGGGGCGAATAAATCTACAGAAAAGAAAAAAAGTTGTCGTTGTTATTGTCCAAGGGGGCAACATAAAATTGGTGTTTCTGCTCGGTTGTGACGGATTTCGGGAGGAAGAGAGCAGCAAGTGCGGAGCGGCCAGCGAGTGATGAAACGAGCCGCGAGTGCAGCGCGAGCCGCGAATCACGGAGAGAGTGGACTTTGAAACGGCGGAAAAATAACTGCAAACGTGAGTTAATCTGTTCAGTGAGTGGCCATAATGTTGCCTGTGTGGGAAGCTACGCTGGATGAAATAGAGAGTAAATTACTCGAGTTATCTGCTTCACAACTGAGAGATTTGTGTGAAATGTTCATGCTAAATGTGGGAGAGGATGAGACACACACGCCTCGCGCGCTGAGAAGACGCATTCTGCAGTATTTGGAGGGAGATGATGTTGTTTTACTTGAAGATGAAGGACTATCTATATTGCTAGATACAAAGGAAAAAATCGACAGTTTGAGAAACGTTGACGAAGGGGAAAACGAGAACTCATCTAGTGTAGAGGTTGAAGCAAGCAACGAGGGGCAGCGAAAAGTTGACCTGGAGCACCACTCTGTGGGCGTTAGTGGAATTGCATCAGAAAAGCCTGTTATAATCACTGCAACAGAATCACGATGTGCCAGAACAGACAGAAAAATGCCAAATTCATCAGCTTCAGGAGAAAGTGTCACACTAGTGCATTCAGTGTATAAAAAAGAACTCAAAATAATTGGACAAATTGGTGAACCTGGCCAGAGAGACAAATTAAACTTTACCAGCCTGGACAGACAGATCCACAAGGCATGCAAAAGAGGTTATGATGAGGGAGAAATTGTTGAGGCAGTCATTCAAGCCATCATTCCAGGTGTCAGTTTGAGAAGTTACCTAGAGAGTAGAACAGACTTAACATTACCTGCCCTTAAACAAATTCTCAGAGCACATTTTATTGAAAAGGATGCAACTGAATTGTATCACTCACTCACACGTGCAGTTCAAGAACCCAAAGAAACGCCTATCCAGTTCCTAGTTCGAGCCATGGATCTCAGACAGAGGGTTTTGTCAGCATCTGAAAATGTAAAGACAGGATTAAGATATAATTATGAACTAATCCAGAATCAGTTTTTGCAGACAGTTCTGACTGGCCTTCATGATGACACCATACGCACAGATCTAAAACCCTACCTGGAAAACCCGCTGGTGGAAGATGAAGTGCTTTTGGAGAAAATGAACATGTCATTTAGTCTGGAGCTTGAAAGAAAAGCAAAGTTCTCAACCACACGACCAAAAATAGCCAAGGTGGCCACAGTTATGGAGGAGGAACAGGCACATGCTGAACAAGATAAAGGTGTCAGTATGAAAAAAGAGAAAGCTCCAAAGCCTAACACACTGATGGAAAAGCTGGATGCACGAGACAAAGTGATCTGTGAGGCAATCCAGAGCCTTACGTCTCAAGTAGCGAGCCTTGCTCAAACATCACAACCTCAGACAATCAGAAACGGTAACCAGAGATTCACTCGTAATCAATTTCCACCTGTTCGAGCAAACACCAGACGCTGTACCCAATGTGAGCAGTCCAACCCAGAGGGAAGATGTGAACACTGCTACAAGTGTGGCAGCAGTGAGCACTGGGCAGCAGGTTGTCGGAAACGAACTGTGACCAATGTGACGTCAAGCAAGATTGAGATTACATCACGCATCATCAAAAGCTTACCAAGAGCTTGCTTATCTGAAGGACCATGGTCGAACAAACAGGAGAAAACGGCCAGTTTGGTGGGACGCAGATGCTTGGTGCAATGTTCTCTAGGAGGTGTTAATACATCAGTGCTTTGGGACACAGGGTCACAGGTTTCAATTGTGGGCTCGGAGTGGAAGAAGAGACATCTTCCTGACGCAGAAGTGAGACCAGTGAGAGAGCTGCTTGAGGAGGGAGAACTCAACCTGACAGCGGCGAATGGGACGAGCATCCCATATGAAGGCTGGATGGAAGTGGAGTTTTGTCTGTCTGGTAACACTGAGACTGAAGGAAGGGCCACACACCTGCTGGCACCAATTCTCATTGCATCTAGTGAATTGGAAAAACCAATAATCGGCTTTAATGTGATTGAGGAATTGGTCCACGCTAATGCAGCCCAGCAGATTCCTTTGAGTTTCCTTGTGGACACACTGAGTTCATCTCTGGAAGTTAGCCCTAGGAAAGCAAAAGCCGTTCTGTCACTCCTGAAGAAACGCAAAAACAGCAGCGGCTGTCATATTGCAAGACTTGGACGAAAATCCATCATTCTTCCAAGGTGCGCGAGAGTGAACGTCAGTTGTGGCAAACTGAATAAGACGGTTACCCTTGGAACGCACGTGATGCTGGAGCCCAATTCAGAAGTACCCTGGCCTGCAGGTATAAAGGTAAACAAACAGCTTATTCAGATGCCTCGGAACGATAATGACAACATTACAGTGATGGTAGAAAATAACACAGAAGAAGAGGTGACACTTACAGCACGGACTGTCCTGGGGTGGCTGCATACAGTGGATGCCATCCATCAGCTGGAAGTGAAACCACCACCTCCGTCTGAATCCCAATCTCAGCTATCACAATGTGACAATGACTTGCCTCCAGAGACTGGGCCCAGGGTTCAGGAGAGTGAAGGATGGGACCCTCCAGTGGACCTCAGTCACTTACCTGGGGAACAACAGGAACGTGTGAGACAGCTGTTGAGAGAAAATAGTGGAGTGTTTGCTAAGGATGACTGGGATACTGGATGTATTCAGGACCTTAGAATGGACATTTGTTTGAAAGACAAAATCCCTGTACAAAAGACGTACAATGCAATCCCACGACCCCTGTATCAAGAGGTGAAGACCCACATACAGAATTTACTGAGTCAGGGGTGGATCCAAAAGTCGACATCCTCCTATTCCTCGCCGGTTGTGTGTGTGAGAAAGAAGGATGGAAGTTTGCGTCTGTGTGTGGACTACCGGCTGCTCAATGAAAAGACACACCCTGACCGGCATCCCATCCCACGAATCCAAGAGATCCTAGAAAATCTAGGGGGGAACTCCTGGTTCACTGTGCTGGACCAGGGTAAAGCCTATCATCAGGGCTTCATGAATAAAGACAGTAGGGCATACACAGCATTCATAACACCCTGGGGGCTCTACGAGTGGGTACGCATACCTTTTGGCCTCACGAATGCACCCGCCGCCTTTCAGAGGTACATGGAAGAGTGTCTAGGAGAGTTAAGGGATGATATCTGTGTTCCCTATCTTGACGACGTGTTAGTCTTCAGCAAGGACTTCGACCAGCACCTAGAGGACTTGAAGAAAGTACTACAGCGACAGGATCAGTGTGGTATCAAGCTAAGGCCAAGGAAATGTGACTTTTTTAAGCGGGAAGTCTGCTATGTGGGCCGCATCATCTCTGAACATGGGTACAGCATGAACCCCAAAGAAAAAGAAGCTGTGCAAGCACTAAAGTGGGAAACACCTAGCACTGTTCGTGAGGTGAGGAAGCTCATGGGTTTCCTTGGTTACTACAGAGCGTACATTGCTGACTTTGCCAGAATTGCCAAGCCTTTATATGAACTGTTGACAAATCCCAGCATGTGCAAGACGAAAGGCTCCAGAAAAAGAGGGAACTCTTCCTCGCAAGCACCTCCATCACAGCCAGTAGAGTGGACAGGGAGACATCAGGAAGCGCTGGAGAAGCTGATCGCGGAGTTGTCAAGCCCACCCATTATGGCATACCCAGACTTTGAAAAACCATTTGTCCTTCATGTTGATGCGTCAGAAGAAGGGCTAGGAGCCGTATTGTACCAACGACAGGGAAGTAAACTCCGAGTAGTTGGTTACGGGTCTCGGACTCTGACCCCTGCCGAAAGGAACTACAAGCTGCATTCTGGGAAGTTGGAGTTCCTGGGACTCAAATGGGCGATCACAGAGCGTTTCCGTCACTACCTGTTTCATGCGCCACACTTCATTGTCTACAGTGATAATAACCCATTGACATATGTCATGAAAACGGCAAAGCTTAATGCAGCGGGGCAACGGTGGGTTTCTGAGCTGGCAGACTACCGTTTCACTTTGAAGTATAGACCAGGAACGGCAAATGGAGATGCAGACTTCTTATCACGGAGACCAGTGCCCATTGAAGTCACAGTCAGAGAGTGTACTCAGGAATGTGAGCCAGAAGTTCTGGGATCAATCGGGGAAGCTCTGAAAGCACAACGACGTGGAGAAGTGGACTGGATATCTGCAATCACTTGCAACATAGATGTCTTACCGGAGGAGCTGAATGCTGGATCAGAGACCAGTCAACGGCTTACACCTCAGGATATCAGGAGCGCCCAGTTGAGAGATCCAGTCATCAGCCGAGTACTTGATTTGAAACAGAAACAAATCTATCTCAAACACAAAGACAAATTGAAGGAACCGGAAGATGTGAGACGACTCCTACGAGAATGGCATCACCTGCAGATTAATGAGGAAGGTATCCTGCAAAGAAAAATAATGACCAGAACTCAGTTAGTTGTCCCAGAAAACTTGAAAAGTATGATATACAAGCACTTGCATGAGGACATGGCCCACCTAGGTGCCGATCGTATGGTGGCAGCAGCTCGTGCACGTTTCTTCTGGCCGAGAATGAGAGAAGAGATAGAGCATTATGTCACCAGAGTGTGTCGATGCCTAAGACAAAAGAAACCAAACCGGATCACCAGAACCCCAATCAAGAGCATTGAGACAACAGCTCCGTTTGAGATGATCTCGATTGATTACCTGCACCTGGAGAAAAGTAGAGGGGGAGCAGAGTATATCCTTGTGGTCATAGACCATTTTTCAAAGTTTGCTCAGGCATACGCCACCAGAAACAAGTCTGGAAAGACAGCAGCCCGGAAGATCTTTGAAGATTTCATCATGCGCTATGGTTTTCCTGCAAAGATCCACCATGACCAGGGGAGGGAGTTCGAGAACAACCTGTTCCAAAAGTTACAGAGCTACTGTGGGATTAGGCATTCACGTACAACTCCCTACCATCCCCAAGCTAACCCGGCAGAGAGGTTCAATAGGACACTGTTGGGGATGTTGAGGACCTTAGAGGAGACAAAGAAGTCGAATTGGGCAGAACACCTTAACAAAGTTGTCCACGCCTATAATTCTACAGTGCACGAGTCAACAGGATTTTCCCCATTCTTTCTCCTTTTTGGTCGAGAGCCAGTTCTTCCAATTGATCTGGTGCTCCCCACAAAGCACGTAAAGGACACTCGGTCTCACGCCGACTACGCTGAAAAGTGGAAAAGGTCTATGCAAGAAGCATATGAGATTGCAAAAAAGAACATGAAGAAGGCTGCTGCAAGGGGGCAGAGAAATTACAATCGGAAGGCATGGAGTTCTGTCTTGGAGCCAGGTGATCATGTGTTGGTGAGGAACCTGTCAGAAAGAGGCGGCCCAGGAAAACTGCGAGCGTTCTGGGAAAAACAAACGTATGTGGTGAAAGAAAGGAGAGGAGATGGCCCGGTGTATGTAGTTGGACCGTTGGATGAGACTGGAAAGGAAAGAGTGCTGCACCGAAACCTTCTATTACCTTGCCCTTACCTGGTTGATGTGCCCAAGACAGCTGATGTTCGTCTGGAAAGAAAAGGATGTCAGAGGAACAGGTCAAATCAGGAAGCACAACCACAACGAAATACTCACCATGAAAGCACCGACAGTTCCAGCGACGAGGAGGTTGACTTGTGGGTTCCAATGCAGAGAGCAGGAACAGATCTGGATCCATGTGCAGCAGAATTTCACCCTGGAAGAGAGGAGAGAAACAGGACACCTGTAAAGGAACCTGACATTGAAGAAATCGTTGACAGATCTGTAAACCTATCTGACTCAGAGAAGTCCGATGAAGAAGAGTTGGGAGATCCTCAAGGGGAGCCGGAGGAAGGATCCGTAGGAGAAGCCGAGCATGAAGATAGTGACTTGGCATCAGAACCTATAAGGAGAACTTCTGCCAGAACCAGGCGACCTAGGAATCTATACACGTATGACACCCTGGGTGAGCCCACGCTTCGACCAGTGAACTGGAATGTTTGTGGTGGAAATACTGAGGTGATGACCAGCTGTGTACAACCCCAGCTGAGCATTGATCACCGGAATCTGTATCCTTCATACTAAGTAATACTAGTGCAAGTTGAAATAGGAACGTTCTAAGTAATATTTTTGTTAAGTGAGTTATAAGCAGTTAAGGGTATTGTAAGTCTACAGTCGTAATAATGCTATACAGCAGAATTATAGTTTGGTCAGCTTAAGGTATAGTTGAAAGGCTGGAGGAACACTAAGAGATTAATGCATTATTGAAGTGACATTTAAAATGTGTCAAATACATTGTGGAGGTGTATGTGGTTGTGTCCACTTGTCATTACAGGATGTTCTGGGGGGCCCACCAGCGAGCCTAAAGACAAGACACCTCTCAACATGCATCAAATCTAAAAATTTAGATGATTGTAATTATGTCACAGTTGTATGGAAGTAAAAGATATTGTTAACCTGTGAGAAGGCATGTACATTACACTGTTATTGGAACTTAAATTTTGAATATTTACCCAGAGATAGTAAACTAAAAATGTTTTGTAACATTTTATTTTTTTTAGTGGGGGAGGGTGTAATGACCTCAAATAGTTATTTAATTTATTTCATTTCCTTGTTTATTGTAGATAATTTGCACTAATATAAATGTAAAGGATATAAATATAGAAAGCCTCAGAGAATATGTATACTGTTGGGGGCGCTGTTAGAAGAAAAGACTAGTGAGTAAAAACGGGAGAGAAGAAGCGCAGTTAACGCATGTTCTGTTGTTGTTCATGTTAAAACTTTGAGCCCCAAAATCTGTCGCAGAAAACAAAAGAGAAAACAACCGGGGCGAATAAATCTACAGAAAAGAAAAAAGTTGTCGTTGTTATTGTCCAAGGGGGCAACACTGGCACCAGTGTAAAATAAATATATTTTAGAGTTTTTGCCTTTTATTGTGATAGGAAAATATGGGATCAAAAAAAGTCAGCTAGCCGGGACTTGAACTTGTTTCAGCTAAAAATCGTCAACTCTTAAAGTCAGTGCATTGACCACTAGGCTGTGGAAGCCTAATCATTTTCAGCACTTTGATAGATATTAGAAGATCCTCCTCGTGTAAGAAATACAGGGGGAACGGATTCCGACGGCTGTTTTTTTGCCGTCGGATTCTGTTCCCCCTGTAAAAAAAAACAGCTGTCGGAATCCGTTCCCCCACTCCATTATGAGAGGTGTTTATGTAGTGGCCTAAAAAATCTTATTTTATTTTGTGTGGGATGGAGCTTACCTGGCACTAGTGTAAAATAAATATATTTTCGAGTTTTTGCCTTTTATTGTGATAGGAAAATATGGGATCAAAAAAAAGTCATCAAGCCGGGACTTGAACCTGTTTCACCTAAAAATCATCAGCTCTTAAAGTCAGTGCATTGACCACTAGGCTGTGGAGGCCTAGTTATTTTCAGCACTTTGATAGATATTAGAAGATCCTCCTTGTGTAAGAAATACAGGGGGAACGGATTCCGACGGCTGTTTTTTGCCGTCGGATTCTGTTCCCCCTGTAAAAAAAACAGCTGTCGGAATCCGTTCCCCCACTCCCATCATGAGAGGTGTTGATGTAGTGGCTTAAAAAATGCATATTTTATTTTGTGTGGGGATCGAGCTTACCTGGCACCAGTGTAATACAAATATATTTTAGAGTTTTTGCCTTTTATTGTGATAGGAAAATATGGGATCAAAAAAAGTCAGCTAGCCGGGACTTGAACTTGTTTCACCTAAAAATCGGCAATTCTTAAAGTCAGTGCATTGACCACTAGGCTGTGGAAGCCTAATCATTTTCAGCACTTTGATAGATAATAGAAGATCCTCCTCGTGTAAGAAATACAGGGGGAACGGATTCCGACGGCTGTTTTTTTGACGTCTGATTCTGTTCACCCTGTAAAAAAAACAGCTGTCGGAATCCGTTCCCCCACTCCATTATGAGAGGTGTTTATGTAGTGGCCTAAAAAATCTTATTTTATTTTGTGTGGGATGGAGCTTACCTGGCACCAATGTAAAATAAATATATTTTAGAGTTTTTGCCTTTTATTGTGATAGGAAAATATGGGATCAAAAAAAGTCAGCTAGCCGGGACTTGAACTTGTTTCACCTAAAAATCGGCAACTCTTAAAGTCAGTGCATTGACCACTAGGCTGTGGAAGCCTAATCATTTTCAGCACTTTGATAGATATTAGAAGATCCTCCTCGTGTAAGAAATACAGGGGGAACGGATTCCGACGGCTGTTTTTTTGCCGTCGGATTCTGTTCCCCCTGTAAAAAAAACAGCTGTCGGAATCCGTTCCCCCACTCCAATCATGAGAGGTGTTTATGTAGTGGCTTAAAAAATGCATATTTTATTTTGTGTGGGGATGGAGCTTACCTGGCACCAGTGTAAAATAAATATATTTTAGAGTTTTTGCCTTTTATTGTGATAGGAAAATATGGAATCAAAAAAAAGTAATCAAGCCGGGACTTGAACCTCTTTCACCTAAAAATCATCAGCTCTTAAAGTCAGTGCATTGACCACTAGGCTGTGGAGGCCTAGTTATTTTCATCACTTTGATAGATATTAGAAGATCCTCCTTGTGTAAGAAATACAGGGGGAACGGATTCCGACGGCTGTTTTTTGCCGTCGGATTCTGTTCCCCCTGTAAAAAAAACAGCTGTCGGAATCCGTTCCCCCACTCCCATCATGAGAGGTGTTGATGTAGTGGCTTAAAAAATGCATATTTTATTTTGTGTGGGGATCGAGCTTACCTGGCACCAGTGTAATATAAATATATTTTAGAGTTTTTGCCTTTTATTGTGATAGGAAAATATGGAATCAAAAAAAGTCAGAGAGCCGGGACTTGAACTTGTTTCACCTAAAAATCGTCAGCTCTTTAAGTCAGTGCATTGACCACTAGGCTGTGGAGGCCTATCATTTTCAGCACTTTGATAGATATTAGAAGATTTTCCTTGTGTAAGAAATACAGGGGGAACGGATTCCGACGGCTGTTTTTTTGCCGTCGGATTCTGTTCCCCCTATAAAAAAAACAGCTGTCGGAATCCGTTCCCCCACTCCCATCATGAGAGGTGTTGATGCAGTGGCTTAAAAAATGCATATTTTATTTTGTGTGGGGATCGAGCTTACCTGGCACCAGTGTAAAATAAATATATTTTAGAGTTTTTGCCTTTTATTGTGATAGGAAAATATGGGATCAAAAAAAGTCAGCGAGCCGGGACTTGAACTTGTTTCACCTAAAAATCGTCAGCTCTTTAAGTCAGTGCATTGAACACTAGGCTGTGGAGGCCTATTGTTTTCAGCACTTTGATAGATAATAGAAGATCCTCCTCGTGTAAGAAATACAGGGGGAACGGATTCCGACGGCTGTTTTTTTGCCGTCGGATTCTGTTCCCCCTGTAAAAAAAACAGCTGTCGGAATCCGTTCCCCCACTCCATTATGAGAGGTGTTTATGTAGTGGCCTAAAAAATCTTATTTTATTTTGTGTGGGATGGAGCTTACCTGGCACTAGTGTAAAATAAATATATTTTCGAGTTTTTGCCTTTTATTGTGATAGGAAAATATGGTATCAAAAAAAAGTCATCAAGCCGGGACTTGAACCTGTTTCACCTAAAAATCATCAGCTCTTAAAGTCAGTGCATTGACCACTAGGCTGTGGAGGCCTAGTTATTTTCAGCACTTTGATAGATATTAGAAGATCCTCCTTGTGTAAGAAATACAGGGGGAACGGATTCCGACGGCTGTTTTTTTGCCGTCGGATTCTGTTCCCCCTATAAAAAAAACAGCTGTCGGAATCCGTTCCCCCACTCCCATCATGAGAGGTGTTGATGCAGTGGCTTAAAAAATGCATATTTTATTTTGTGTGGGGATCGAGCTTACCTGGCACCAGTGTAAAATAAATATATTTTACAGTTTAGCCTTTTATTGTGATAGGAAAATATGGGATCAAAAAAAGTCAGCGAGCCGGGACTTGAACTTGTTTCACCTAAAAATCGTCAGCTCTTTAAGTCAGTGCATTGACCACTAGGCTGTGGAGGCCTATTATTTTCAGCACTTTGATAGATAATAGAAGATCCTCCTCGTGTAAGAAATACAGGGGGAACGGATTCCGACGGCTGTTTTTTTGCCGTCGGATTCTGTTCCCCCTGTAAAAAAAACAGCTGTCGGAATCCGTTCCCCCACTCCCATCATGAGAGGTGTTGATGTAGTGGCTTAAAAAATGCATATTTTATTTTGTGTGGGGATCGAGCTTACCTGGCACCAGTGTAAAATAAATATATTTTAGAGTTTTTGCCTTTTATTTTGATAGGAAAATATGGGATCAAAAAAAGTCCACAAGCCAGGACTTGAACCTAAGAAAAAAAAAACTTAAGATTTTTCACCTAAAAATCATCCGCTCTTGAAGTCAGTGCACTGACCACTAGGCTGTGGGGGCCTATTAATTAACAGCACTTTGATAGATATTAGAAGATCCTCATTGTTCAAGAAATACAGGGGGAAAAGAATCCGACGGCAAAAAAACATATGTTGGAATCCGTTCCCATTATGAGAAGTGTTGATGTAGTGGCTTGAATAAAGGTTGATAGTATTTTGTTTGTGGATGGAGGTTTACTGTCATCGTTTACATTTAAGCATTTGGCATATTTTTAATCCAGAGCGACGTAGATTGAATTTCATGGTACACATTTTGTATTCTTATCAGTTCCTGCTTTCCCTGGGAATCGAACCTATGACCTTGGCATTGTAAGTACCAATGCTCTACTGTTTGAGCTACAGGAAAGAACTTTAAAGAAGTGCATCAGTTTAAGGAATAATTTAATGGAGTTTTTGCTGTTTATTACGATAGCAGAGTACAGGATCAAGAAAAATTACAAACTGGGACTTGAACTCAGGTCACCCAAAGCCCTACACTTCTTAACACCAGTGCACTGACCACTAGGCTATAGGGGTCAATATATCAGCAACAGTTTAATAAATATTAGAACCTCATTGTGTATGAAATACAGGGGGAACAGAATTCGACGGCAAAAAAACAGCTGTCGGAATCCGTTCCCCCAATCCAACTATGAGAGGTGTTGGTTTAGTGGCTTACAAAATGCTGATTATATTTTTTGTGTGGGGATGGGGCTTACCTGGCACCAGTGTAAAATAAATACATTTTAGAGTTTTTGCCTTTTATTGTGATAGGAAAATATGGGATCAAAAAAAGTCAGCGAGCCGGGATTTGAACTTGTTTCACCTAAATATCATCAGCTCTTAAAGTCAGTGCATTGACCACTAGGCTGTGGAGGCCTAATTATTTTCAGCACTTTGATAGATATTAGAAGATCCTCCTCGTGTAAGAAATAAAGGGGGAACGGATTCCGACGGCTGTTTTTTTGCCGTCGGATTCTGTTCCCCCTGTAAAAAAAACAGCTTTTGGAATCTGTTACCCCACTCCCATTATGATAAGTGTTGATGTAGTGGCTTAAAAATGCATATTTTATTTTGTGTGTGGATGGAGCTTACCTGGCACTAGTGTAAAATAAATAAATTTCAGAGTTTTTGCCTTTTATTGTGATAGGAAAATATGGGATCAAAAAAAAGTAATCAAGCCGGGACTTGAACCTGTTTCACCTAAAAATCATCAGATCTTAAAGTCAGTGCATTGACCACTAGGCTGTGGAGGCCTAGTTATTTTCTGCACTTTGATAGATATTAGAAGATCCTCCTTGTGTAAGAAATACAGGGGGAACGGATTCCGACGGCTGTTTTTTGCCGTCGGATTCTGTTCCCCCTGTAAAAAAAACAGCTGTCGGAATCCGTTCCCCCACTCCCATCATGAGAGGTGTTGATGTAGTGGCTTAAAAAATGCATATTTTATTTTGTGTGGGGATCGAGCTTACCTGGCACCAGTGTAATATAAATATATTTTAGAGTTTTTGCCTTTTATTGTGATAGGAAAATATGGGATCAAAAAAAGTCAGCGAGCCGGGACTTGAACTTGTTTCACCTAAAAATCGTCAACTCTTAAAGTCAGTGCATTGACCACTAGGCTGTGGAGGCCTAGTTATTTTCAGCACTTTGATAGATATTAGAAGATCCTCCTTGTGTAAGAAATACAGGGGGAACGGATTCCGAAGGCTGTTTTTTTGCCGTCTGATTCTGTTCACCCTGTAAAAAAAACAGCTGTCGGAATCCGTTCCCCCACTCCCATCATGAGAGGTGTTGATGTAGTGGCTTAAAAAATGCATATTTTATTTTGTGTGGGGATCGAGCTTACCTGGCACCAGTGTAATATAAATACATTTTAGAGTTTTTGCCTTTTATTGTGATAGGAAAATATGGGATCAAAAAAAGTCAGCGAGCCGGGACTTGAACTTGTTTCACCTAAAAATCGTCAACTCTTAAAGTCAGTGCATTGACCACTAGGCTGTGGAAGCCTAATCAATTTCAGCACTTTGATAGATATTAGAAGATCCTCCTCGTGTAAGAAATACAGGGGGAACGGATTCCGACGGCTGTTTTTTTGCTGTCGGATTCTGTTCCCCCTATAAAAAAAACAGCTGTCGGAATCCGTTCCCCCACTCCCATCATGAGAGGTGTTGATGCAGTGGCTTAAAAAATGCATATTTTATTTTGTGTGGGGATCGAGCTTACCTGGCACCAGTGTAAAATAAATATATTTTAGAGTTTTTGCCTTTTATTGTGATAGGAAAATATGGGATCAAAAAAAGTCAGCGAGCCGGGACTTGAACTTGTTTCACCTAAAAATCGTCAGCTCTTTAAGTCAGTGCATTGACCACTAGGCTGTGGAGGCCTATTATTTTCAGCACTTTGATAGATAATAGAAGATCCTCCTCGTGTAAGAAATACAGGGGGAACGGATTCCGACGGCTGTTTTTTTGCCGTCGGATTCTGTTCCCCCTGTAAAAAAAACAGCTGTCGGAATCCGTTCCCCCACTCCATTATGAGAGGTGTTTATGTAGTGGCCTAAAAAATCTTATTTTATTTTGTGTGGGATGGAGCTTACCTGGCACTAGTGTAAAATAAATATATTTTTGAGTTTTTGCCTTTTATTGTGATAGGAAAATATGGGATCAAAAAAAAGTCATCAAGCCGGGACTTGAACCTGTTTCACCTAAAAATCATCAGCTCTTAAAGTCAGTGCATTGACCACTAGGCTGTGGAGGCCTAGTTATTTTCAGCACTTTGATAGATATTAGAAGATCCTCCTTGTGTAAGAAATACAGGGGGAACGGATTCCGACGGCTGTTTTTTGCCGTCGGATTCTGTTCCCCCTGTAAAAAAAACAGCTGTCGGAATCCGTTCCCCCACTCCCATCATGAGAGGTGTTGATGTAGTGGCTTAAAAAATGCATATTTTATTTTGTGTGGGGATCGAGCTTACCTGGCACCAGTGTAATATAAATATATTTTAGAGTTTTTGCCTTTTATTGTGATAGGAAAATATGGGATCAAAAAAAGTCAGCTAGCCGGGACTTGAACTTGTTTCACCTAAAAATCGGCAACTCTTAAAGTCAGTACATTGACCACTAGGCTGTGGAAGCCTTAAATTTTCAGCACTTTGATAGATAATAGAAGATCCTCCTCGTGTAAGAAATACAGGGGGAACGGATTCCGACGGCTGTTTTTTTGACGTCTGATTCTGTTCACCCTGTAAAAAAAACAGCTTTTGGAATCTGTTACCCCACTCCCATTATGATAAGTGTTGATGTAGTGGCTTAAAAATGCATATTTTATTTTGTGTGGGGATGGAGCTTACCTGGCACTAGTGTAAAATAAATAAATTTCAGAGTTTTTGCCTTTTATTGTGATAGGAAAATATGGGATCAAAAAAAAGTCATCAAGCCGGGACTTGAACCTGTTTCACCTAAAAATCATCAGCTCTTAAAGTCAGTGCATTGACCACTAGGCTGTGGAGGCCTAGTTATTTTCAGCACTTTGATAGATATTAGAAGATCCTCCTTGTGTAAGAAATACAGGGGGAACGGATTCCGACGGCTGTTTTTTGCCGTCGGATTCTGTTCCCCCTGTAAAAAAAACAGCTGTCGGAATCCGTTCCCCCACTCCCATCATGAGAGGTGTTGATGTAGTGGCTTAAAAAATGCATATTTTATTTTGTGTGGGGATCGAGCTTACCTGGCACCAGTGTAATATAAATATATTTTAGAGTTTTTGCCTTTTATTGTGATAGGAAAATATGGGATCAAAAAAAGTCAGCTAGCCGGGACTTGAACTTGTTTCACCTAAAAATCGGCAATTCTTAAAGTCAGTGCATTGACCACTAGGCTGTGGAAGCCTAATCATTTTCAGCACTTTGATAGATAATAGAAGATCCTCCTCGTGTAAGAAATACAGGGGGAACGGATTCCGACGGCTGTTTTTTTGACGTCTGATTCTGTTCACCCTGTAAAAAAAACAGCTGTCGGAATCCGTTCCCCCACTCCATTATGAGAGGTGTTTATGTAGTGGCCTAAAAAATCTTATTTTATTTTGTGTGGGATGGAGCTTTCTCTGGCACCAATGTAAAATAAATATATTTTAGAGTTTTTGCCTTTTATTGTGATAAGAAAATATGGGATCAAAAAAAGTCAGCTAGCCGGGACTTGAACTTGTTTCACCTAAAAATCGGCAACTCTTAAAGTCAGTGCATTGACCACTAGGCTGTGGAAGCCTAATCATTTTCAGCACTTTGATAGATATTAGAAGATCCTCCTTGTGTAAGAAATACAGGGGGAACGGATTCCGACGGCTGTTTTTTGCCGTCGGATTCTGTTCCCCCTGTAAAAAAAACAGCTGTCGGAATCCGTTCCCCCACTCCCATCATGAGAGGTGTTGATGTAGTGGCTTAAAAAATGCATATTTTATTTTGTGTGGGGATCGAGCTTACCTGGCACCAGTGTAATATAAATATATTTTAGAGTTTTTGCCTTTTATTGTGATAGGAAAATATGGGATCAAAAAAAGTCAGCTAGCCGGGACTTGAACTTGTTTCACCTAAAAATCGGCAACTCTTAAAGTCAGTGCATTGACCACTAGTCTGTGGAAGCCTAATCATTTTCAGCACTTTGATAGATATTAGAAGATCCTCCTCGTGTAAGAAATACAGGGGGAATGGATTCCGACGGCTGTTTTTTTGCCGTCGGATTCTGTTCCCCCTGTAAAAAAAACAGTTGTCGGAATCCGTTCCCCCACTCCAATCATGAGAGGTGTTTATGTAGTGGCTTAAAAAATGCATATTTTATTTTGTGTGGGGATGGAGCTTACCTGGCACCAGTGTAAAATAAATATATTTTAGAGTTTTTGCCTTTTATTGTGATAGGAAAATATGGAATCAAAAAAAGTCAGAGAGCCGGGACTTGAACTTGTTTCACCTAAAAATCGTCAGCTCTTTAAGTCAGTGCATTGACCACTAGGCTGTGGAGGCCTATTATTTTCAGCACTTTGATAGATAATAGAAGATCCTCCTCGTGTAAGAAATACAGGGGGAACGGATTCCGACGGCTGTTTTTTTGCCGTCGGATTCTGTTCCCCCTGTAAAAAAAAACAGCTGTCGGAATCCGTTCCCCCACTCCATTATGAGAGGTGTTTATGTAGTGGCCTAAAAAATCTTATTTTATTTTGTGTGGGATGGAGCTTACCTGGCACCAGTGTAAAATAAATATATTTTAGAGTTTTTGCCTTTTATTGTGATAGGAAAATATGGGATCAAAAAAAGTCAGCGAGCCGGGACTTGAACTTGTTTCACCTAAAAATCGTCAACTCTTAAAGTCAGTGCATTGACTACTAGGCTGTGGAAGCCTAATCAATTTCAGCACTTTGATAGATATTAGAAGATCCTCCTCGTGTAAGAAATACAGGGGGAACGGATTCCGACGGCTGTTTTTTTGCCGTCGGATTCTGTTCCCCCTATCAAAAAAAACAGCTGTCGGAATCCGTTCCCCCACTCCCATCATGAGAGGTGTTGATGCAGTGGCTTAAAAAATGCATATTTTATTTTGTGTGGGGATCGAGCTTACCTGGCACCAGTGTAAAATAAATATATTTTAGAGTTTTTGCCTTTTATTGTGATAGGAAAATATGGGATCAAAAAAAGTCAGCGAGCCGGGACTTGAACTTGTTTCACCTAAAAATCGTCAGCTCTTTAAGTCAGTGCATTGACCACTAGGCTGTGGAGGCCTATTATTTTCAGCACTTTGAGAGATAATAGAAGATCCTCCTCGTGTAAGAAATACAGGGGGAACGGATTCCGACGGCTGTTTTTTTGCCGTCGGATTCTGTTCCCCCTGTAAAAAAAACAGCTTTTGGAATCTGTTACCCCACTCCCATTATGATAAGTGTTGATGTAGTGGCTTAAAAATGCATATTTTATTTTGTGTGGGGATCGAGCTTACCTGGCACTAGTGTAAAATAAATAAATTTCAGAGTTTTTGCCTTTTATTGTGATAGGAAAATATGGGATCAAAAAATATCAAGCCGGGACTTGAACCTGTTTCACCTAAAAATCATCAGCTCTTAAAGTCAGTGCATTGACCACTAGGCTGTGGAGGCCTAGTTATTTTCAGCACTTTGATAGATATTAGAAGATCCTCCTTGTGTAAGAAATACAGGGGGAACGGATTCCGACGGCTGTTTTTTTGCCGTCGGATTCTGTTCCCCCTGGAAAAAAAAACAGCTGTCGGAATCCGTTCCCCCACTCCCATCATGAGAGGTGTTGATGTAGTGGCTTAAAAAATGCATATTTTATTTTGTGTGGGGATCGAGCTTACCTGGCACTAGTGTAAAATAAATATATTTTAGAGTTTTTGCCTTTTATTGTGATAGGAAAATATGGGATCAAAAAAAGTCAGCGAGCCGGGACTTGAACTTGTTTCACCTAAAAATCGTCAGCTCTTTAAGTCAGTGCATTGACCACTAGGCTGTGGAGGCCTATTATTTTCAGCACTTTGATAGATAATAGAAGATCCTCCTCGTGTAAGAAATACAGGGGGAACGGATTCCGACGGCTGTTTTTTTGCCGTCGGATTCTGTTCCCCCTGTAAAAAAAACAGCTGTCGGAATCCGTTCCCCCACTCCCATCATGAGAGGTGTTGATGTAGTGGCTTAAAAAATGCATATTTTATTTTGTGTGGGGATCGAGCTTACCTGGCACCAGTGTAATATAAATATATTTTAGAGTTTTTGCCTTTTATTGTGATAGGAAAATATGGGATAAAAAAAGTCAGCGAGCCGGGACTTGAACTTGTTTCACCTAAAAATCGTCAACTCTTAAAGTCAGTGCATTGACCACTAGGCTGTGGAAGCCTAATCAATTTCAGCACTTTGATAGATATTAGAAGATCCTCCTCGTGTAAGAAATACAGGGAGAACGGATTCCGACGGCTGTTTTTTTGCCGTCGGATTCTGTTCCCCCTATAAAAAAAACAGCTGTCGGAATCCGTTCCCCCACTCCATTATGAGAGGTGTTGATGCAGTGGCTTAAAAAATCTTATTTTATTTTGTGTGGGATGGAGCTTACCTGGCACTAGTGTAAAATAAATATATTTTCGAGTTTTTGCCTTTTATTGTGATAGGAAAATATGGGATCAAAAAAAAGTCATCAAGCCGGGACTTGAACCTGTTTCACCTAAAAATCATCAGCTCTTAAAGTCAGTGCATTGACCACTAGGCTGTGGAGGCCTAGTTATTTTCAGCACTTTGATAGATATTAGAAGATCCTCCTTGTGTAAGAAATACAGGGGGAACGGATTCCGACGGCTGTTTTTTGCCGTCGGATTCTGTTCCCCCTGTAAAAAAAACAGCTGTCGGAATCCGTTCCCCCACTCCCATCATGAGAGGTGTTGATGTAGTGGCTTAAAAAATGCATATTTTATTTTGTGTGGGGATCGAGTTTACCTGGCACCAGTGTAAAATAAATATATTTTAGAGTTTTTGCCTTTTATTGTGATAGGAAAATATGGGATCAAAAAAAGTCCACAAGCCAGGACTTGAACCTAAGAAAAAAAAAACTTAAGATTTTTCACCTAAAAATCATCCGCTCTTGAAGTCAGTGCACTGACCACTAGGCTGTGGGGGCCTATTAATTAACAGCACTTTGATAGATATTAGAAGATCCTCATTGTTTAAGAAATACAGGGGG
Source organism: Phoxinus phoxinus (assembly GCF_949152265.1). Lineage (NCBI taxonomy): Eukaryota > Metazoa > Chordata > Actinopteri > Cypriniformes > Leuciscidae > Phoxinus > Phoxinus phoxinus. The sequence continues at coordinate 11,927,743 of NC_136889.1, read as the reverse complement.
AAAAGAATCCGACGGCAAAAAAACATATGTTGGAATCCGTTCCCATTATGAGAAGTGTTGATGTAGTGGCTTGAATAAAGGTTGATAGTATTTTGTTTGTGGATGGAGGAATACTGTCATCGTTTACATTTAAGCATTTGGCATATTTTTGATCCAGAGCGACGTAGATTGAATTTCATGGTACACATTTTGTATTCTTATCAGTTCCTGCTTTCCCTGGGAATCGAACCTATGACCTTGGCATTGTAAGTACCAATGCTCTACTGTTTGAGCTACAGGAAAGATATTTAAATAAGTGCATCAGTTTAAGGAATAATTTAATGGAGTTTTTGCCGTTTATTATGAAAGCAGAGTACAGGATCAAGAAAAATTACAAACTGGGACTTGAACTCAGGTCACCCAAAGCCCTACACTTCTTAACACCAGTGCACTGACCACTAGGCTATAGGGGTCAATATATCAGCAACAGTTTAATAAATATTAGAACCTCATTGTGTATGAAATACAGGGGGAACAGAATTCGACGGCAAAAAAACAGCTGTCGGAATCCGTTCCCCCAATCCAACTATGAGAGGTGTTGGTTTAGTGGCTTACAAAATGCTGATTATATTTTTTGTGTGGGGATGGGGCTTACCTGGCACCAGTGTAAAATAAATACATTTTAGAGTTTTTGCCTTTTATTGTGATAGGAAAATATGGGATAAAAAAAAAGTCATCAAGCCGGGACTTGAACCTGTTTCACCTAAAAATCATCAGATCTTAAAGTCAGTGCATTGACCACTAGGCTGTGGAGGCCTAGTTATTTTCTGCACTTTGATAGATATTAGAAGATCCTCCTTGTGTAAGAAATACAGGGGGAACGGATTCCGACGGCTGTTTTTTGCCGTCGGATTCTGTTCCCCCTGTAAAAAAAACAGCTGTCGGAATCCGTTCCCCCACTCCCATCATGAGAGGTGTTGATGTAGTGGCTTAAAAAATGCATATTTTATTTTGTGTGGGGATCGAGCTTACCTGGCACCAGTGTAATATAAATATATTTTAGAGTTTTTGCCTTTTATTGTGATAGGAAAATATGGGATCAAAAAAAGTCAGCGAGCCGGGACTTGAACTTGTTTCACCTAAAATTCGTCAGCTCTTTAAGTCAGTGCATTGACCACTAGGCTGTGGAGGCCTATTATTTTCAGCACTTTGATAGATAATAGAAGATCCTCCTCGTGTAAGAAATACAGGGGGAACGGATTCCGACGGCTGTTTTTTTGCCGTCGGATTCTGTTCCCCCTGTAAAAAAAACAGCTGTCGGAATCCGTTCCCCCACTCCATTATGAGAGGTGTTTATGTAGTGGCCTAAAAAATCTTATTTTATTTTGTGTGGGATGGAGCTTACCTGGCACTAGTGTAAAATAAATATATTTTCGAGTTTTTGCCTTTTAGTGTGATAGGAAAATATGGGATCAAAAAAAAGTCATCAAGCCGGGACTTGAACCTGTTTCACCTAAAAATCATCAGCTCTTAAAGTCAGTGCATTGACCACTAGGCTGTGGAGGCCTAGTTATTTTCAGCACTTTGATAGATATTAGAAGATCCTCCTTGTGTAAGAAATACAGGGGGAACGGATTCCGACGGCTGTTTTTTGCCGTCGGATTCTGTTCCCCCTGTAAAAAAAACAGCTGTCGGAATCCGTTCCCCCACTCCCATCATGAGAGGTGTTGATGTAGTGGCTTAAAAAATGCATATTTTATTTTGTGTGGGGATCGAGCTTACCTGGCACCAGTGTAATATAAATATATTTTAGAGTTTTTGCCTTTTATTGTGATAGGAAAATATGGGATCAAAAAAAGTCAGCGAGCTGGGATTTGAACTTGTTTCACCTAAAAATCATCAGCTCTTAAAGTCAGTGCATTGACCACTAGGCTGTGGAGGCCTAATTATTTTCAGCACTTTGATAGATATTAGAAGATCCTCCTCGTGTAAGAAATACAGGGGGAACGGATTCCGACGGCTGTTTTTTTGCCGTCGGATTCTGTTCCCCCTGTAAAAAAAACAGCTTTTGGAATCTGTTACCCCACTCCCATTATGATAAGTGTTGATGTAGTGGCTTAAAAATGCATATTTTATTTTGTGTGGGGATGGAGCTTACCTGGCACTAGTGTAAAATAAATAAATTTCAGAGTTTTTGCCTTTTATTGTGATAGGAAAATATGGGATCAAAAAAAAGTCATCAAGCCGGGACTTGAACCTGTTTCACCTAAAAATCATCAGCTCTTAAAGTCAGTGCATTGACCACTAGGCTGTGGAGGCCTAGTTATTTTCAGCACTTTGATAGATATTAGAAGATCCTCCTCGTGTAAGAAATACAGGGGGAACGGATTCCGACGGCTGTTTTTTGCCATCGGATTCTGTTCCCCCTGTAAAAAAAACAGCTGTCGGAATCCGTTCCCCCACTCCCATCATGAGAGGTGTTGATGTAGTGGCTTAAAAAATGCATATTTTATTTTGTGTGGGGATCGAGCTTACCTGGCACCAGTGTAATATAAATATATTTTAGAGTTTTTGCCTTTTATTGTGATAGGAAAATATGGGATCAAAAAAAGTCAGCGAGCCGGGACTTGAACTTGTTTCACCTAAAAATCGTCAACTCTTAAAGTCAGTGCATTGACCACTAGGCTGTGGAAGCCTAATCAATTTCAGCACTTTGATAGATATTAGAAGATCCTCCTCGTGTAAGAAATACAGGGGGAACGGATTCCGACGGCTGTTTTTTTGCTGTCGGATTCTGTTCCCCCTATAAAAAAAACAGCTGTCGGAATCCGTTCCCCCACTCCCATCATGAGAGGTGTTGATGCAGTGGCTTAAAAAATGCATATTTTATTTTGTTTGGGGATCGAGCTTACCTGGCACCAGTGTAAAATAAATATATTTTAGAGTTTTTGCCTTTTATTGTGATAGGAAAATATGGGATCAAAAAAAGTCAGCGAGCCGGGACTTGAACTTGTTTCACCTAAAAATCGTCAGCTCTTTAAGTCAGTGCATTGACCACTAGGCTGTGGAGGCCTAGTTATTTTCAGCACTTTGATAGATATTAGAAGATCCTCCTTGTGTAAGAAATACAGGGGGAACGGATTCCGACGGCTGTTTTTTGCCGTCGGATTCTGTTCCCCCTGTAAAAAAAACAGCTGTCGGAATCCGTTCCCCCACTCCCATCATGAGAGGTGTTGATGTAGTGGCTTAAAAAATGCATATTTTATTTTGTGTGGGGATCGAGCTTACCTGGCACCAGTGTAATATAAATATATTTTAGAGTTTTTGCCTTTTATTGTGATAGGAAAATATGGGATCAAAAAAAGTCAGCTAGCCGGGACTTGAACTTGTTTCACCTAAAAATCGGCAACTCTTAAAGTCAGTACATTGACCACTAGGCTGTGGAAGCCTAATCATTTTCAGCACTTTGATAGACAATAGAAGATCCTCCTCGTGTAAGAAATACAGGGGGAACGGATTCCGACGGCTGTTTTTTTGACGTCTGATTCTGTTCACCCTGTAAAAAAAACAGCTTTTGGAATCTGTTACCCCACTCCCATTATGATAAGTGTTGATGTAGTGGCTTAAAAATGCATATTTTATTTTGTGTGGGGATGGAGCTTACCTGGCACTAGTGTAAAATAAATAAATTTCAGAGTTTTTGCCTTTTATTGTGATAGGAAAATATGGGATCAAAAAAAAGTCATCAAGCCGGGACTTGAACCTGTTTCACCTAAAAATCATCAGCTCTTAAAGTCAGTGCATTGACCACTAGGCTGTGGAGGCCTAGTTATTTTTAGCACTTTGATAGATATTAGAAGATCCTCCTTGTGTAAGAAATACAGGGGGAACGGATTCCGACGGCTGTTTTTTGCCGTCGGATTCTGTTCCCCCTGTAAAAAAAACAGCTGTCGGAATCCGTTCCCCCACTCCATTATGAGAGGTGTTTATGTAGTGGCCTAAAAAATCTTATTTTATTTTGTGTGGGATGGAGCTTTCTCTGGCACCAATGTAAAATAAATATATTTTAGAGTTTTTGCCTTTTATTGTGATAGGAAAATATGGGATCAAAAAAAGTCAGCTAGCCGGGACTTGAACTTGTTTCACCTAAAAATCGGCAACTCTTAAAGTCAGTGCATTGACCACTAGGCTGTGGAAGCCTAATCATTTTCAGCACTTTGATAGATATTAGAAGATCCTCCTTGTGTAAGAAATACAGGGGGAACGGATTCCGACGGCTGTTTTTTGCCGTCGGATTCTGTTCCCCCTGTAAAAAAAACAGCTGTCGGAATCCGTTCCCCCACTCCCATCATGAGAGGTGTTGATGTAGTGGCTTAAAAAATGCATATTTTATTTTGTGTGGGGATCGAGCTTACCTGGCACCAGTGTAATATAAATATATTTTAGAGTTTTTGCCTTTTATTGTGATAGGAAAATATGGGATCAAAAAAAGTCAGCGAGCCGGGACTTGAACTTGTTTCACCTAAAAATCGTCAACTCTTAAAGTCAGTGCATTGACCACTAGGCTGTGGAAGCCTAATCAATTTCAGCACTTTGATAGATATTAGAAGATCCTCCTCGTGTAAGAAATACAGGGGGAACGGATTCCGACGGCTGTTTTTTTGCCGTCGGATTCTGTTCCCCCTCTAAAAAAAACAGCTGTCGGAATCCGTTCCCCCACTCCATTATGAGAGGTGTTGATGCAGTGGCTTAAAAAATCTTATTTTATTTTGTGTGGGATGGAGCTTACCTGGCACTAGTGTAAAATAAATATATTTTCGAGTTTTTGCCTTTTATTGTGATAGGAAAATATGGGATCAAAAAAAAGTCATCAAGCCGGGACTTGAACCTGTTTCACCTAAAAATCATCAGCTCTTAAAGTCAGTGCATTGACCACTAGGCTGTGGAGGCCTAGTTATTTTCAGCACTTTGATAGATATTAGAAGATCCTCCTTGTGTAAGAAATACAGGGGGAACGGATTCCGACGGCTGTTTTTTGCCGTCGGATTCTGTTCCCCCTGTAAAAAAAACAGCTGTCGGAATCCGTTCCCCCACTCCCATCATGAGAGGTGTTGATGTAGTGGCTTAAAAAATGCATATTTTATTTTGTGTGGGGATCGAGTTTACCTGGCACCAGTGTAAAATAAATATATTTTAGAGTTTTTGCCTTTTATTGTGATAGGAAAATATGGGATCAAAAAAAGTCCACAAGCCAGGACTTGAACCTAAGAAAAAAAAAACTTAAGATTTTTCACCTAAAAATCATCCGCTCTTAAAGTCAGTGCACTGACCACTAGGCTGTGGGGGCCTATTAATTAACAGCACTTTGATAGATATTAGAAGATCCTCATTGTTTAAGAAATACAGGGGGAAAAGAATCCGACAGCAAAAAAACATATGTTGGAATCCGTTCCCATTATGAGAAGTGTTGATGTAGTGGCTTGAATAAAGGTTGATAGTATTTTGTTTGTGGATGGAGGTTTACTGTCATCGTTTACATTTAAGCATTTGGCATATTTTTGATCCAGAGCGACGTAGATTGAATTTCATGGTACACATTTTGTATTCTTATCAGTTCCTGCTTTCCCTGGGAATCGAACCTATGACCTTGGCATTGTAAGTACCAATGCTCTACTGTTTGAGCTACAGGAAAGATCTTTAAATAAGTGCATCAGTTTAAGGAATAATTTAATGGAGTTTTTGCTGTTTATTATGATAGCAGAGTACAGGATCAAGAAAAATTACAAACTGGGACTTGAACTCAGGTCACCCAAAGCCCTACACTTCTTAACACCAGTGCACTGACCACTAGGCTATAGGGGTCAATATATCAGCTACAGTTTAATAAATATTAGAACCTCATTGTGTATGAAATACAGGGGGAACAGAATTCGACGGCAAAAAAACAGCTGTCGGAATCCGTTCCCCCAATCCAACTATGAGAGGTGTTGGTTTAGTGGCTTACAAAATGCTGATTATATTTTTTGTGTGGGGATGGGGCTTACCTGGCACCAGTGTAAAATAAATACATTTTAGAGTTTTTGCCTTTTATTGTGATAGGAAAATATGGGATCAAAAAAAGTCAGCGAGCCGGGATTTGAACCTGTTTCACCTAAAAATCATCAGCTCTTAAAGTCAGTGCATTGACCACTAGGCTGTGGAGGCCTAATTATTTTCAGCACTTTGATAGATATTAGAAGATCCTCCTCGTGTAAGAAATACAGGGGGAACGGATTCCGACGGCTGTTTTTTTGCCGTCGGATTCTGTTCCCCCTGTAAAAAAAACAGCTTTTGGAATCTGTTACCCCACTCCCATTATGATAAGTGTTGATGTAGTGGCTTAAAAATGCATATTTTATTTTGTGTGGGGATGGAGCTTACCTGGCACTAGTGTAAAATAAATAAATTTCAGAGTTTTTGCCTTTTATTGTGATAGGAAAATATGGGATCAAAAAAAAGTCATCAAGCCGGGACTTGAACCTGTTTCACCTAAAAATCATCAGATCTTAAAGTCAGTGCATTGACCACTAGGCTGTGGAGGCCTAGTTATTTTCTGCACTTTGATAGATATTAGAAGATCCTCCTTGTGTAAGAAATACAGGGGGAACGGATTCCGACGGCTGTTTTTTGCCGTCGGATTCTGTTCCCCCTGTAAAAAAAACAGCTGTCGGAATCCGTTCCCCCACTCCCATCATGAGAGGTGTTGATGTAGTGGCTTAAAAAATGCATATTTTATTTTGTGTGGGGATCGAGCTTACCTGGCACCAGTGTAATATAAATATATTTTAGAGTTTTTGCCTTTTATTGTGATAGGAAAATATGGGATCAAAAAAAGTCAGCGAGCCGGGACTTGAACTTGTTTCACCTAAAAATTGTCAGCTCTTTAAGTCAGTGCATTGACCACTAGGCTGTGGAGGCCTATTATTTTCAGCACTTTGATAGATAATAGAAGATCCTCCTCGTGTAAGAAATACAGGAGGAACGGATTCCGACGGCTGTTTTTTGCCGTCGGATTCTGTTCCCCCTGTAAAAAAAACAGCTGTCGGAATCCGTTCCCCCACTCCCATCATGAGAGGTGTTGATGTAGTGGCTTAAAAAATGCATATTTTATTTTGTGTGGGGATCGAGCTTACCTGGCACCAGTGTAATATAAATATATTTTAGAGTTTTTGCCTTTTATTGTGATAGGAAAATATGGGATCAAAAAAAGTCAGCGAGCCGGGACTTGAACTTGTTTCACCTAAAAATCGTCAACTCTTAAAGTCAGTGCATTGACCACTAGGCTGTGGAAGCCTAATCAATTTCAGCACTTTGATAGATATTAGAAGATCCTCCTCGTGTAAGAAATACAGGGGGAACGGATTCCGACGGCTGTTTTTTTGCCGTCGGATTCTGTTCCCCCTATAAAAAAAACAGCTGTCGGAATCCGTTCCCCCACTCCATTATGAGAGGTGTTGATGCAGTGGCTTAAAAAATCTTATTTTATTTTGTGTGGGATGGAGCTTACCTGGCACTAGTGTAAAATAAATATATTTTCGAGTTTTTGCCTTTTATTGTGATAGGAAAATATGGGATCAAAAAAAAGTCATCAAGCCGGGACTTGAACCTGTTTCACCTAAAAATCATCAGCTCTTAAAGTCAGTGCATTGACCACTAGGCTGTGGAGGCCTAGTTATTTTCAGCACTTTGATAGATATTAGAAGATCCTCCTTGTGTAAGAAATACAGGGGGAACGGATTCCGACGGCTGTTTTTTGCCGTCGGATTCTGTTCCCCCTGTAAAAAAAACAGCTGTCGGAATCCGTTCCCCCACTCCCATCATGAGAGGTGTTGATGTAGTGGCTTAAAAAATGCATATTTTATTTTGTGTGGGGATCGAGTTTACCTGGCACCAGTGTAAAATAAATATATTTTAGAGTTTTTGCCTTTTATTGTGATAGGAAAATATGGGATCAAAAAAAGTCCACAAGCCAGGACTTGAACCTAAGAAAAAAAAAACTTAAGATTTTTCACCTAAAAATCATCCGCTCTTGAAGTCAGTGCACTGACCACTAGGCTGTGGGGGCCTATTAATTAACAGCACTTTGATAGATATTAGAAGATCCTCATTGTTTAAGAAATACAGGGGGAAAAGAATCCGACAGCAAAAAAACATATGTTGGAATCCGTTCCCATTATGAGAAGTGTTGATGTAGTGGCTTGAATAAAGGTTGATAGTATTTTGTTTGTGGATGGAGGTTTACTGTCATCGTTTACATTTAAGCATTTGGCATATTTTTGATCCAGAGCGACGTAGATTGAATTTCATGGTACACATTTTGTATTCTTATCAGTTCCTGCTTTCCCTGGGAATCGAACCTATGACCTTGGCATTGTAAGTACCAATGCTCTACTGTTTGAGCTACAGGAAAGATCTTTAAATAAGTGCATCAGTTTAAGGAATAATTTAATGGAGTTTTTGCTGTTTATTATGATAGCAGAGTACAGGATCAAGAAAAATTACAAACTGGGACTTGAACTCAGGTCACCCAAAGCCCTACACTTCTTAACACCAGTGCACTGACCACTAGGCTATAGGGGTCAATATATCAGCAACAGTTTAATAAATATTAGAACCTCATTGTGTATGAAATACAGGGGGAACAGAATTCGACGGCAAAAAAACAGCTGTCGGAATCCGTTCCCCCAATCCAACTATGAGAGGTGTTGGTTTAGTGGCTTACAAAATGCTGATTATATTTTTTGTGTGGGGATGGGGCTTACCTGGCACCAGTGTAAAATAAATACATTTTAGAGTTTTTGCCTTTTATTGTGATAGGAAAATATGGGATCAAAAAAAGTCAGCGAGCCGGGATTTGAACTTGTTTCACCTAAAAATCATCAGCTCTTAAAGTCAGTGCATTGACCACTAGGCTGTGGAGGCCTAATTATTTTCAGCACTTTGATAGATATTAGAAGATCCTCCTCGTGTAAGAAATACAGGGGGAACGGATTCCGACGGCTGTTTTTTTGCCGTCGGATTCTGTTCCCCCTGTAAAAAAAACAGCTTTTGGAATCTGTTACCCCACTCCCATTATGATAAGTGTTGATGTAGTGGCTTAAAAATGCATATTTTATTTTGTGTGGGGATGGAGCTTACCTGGCACTAGTGTAAAATAAATACATTTCAGAGTTTTTGCCTTTTATTGTGATAGGAAAATATGGGATAAAAAAAAAGTAATCAAGCCGGGACTTGAACCTGTTTCACCTAAAAATTATCAGATCTTTAAGTCAGTGCATTGACCACTAGGCTGTGGAGGCCTAGTTATTTTCAGCACTTTGATAGATATTAGAAGATCCTCCTTGTGTAAGAAATACAGGGGGAACGGATTCCGACGGCTGTTTTTTGCCGTCGGATTCTGTTCCCCCTGTAAAAAAAACAGCTGTCGGAATCCGTTCCCCCACTCCCATCATGAGAGGTGTTGATGTAGTGGCTTAAAAAATGCATATTTTATTTTGTGTGGGGATCGAGCTTACCTGGCACCAGTGTAATATAAATATATTTTAGAGTTTTTGCCTTTTATTGTGATAGGAAAATATGGGATCAAAAAAAGTCAGCGAGCCGGGACTTGAACTTGTTTCACCTAAAAATCGTCAGCTCTTTAAGTCAGTGCATTGACCACTAGGCTGTGGAGGCCTATTATTTTCAGCACTTTGATAGATAATAGAAGATCCTCCTCGTGTAAGAAATACAGGGGGAACGGATTCCGACGGCTGTTTTTTGCCGTCGGATTCTGTTCCCCCTGTAAAAAAAACAGCTGTCGGAATCCGTTCCCCCACTCCCATCATGAGAGGTGTTGATGTAGTGGCTTAAAAAATGCATATTTTATTTTGTGTGGGGATCGAGCTTACCTGGCACCAGTGTAATATAAATATATTTTAGAGTTTTTGCCTTTTATTGTGATAGGAAAATATGGGATCAAAAAAAGTCAGCGAGCCGGGACTTGAACTTGTTTCACCTAAAAATCTTCAACTCTTAAAGTCAGTGCATTGACCACTAGGCTGTGGTAACCTAATCAATTTCAGCACTTTGATAGATATTAGAAGATCCTCCTCGTGTAAGAAATACAGGGGGAACGGATTCCGACGGCTGTTTTTTTGCCGTCGGATTCTGTTCCCCCTATAAAAAAAACAGCTGTCGGAATCCGTTCCCCCACTCCCATCATGAGAGGTGTTGATGCAGTGGCTTAAAAAATGCATATTTTATTTTGTGTGGGGATCGAGCTTACCTGGCACCAGTGTAAAATAAATATATTTTAGAGTTTTTGCCTTTTATTGTGATAGGAAAATATTGGATCAAAAAAAGTCAGCGAGCCGGGACTTGAACTTGTTTCACCTAAAAATCGTCAGCTCTTTAAGTCAGTGCATTGACCACTAGGCTGTGGAGGCCTATTATTTTCAGCACTTTGATAGATAATAGAAGATCCTCCTCGTGTAAGAAATACAGGGGGAACGGATTCCGACGGCTGTTTTTTGCCGTCGGATTCTGTTCCCCCTGTAAAAAAAACAGCTGTCGGAATCCGTTCCCCCACTCCCATCATGAGAGGTGTTGATGTAGTGGCTTAAAAAATGCATATTTTATTTTGTGTGGGGATCGAGCTTACCTGGCACCAGTGTAAAATAAATATATTTTAGAGTTTTTGCCTTTTATTGTGATAGGAAAATATGGGATCAAAAAAAGTCCACAAGCCAGGACTTGAACCTAAGAAAAAAAAAACTTAAGATTTTTCACCTAAAAATCATCCGCTCTTGAAGTCAGTGCACTGACCACTAGGCTGTGGGGGCCTATTAATTAACTGCACTTTGATAGATATTAGAAGATCCTCATTGTTTAAGAAATACAGGGGGAAAAGAATCCGACGGCAAAAAAACATATGTTGGAATCCGTTCCCATTATGAGAAGTGTTGATGTAGTGGCTTGAATAAAGGTTGATAGTATTTTGTTTGTGGATGGAGGTTTACTGTCATTGTTTACATTTAAGCATTTGGCATATTTTTGATCCAGAGCGACGTAGATTGAATTTCATGGTACACATTTTGTATTCTTATCAGTTCCTGCTTTCCCTGGGAATCGAACCTATGACCTTGGCATTGTAAGTACCAATGCTCTACTGTTTGAGCTACAGGAAAGATATTTAAATAAGTGCATCAGTTTAAGGAATAATTTAATGGAGTTTTTGCCGTTTATTATGAAAGCAGAGTACAGGATCAAGAAAAATTACAAACTGGGACTTGAACTCAGGTCACCCAAAGCCCTACACTTCTTAACACCAGTGCACTGACCACTAGGCTATAGGGGTCAATATATCAGCAACAGTTTAATAAATATTAGAACCTCATTGTGTATGAAATACAGGGGGAACAGAATTCGACGGCAAAAAAACAGCTGTCGGAATCCGTTCCCCCAATCCAACTATGAGAGGTGTTGGTTTAGTGGCTTACAAAATGCTGATTATATTTTTTGTGTGGGGATGGGGCTTACCTGGCACCAGTGTAAAATAAATACATTTTAGAGTTTTTGCCTTTTATTGTCATAGGAAAATATGGGATCAAAAAAAGTCAGCGAGCCGGGATTTGAACTTGTTTCACCTAAAAATCATCAGCTCTTAAAGTCAGTGCATTGACCACTAGGCTGTGGAGGCCTAATTATTTTCAGCACTTTGATAGATATTAGAAGATCCTCCTCGTGTAATAAATACAGGGGGAACGGATTCCGACGGCTGTTTTTTTGCCGTCGGATTCTGTTCCCCCTGTAAAAAAAACAGCTTTTGGAATCTGTTACCCCACTCCCATTATGATAAGTGTTGATGTAGTGGCTTAAAAATGCATATTTTATTTTGTGTGGGGATGGAGCTTACCTGGCACTAGTGTAAAATAAATAAATTTCAGAGTTTTTGCCTTTTATTGTGATAGGAAAATATGGGATCAAAAAAAAGTCATCAAGCCGGGACTTGAACCTGTTTCACCTAAAAATCATCAGCTCTTAAAGTCAGTGCATTGACCACTAGGCTGTGGAGGCCTAGTTATTTTCAGCACTTTGATAGATATTAGAAGATCCTCCTTGTGTAAGAAATACAGGGGGAACGGATTCCGACGGCTGTTTTTTGCCGTCGGATTCTGTTCCCCCTGTAAAAAAAACAGCTGTCGGAATCCGTTCCCCCACTCCCATCATGAGAGGTGTTGATGAAGTGGCTTAAAAAATGCATATTTTATTTTGTGTGGGGATCGAGCTTACCTGGCACCAGTATAATATAAATATATTTTAGAGTTTTTGCCTTTTATTGTGATAGGAAAATATGGGATCAAAAAAAGTCAGCGAGCCGGGACTTGAACTTGTTTCACCTAAAAATCGTCAACTCTTAAAGTCAGTGCATTGACCACTATGCTGTGGAAGCCTAATCAATTTCAGCACTTTGATAGATATTAGAAGATCCTCCTCGTGTAAGAAATACAGGGGGAACGGATTCCGACGGCTGTTTTTTTGCCGTCGGATTCTGTTCCCCCTATAAAAAAAACAGCTGTCGGAATCCGTTCCCCCACTCCCATCATGAGAGGTGTTGATGCAGTGGCTTAAAAAATGCATATTTTATTTTGTGTGGGGATCGAGCTTACCTGGCACCAGTGTAAAATAAATATATTTTAGAGTTTTTGCCTTTTATTGTGATAGGAAAATATGGGATCAAAAAAAGTCAGCGAGCCGGGACTTGAACTTGTTTCACCTAATAATCGTCAGCTCTTTAAGTCAGTGCATTGACCACTAGGCTGTGGAGGCCTATTATTTTCAGCACTTTGATAGATAATAGAAGATCCTCCTCGTGTAAGAAATACAGGGGGAAGAGGATTCCGACGGCTGTTTTTTTGCCGTCGGATTCTGTTCCCCCTGTAAAAAAAACAGCTGTCGGAATCCGTTCCCCCACTCCATTATGAGAGGTGTTTATGTAGTGGCCTAAAAAATCTTATTTTATTTTGTGTGGGATGGAGCTTACCTGGCACTAGTGTAAAATAAATATATTTTCGAGTTTTTGCCTTTTATTGTGATAGGAAAATATGGGATCAAAAAAAAGTCATCAAGCCGGGACTTGAACCTGTTTCACCTAAAAATCATCAGCTCTTAAAGTCAGTGCATTGACCACTAGGCTGTGGAGGCCTAGTTATTTTCAGCACTTTGATAGATATTAGAAGATCCTCCTTGTGTAAGAAATACAGGGGGAACGGATTCCGACGGCTGTTTTTTGCCGTCGGATTCTGTTCCCCCTGTAAAAAAAACAGCTGTCGGAATCCGTTCCCCCAATCCCATCATGAGAGGTGTTGATGTAGTGGCTTAAAAAATGCATATTTTATTTTGTGTGGGGATCGAGCTTACCTGGCACCAGTGTAATATAAATATATTTTAGAGTTTTTGCCTTTTATTGTGATAGGAAAATATGGGATCAAAAACAGTCAGCTAGCCGGGACTTGAACTTGTTTCACCTAAAAATCGGCAACTCTTAAAGTCAGTGCATTGACCACTAGGCTGTGGAACCCTAATCTTTTTCAGCACTTTGATAGATATTAGAAGATCCTCCTCGTGTAAGAAATACAGGGGGAACGGATTCCGACGGCTGTTTTTTTGCCGTCGGATTCTGTTCCCCCTGTAAAAAAAACAGCTTTTGGAATCTGTTACCCCACTCCCATTATGATAAGTGTTGATGTAGTGGCTTAAAAATGCATATTTTATTTTGAGTGGGGATCGAGCTTACCTGGCACTAGTGTACAATAAATAAATTTCAGAGTTTTTGCCTTTTATTGTGATAGGAAAATATGGGATCAAAAAATATCAAGCCGGGACTTGAACCTGTTTCACCTAAAAATCATCAGCTCTTAAAGTCAGTGCATTGACCACTAGGCTGTGGAGGCCTAGTTATTTTCAGCACTTTGATAGATATTAGAAGATCCTCCTTGTGTAAGAAATACAGGGGGAACGGATTCCGACGGCTGTTTTTTTGCCGTCGGATTCTGTTCCCCCTGTAAAAAAAACAGCTGTCGGAATCCGTTCCCCCACTCACATCATGAGAGGTGTTGATGTAGTGGCTTAAAAAATGCATATTTTATTTTGTGTGGGGATCGAGCTTACCTGGCACCAGTGTAAAATAAATATATTTTAGAGTTTTTGCCTTTTATTGTGATAGGAAAATATGGGATCAAAAAAAGTCAGCGAGCCGGGACTTGAACTTGTTTCACCTAAAAATCGTCAGCTCTTTAAGTCAGTGCATTGACCACTAGGCTGTGGAGGCCTATTATTTTCAGCACTTTGATAGATAATAGAAGATCCTCCTCGTGTAAGAAATACAGGGGGAACGGTTTCCGACGGCTGTTTTTTTGCCGTCGGATTCTGTTCCCCCTGTAAAAAAAACAGCTGTCGGAATCCGTTCCCCCACTCCATTATGAGAGGTGTTTATGTAGTGGCCTAAAAAATCTTATTTTATTTTGTGTGGGATGGAGCTTACCTGGCACTAGTGTAAAATAAATATATTTTCGAGTTTTTGCCTTTTATTGTGATAGGAAAATATGGGATCAAAAAAAAGTCATCAAGCCGGGACTTGAACCTGTTTCACCTAAAAATCATCAGCTCTTAAAGTCAGTGCATTGACCACTAGGCTGTGGAGGCCTAGTTATTTTCAGCACTTTGATAGATATTAGAAGATCCTCCTTGTGTAAGAAATACAAGGGGAACGGATTCCGACGGCTGTTTTTTGCCGTCGGATTCTGTTCCCCCTGTAAAAAAAACAGCTGTCGGAATCCGTTCCCCCAATCCCATCATGAGAGGTGTTGATGTAGTGGCTTAAAAAATGCATATTTTATTTTGTGTGGGGATCGAGCTTACCTGGCACCAGTGTAATATAAATATATTTTAGAGTTTTTGCCTTTTATTGTGATAGGAAAATATGGGATCAAAAACAGTCAGCTAGCCGGGACTTGAACTTGTTTCACCTAAAAATCGGCAACTCTTAAAGTCAGTGCATTGACCACTAGGCTGTGGAACCCTAATCTTTTTCAGCACTTTGATAGATAATAGAAGATCCTCCTCGTGTAAGAAATACAGGGGGAACGGATTCCGACGGCTGTTTTTTTGCCGTCGGATTCTGTTCCCCCTGTAAAAAAAACAGCTTTTGGAATCTGTTACCCCACTCCCATTATGATAAGTGTTGATGTAGTGGCTTAAAAATGCATATTTTATTTTGTGTGGGGATCGAGCTTACCTGGCACTAGTGTAAAATAAATAAATTTCAGAGTTTTTGCCTTTTATTGTGATAGGAAAATATGGGATCAAAAAATATCAAGCCGGGACTTGAACCTGTTTCACCTAAAAATCATCAGCTCTTAAAGTCAGTGCATTGACCACTAGGCTGTGGAGGCCTAGTTATTTTCAGCACTTTGATAGATATTAGAAGATCCTCCTTGTGTAAGAAATACAGGGGGAACGGATTCCGACGGCTGTTTTTTTGCCGTCGGATTCTGTTCCCCCTGTAAAAAAAAACAGCTGTCGGAATCCGTTCCCCCACTCCCATCATGAGAGGTGTTGATGTAGTGGCTTAAAAAATGCATATTTTATTTTGTGTGGGGATCGAGCTTACCTGGCACTAGTGTAAAATAAATATATTTTAGAGTTTTTGCCTTTTATTGTGATAGGAAAATATGGGATCAAAAAAAGTCAGCGAGCCGGGACTTGAACTTGTTTCACCTAAAAATCGTCAGCTCTTTAAGTCAGTGCATTGACCACTAGGCTGTGGAGGCCTATTATTTTCAGCACTTTGATAGATAATAGAAGATCCTCCTCGTGTAAGAAATACAGGGGGAACGGATTCCGACGGCTGTTTTTTTGCCGTCGGATTCTGTTCCCCCTGTAAAAAAAACAGCTGTCGGAATCCGTTCCCCCACTCCCATCATGAGAGGTGTTGATGTAGTGGCTTAAAAAATGCATATTTTATTTTGTGTGGGGATCGAGCTTACCTGGCACCAGTGTAATATAAATATATTTTAGAGTTTTTGCCTTTTATTGTGATAGGAAAATATGGGATCAAAAAAAGTCAGCGAGCCGGGACTTGAACTTGTTTCACCTAAAAATCGTCAACTCTTAAAGTCAGTGCATTGACCACTAGGCTGTGGAAGCCTAATCAATTTCAGCACTTTGATAGATATTAGAAGATCCTCCTCGTGTAAGAAATACAGGGGGAACGGATTCCGACGGCTGTTTTTTTGCCGTCGGATTCTGTTCCCCCTATAAAAAAAACAGCTGTCGGAATCCGTTCCCCCACTCCATTATGAGAGGTGTTGATGCAGTGGCTTAAAAAATCTTATTTTATTTTGTGTGGGATGGAGCTTACCTGGCACTAGTGTAAAATAAATATATTTTCGAGTTTTTGCCTTTTATTGTGATAGGAAAATATGGGATAAAAAAAAAGTCATCAAGCCGGGACTTGAACCTGTTTCACCTAAAAATCATCAGCTCTTAAAGTCAGTGCATTGACCACTAGGCTGTGGAGGCCTAGTTATTTTCAGCACTTTGATAGATATTAGAAGATCCTCCTTGTGTAAGAAATACAGGGGGAACGGATTCCGACGGCTGTTTTTTGCCGTCGGATTCTGTTCCCCCTGTAAAAAAAACAGCTGTCGGAATCCGTTCCCCCACTCCCATCATGAGAGGTGTTGATGTAGTGGCTTAAAAAATGCATATTTTATTTTGTGTGGGGATCGAGTTTACCTGGCACCAGTGTAAAATAAATATATTTTAGAGTTTTTGCCTTTTATTGTGATAGGAAAATATGGGATCAAAAAAAGTCCACAAGCCAGGACTTGAACCTAAGAAAAAAAAAACTTAAGATTTTTCACCTAAAAATCATCCGCTCTTGAAGTCAGTGCACTGACCACTAGGCTGTGGGGGCCTATTAATTAACAGCACTTTGATAGATATTAGAAGATCCTCATTGTTTAAGAAATACAGGGGGAAAAGAATCCGACAGCAAAAAAACATATGTTGGAATCCGTTCCCATTATGAGAAGTGTTGATGTAGTGGCTTGAATAAAGGTTGATAGTATTTTGTTTGTGGATGGAGGTTTACTGTCATCGTTTACATTTAAGCATTTGGCATATTTTTGATCCAGAGCGACGTAGATTGAATTTCATGGTACACATTTTGTATTCTTATCAGTTCCTGCTTTCCCTGGGAATCGAACCTATGACCTTGGCATTGTAAGTACCAATGCTCTACTGTTTGAGCTACAGGAAAGATCTTTAAATAAGTGCATCAGTTTAAGGAATAATTTAATGGAGTTTTTGCTGTTTATTATGATAGCAGAGTACAGGATCAAGAAAAATTACAAACTGGGACTTGAACTCAGGTCACCCAAAGCCCTACACTTCTTAACACCAGTGCACTGACCACTAGGCTATAGGGGTCAATATATCAGCAACAGTTTAATAAATATTAGAACCTCATTGTGTATGAAATACAGGGGGAACAGAATTCGACGGCAAAAAAACAGCTGTCGGAATCCGTTCCCCCAATCCAACTATGAGAGGTGTTGGTTTAGTGGCTTACAAAATGCTGATTATATTTTTTGTGTGGGGATGGGGCTTACCTGGCACCAGTGTAAAATAAATACATTTTAGAGTTTTTGCCTTTTATTGTGATAGGAAAATATGGGATCAAAAAAAGTCAGCGAGCCGGGATTTGAACTTGTTTCACCTAAAAATCATCAGCTCTTAAAGTCAGTGCATTGACCACTAGGCTGTGGAGGCCTAATTATTTTCAGCACTTTGATAGATATTAGAAGATCCTCCTCGTGTAAGAAATACAGGGGGAACGGATTCCGACGGCTGTTTTTTTGCCGTCGGATTCTGTTCCCCCTGTAAAAAAAACAGCTTTTGGAATCTGTTACCCCACTCCCATTATGATAAGTGTTGATGTAGTGGCTTAAAAATGCATATTTTATTTCGTGTGGGGATGGAGCTTACCTGGCACTAGTGTAAAATAAATAAATTTCAGAGTTTTTGCCTTTTATTGTGATAGGAAAATATGGGATCAAAAAAAAGTAATCAAGCCGGGACTTGAACCTGTTTCACCTAAAAATTATCAGATCTTTAAGTCAGTGCATTGACCACTAGGCTGTGGAGGCATAGTTATTTTCAGCACTTTGATAGATATTAGAAGATCCTCCTTGTGTAAGAAATACAGGGGGAACGGATTCCGACGGCTGTTTTTTGCCGTCGGATTCTGTTCCCCCTGTAAAAAAAACAGCTGTCGGAATCCGTTCCCCCACTCCCATCATGAGAGGTGTTGATGTAGTGGCTTAAAAAATGCATATTTTATTTTGTGTGGGGATCGAGCTTACCTGGCACCAGTGTAATATAAATATATTTTAGAGTTTTTGCCTTTTATTGTGATAGGAAAATATGGGATCAAAAAAAGTCAGCGAGCCGGGACTTGAACTTGTTTCACCTAAAAATCGGCAACTCTTAAAGTCAGTGCATTGACCACTAGGCTGTGGAACCCTAATCTTTTTCAGCACTTTGATAGATATTAGAAGATCCTCCTCGTGTAAGAAATACAGGGGGAACGGATTCCGACGGCTGTTTTTTTGCCGTCGGATTCTGTTCCCCCTGTAAAAAAAACAGCTTTTGGAATCTGTTACCCCACTCCCATTATGATAAGTGTTGATGTAGTGGCTTAAAAATGCATATTTTATTTTGTGTGGGGATCGAGCTTACCTGGCACTAGTGTACAATAAATAAATTTCAGAGTTTTTGCCTTTTATTGTGATAGGAAAATATGGGATCAAAAAATATCAAGCCGGGACTTGAACCTGTTTCACCTAAAAATCATCAGCTCTTAAAGTCAGTGCATTGACCACTAGGCTGTGGAGGCCTAGTTATTTTCAGCACTTTGATAGATATTAGAAGATCCTCCTTGTGTAAGAAATACAGGGGGAACGGATTCCGACGGCTGTTTTTTTGCCGTCGGATTCTGTTCCCCCTGTAAAAAAAACAGCTGTCGGAATCCGTTCCCCCACTCACATCATGAGAGGTGTTGATGTAGTGGCTTAAAAAATGCATATTTTATTTTGTGTGGGGATCGAGCTTACCTGGCACCAGTGTAAAATAAATATATTTTAGAGTTTTTGCCTTTTATTGTGATAGGAAAATATGGGATCAAAAAAAGTCAGCGAGCCGGGACTTGAACTTGTTTCACCTAAAAATCGTCAGCTCTTTAAGTCAGTGCATTGACCACTAGGCTGTGGAGGCCTATTATTTTCAGCACTTTGATAGATAATAGAAGATCCTCCTCGTGTAAGAAATACAGGGGGAACGGTTTCCGACGGCTGTTTTTTTGCCGTCGGATTCTGTTCCCCCTGTAAAAAAAACAGCTGTCGGAATCCGTTCCCCCACTCCATTATGAGAGGTGTTTATGTAGTGGCCTAAAAAATCTTATTTTATTTTGTGTGGGATGGAGCTTACCTGGCACTAGTGTAAAATAAATATATTTTCGAGTTTTTGCCTTTTATTGTGATAGGAAAATATGGGATCAAAAAAAAGTCATCAAGCCGGGACTTGAACCTGTTTCACCTAAAAATCATCAGCTCTTAAAGTCAGTGCATTGACCACTAGGCTGTGGAGGCCTAGTTATTTTCAGCACTTTGATAGATATTAGAAGATCCTCCTTGTGTAAGAAATACAAGGGGAACGGATTCCGACGGCTGTTTTTTGCCGTCGGATTCTGTTCCCCCTGTAAAAAAAACAGCTGTCGGAATCCGTTCCCCCAATCCCATCATGAGAGGTGTTGATGTAGTGGCTTAAAAAATGCATATTTTATTTTGTGTGGGGATCGAGCTTACCTGGCACCAGTGTAATATAAATATATTTTAGAGTTTTTGCCTTTTATTGTGATAGGAAAATATGGGATCAAAAACAGTCAGCTAGCCGGGACTTGAACTTGTTTCACCTAAAAATCGGCAACTCTTAAAGTCAGTGCATTGACCACTAGGCTGTGGAACCCTAATCTTTTTCAGCACTTTGATAGATAATAGAAGATCCTCCTCGTGTAAGAAATACAGGGGGAACGGATTCCGACGGCTGTTTTTTTGCCGTCGGATTCTGTTCCCCCTGTAAAAAAAACAGCTTTTGGAATCTGTTACCCCACTCCCATTATGATAAGTGTTGATGTAGTGGCTTAAAAATGCATATTTTATTTTGTGTGGGGATCGAGCTTACCTGGCACTAGTGTAAAATAAATAAATTTCAGAGTTTTTGCCTTTTATTGTGATAGGAAAATATGGGATCAAAAAATATCAAGCCGGGACTTGAACCTGTTTCACCTAAAAATCATCAGCTCTTAAAGTCAGTGCATTGACCACTAGGCTGTGGAGGCCTAGTTATTTTCAGCACTTTGATAGATATTAGAAGATCCTCCTTGTGTAAGAAATACAGGGGGAACGGATTCCGACGGCTGTTTTTTTGCCGTCGGATTCTGTTCCCCCTGTAAAAATAAACAGCTGTCGGAATCCGTTCCCCCACTCCCATCATGAGAGGTGTTGATGTAGTGGCTTAAAAAATGCATATTTTATTTTGTGTGGGGATCGAGCTTACCTGGCACTAGTGTAAAATAAATATATTTTAGAGTTTTTGCCTTTTATTGTGATAGGAAAATATGGGATCAAAAAAAGTCAGCGAGCCGGGACTTGAACTTGTTTCACCTAAAAATCGTCAGCTCTTTAAGTCAGTGCATTGACCACTAGGCTGTGGAGGCCTATTATTTTCAGCACTTTGATAGATAATAGAAGATCCTCCTCGTGTAAGAAATACAGGGGGAACGGATTCCGACGGCTGTTTTTTTGCCGTCGGATTCTGTTCCCCCTGTAAAAAAAACAGCTGTCGGAATCCGTTCCCCCACTCCCATCATGAGAGGTGTTGATGTAGTGGCTTAAAAAATGCATATTTTATTTTGTGTGGGGATCGAGCTTACCTGGCACCAGTGTAATATAAATATATTTTAGAGTTTTTGCCTTTTATTGTGATAGGAAAATATGGGATCAAAAAAAGTCAGCGAGCCGGGACTTGAACTTGTTTCACCTAAAAATCGTCAACTCTTAAAGTCAGTGCATTGACCACTAGGCTGTGGAAGCCTAATCAATTTCAGCACTTTGATAGATATTAGAAGATCCTCCTCGTGTAAGAAATACAGGGGGAACGGATTCCGACGGCTGTTTTTTTGCCGTCGGATTCTGTTCCCCCTATAAAAAAAACAGCTGTCGGAATCCGTTCCCCCACTCCATTATGAGAGGTGTTGATGCAGTGGCT
Source organism: Phoxinus phoxinus (assembly GCF_949152265.1). NCBI lineage: Eukaryota > Metazoa > Chordata > Actinopteri > Cypriniformes > Leuciscidae > Phoxinus > Phoxinus phoxinus. The sequence goes on along the minus strand of NC_136889.1, from coordinate 11,906,353 downwards.
TAAAAAATCTTATTTTATTTTGTGTGGGATGGAGCTTACCTGGCACTAGTGTAAAATAAATATATTTTCGAGTTTTTGCCTTTTATTGTGATAGGAAAATATGGGATCAAAAAAAAGTCATCAAGCCGGGACTTGAACCTGTTTCACCTAAAAATCATCAGCTCTTAAAGTCAGTGCATTGACCACTAGGCTGTGGAGGCCTAGTTATTTTCAGCACTTTGATAGATATTAGAAGATCCTCCTTGTGTAAGAAATACAGGGGGAACGGATTCCGACGGCTGTTTTTTGCCGTCGGATTCTGTTCCCCCTGTAAAAAAAACAGCTGTCGGAATCCGTTCCCCCACTCCCATCATGAGAGGTGTTGATGTAGTGGCTTAAAAAATGCATATTTTATTTTGTGTGGGGATCGAGTTTACCTGGCACCAGTGTAAAATAAATATATTTTAGAGTTTTTGCCTTTTATTGTGATAGGAAAATATGGGATCAAAAAAATTCCACAAGCCAGGACTTGAACCTAAGAAAAAAAAAACTTAAGATTTTTCACCTAAAAATCATCCGCTCTTGAAGTCAGTGCACTGACCACTAGGCTGTGGGGGCCTATTAATTAACAGCACTTTGATAGATATTAGAAGATCCTCATTGTTTAAGATATACAGGGGGAAAAGAATCCGACAGCAAAAAAACATATGTTGGAATCCGTTCCCATTATGAGAAGTGTTGATGTAGTGGCTTGAATAAAGGTTGATAGTATTTTGTTTGTGGATGGAGGTTTACTGTCATCGTTTACATTTAAGCATTTGGCATATTTTTGATCCAGAGCGACGTAGATTGAATTTCATGGTACACATTTTGTATTCTTATCAGTTCCTGCTTTCCCTGGGAATCGAACCTATGACCTTGGCATTGTAAGTACCAATGCTCTACTGTTTGAGCTACAGGAAAGATCTTTAAATAAGTGCATCAGTTTAAGGAATAATTTAATGGAGTTTTTGCTGTTTATTATGATAGCAGAGTACAGGATCAAGAAAAATTACAAACTGGGACTTGAACTCAGGTCACCCAAAGCCCTACACTTCTTAACACCAGTGCACTGACCACTAGGCTATAGGGGTCAATATATCAGCAACAGTTTAATAAATATTAGAACCTCATTGTGTATGAAATACAGGGGGAACAGAATTCGACGGCAAAAAAACAGCTGTCGGAATCCGTTCCCCCAATCCAACTATGAGAGGTGTTGGTTTAGTGGCTTACAAAATGCTGATTATATTTTTTGTGTGGGGATGGGGCTTACCTGGCACCAGTGTAAAATAAATACATTTTAGAGTTTTTGCCTTTTATTGTGATAGGAAAATATGGGATCAAAAAAAGTCAGCGAGCCGGGATTTGAACTTGTTTCACCTAAAAATCATCAGCTCTTAAAGTCAGTGCATTGACCACTAGGCTGTGGAGGCCTAATTATTTTCAGCACTTTGATAGATATTAGAAGATCCTCCTCGTGTAAGAAATACAGGGGGAACGGATTCCGACGGCTGTTTTTTTGCCGTCGGATTCTGTTCCCCCTGTAAAAAAAACAGCTTTTGGAATCTGTTACCCCACTCCCATTATGATAAGTGTTGATGTAGTGGCTTAAAAATGCATATTTTATTTTGTGTGGGGATGGAGCTTACCTGGCACTAGTGTAAAATAAATAAATTTCAGAGTTTTTGCCTTTTATTGTGATAGGAAAATATGGGATCAAAAAAAAGTAATCAAGCCGGGACTTGAACCTGTTTCACCTAAAAATTATCAGATCTTTAAGTCAGTGCATTGACCACTAGGCTGTGGAGGCCTAGTTATTTTCAGCACTTTGATAGATATTAGAAGATCCTCCTTGTGTAAGAAATACAGGGGGAACGGATTCCGACGGCTGTTTTTTGCCGTCGGATTCTGTTCCCCCTGTAAAAAAAACAGCTGTCGGAATCCGTTCCCCCACTCCCATCATGAGAGGTGTTGATGTAGTGGCTTAAAAAATGCATATTTTATTTTGTGTGGGGATCGAGCTTACCTGGCACCAGTGTAATATAAATATATTTTAGAGTTTTTGCCTTTTATTGTGATAGGAAAATATGGGATCAAAAAAAGTCAGCGAGCCGGGACTTGAACTTGTTTCACCTAAAAATCTTCAACTCTTAAAGTCAGTGCATTGACCACTAGGCTGTGGTAACCTAATCAATTTCAGCACTTTGATAGATATTAGAAGATCCTCCTCGTGTAAGAAATACAGGGGGAACGGATTCCGACGGCTGTTTTTTTGCCGTCGGATTCTGTTCCCCCTATAAAAAAAACAGCTGTCGGAATCCGTTCCCCCACTCCCATCATGAGAGGTGTTGATGCAGTGGCTTAAAAAATGCATATTTTATTTTGTGTGGGGATCGAGCTTACCTGGCACCAGTGTAAAATAAATATATTTTAGAGTTTTTGCCTTTTATTGTGATAGGAAAATATTGGATCAAAAAAAGTCAGCGAGCCGGGACTTGAACTTGTTTCACCTAAAAATCGTCAGCTCTTTATGTCAGTGCATTGACCACTAGGCTGTGGAGGCCTATTATTTTCAGCACTTTGATAGATAATAGAAGATCCTCCTCGTGTAAGAAATACAGGGGGAACGGATTCCGACGGCTGTTTTTTGCCGTCGGATTCTGTTCCCCCTGTAAAAAAAACAGCTGTCGGAATCCGTTCCCCCACTCCATTATGAGAGGTGTTTATGTAGTGGCCTAAAAAATCTTATTTTATTTTGTGTGGGATGGAGCTTACCTGGCACTAGTGTAAAATAAATATATTTTCGAGTTTTTGCCTTTTATTGTGATAGGAAAATATGGGATCAAAAAAAAGTCATCAAGCCGGGACTTGAACCTGTTTCACCTAAAAATCATCAGCTCTTAAAGTCAGTGCATTGAACACTAGGCTGTGGAGGCCTAGTTATTTTCAGCACTTTGATAGATATTAGAAGATCCTCCTTGTGTAAGAAATACAAGGGGAACGGATTCCGACGGCTGTTTTTTGCCGTCGGATTCTGTTCCCCCTGTAAAAAAAACAGCTGTCGGAATCCGTTCCCCCAATCCCATCATGAGAGGTGTTGATGTAGTGGCTTAAAAAATGCATATTTTATTTTGTGTGGGGATCGAGCTTACCTGGCACCAGTGTAATATAAATATATTTTAGAGTTTTTACCTTTTATTGTGATAGGAAAATATGGGATCAAAAACAGTCAGCTAGCCGGGACTTGAACTTGTTTCACCTAAAAATCGGCAACTCTTAAAGTCAGTGCATTGACCACTAGGCTGTGGAACCCTAATCTTTTTCAGCACTCTGATAGATAATAGAAGATCCTCCTCGTGTAAGAAATACAGGGGGAACGGATTCCGACGGCTGTTTTTTTGCCGTCGGATTCTGTTCCCCCTGTAAAAAAATCAGCTTTTGGAATCTGTTACCCCACTCCCATTATGATAAGTGTTGATGTAGTGGCTTAAAAATGCATATTTTATTTTGTGTGGGGATCGAGCTTACCTGGCACTAGTGTAAAATAAATAAATTTCAGAGTTTTTGCCTTTTATTGTGATAGGAAAATATGGGATCAAAAAATATCAAGCCGGGACTTGAACCTGTTTCACCTAAAAATCATCAGCTCTTAAAGTCAGTGCATTGACCACTAGGCTGTGGAGGCCTAGTTATTTTCAGCACTTTGATAGATATTAGAAGATCCTCCTTGTGTAAGAAATACAGGGGGAACGGATTCCGACGGCTGTTTTTTTGCCGTCGGATTCTGTTCCCCCTGTAAAAAAAAACAGCTGTCGGAATCCGTTCCCCCACTCCCATCATGAGAGGTGTTGATGTAGTGGCTTAAAAAATGCATATTTTATTTTGTGTGGGGATCGAGCTTACCTGGCACTAGTGTAAAATAAATATATTTTAGAGTTTTTGCCTTTTATTGTGATAGGAAAATATGGGATCAAAAAAAGTCAGCGAGCCGGGACTTGAACTTGTTTCACCTAAAAATCGTCAGCTCTTTAAGTCAGTGCATTGACCACTAGGCTGTGGAGGCCTATTATTTTCAGCACTTTGATAGATAATAGAAGATCCTCCTCGTGTAAGAAATACAGGGGGAACGGATTCCGACGGCTGTTTTTTTGCCGTCGGATTCTGTTCCCCCTGTAAAAAAAACAGCTGTCGGAATCCGTTCCCCCACTCCCATCATGAGAGGTGTTGATGTAGTGGCTTAAAAAATGCATATTTTATTTTGTGTGGGGATCGAGCTTACCTGGCACCAGTGTAATATAAATATATTTTAGAGTTTTTGCCTTTTATTGTGATAGGAAAATATGGGATAAAAAAGTCAGCGAGCCGGGACTTGAACTTGTTTCACCTAAAAATCGTCAACTCTTAAAGTCAGTGCATTGACCACTAGGCTGTGGAAGCCTAATCAATTTCAGCACTTTGATAGATATTAGAAGATCCTCCTCGTGTAAGAAATACAGGGGGAACGGATTCCGACGGCTGTTTTTTTGCCGTCGGATTCTGTTCCCCCTATAAAAAAAACAGCTGTCGGAATCCGTTCCCCCACTCCATTATGAGAGGTGTTGATGCAGTGGCTTAAAAAATCTTATTTTATTTTGTGTGGGATGGAGCTTACCTGGCACTAGTGTAAAATAAATATATTTTCGAGTTTTTGCCTTTTATTGTGATAGGAAAATATGGGATCAAAAAAAAGTCATCAAGCCGGGACTTGAACCTGTTTCACCTAAAAATCATCAGCTCTTAAAGTCAGTGCATTGACCACTAGGCTGTGGAGGCCTAGTTATTTTCAGCACTTTGATAGATATTAGAAGATCCTCCTTGTGTAAGAAATACAGGGGGAACGGATTCCGACGGCTGTTTTTTGCCGTCGGATTCTGTTCCCCCTGTAAAAAAAACAGCTGTCGGAATCCGTTCCCCCACTCCCATCATGAGAGGTGTTGATGTAGTGGCTTAAAAAATGCATATTTTATTTTGTGTGGGGATCGAGTTTACCTGGCACCAGTGTAAAATAAATATATTTTAGAGTTTTTGCCTTTTATTGTGATAGGAAAATATGGGATCAAAAAAAGTCCACAAGCCAGGACTTGAACCTAAGAAAAAAAAAACTTAAGATTTTTCACCTAAAAATCATCCGCTCTTGAAGTCAGTGCACTGACCACTAGGCTGTGGGGGCCTATTAATTAACAGCACTTTGATAGATATTAGAAGATCCTCATTGTTTAAGAAATACAGGGGGAAAAGAATCCGACGGCAAAAAAACATATGTTGGAATCCGTTCCCATTATGAGAAGTGTTGATGTAGTGGCTTGAATAAAGGTTGATAGTATTTTGTTTGTGGATGGAGGAATACTGTCATCGTTTACATTTAAGCATTTGGCATATTTTTGATCCAGAGCGACGTAGATTGAATTTCATGGTACACATTTTGTATTCTTATCAGTTCCTGCTTTCCCTGGGAATCGAACCTATGACCTTGGCATTGTAAGTACCAATGCTCTACTGTTTGAGCTACAGGAAAGATATTTAAATAAGTGCATCAGTTTAAGGAATAATTTAATGGAGTTTTTGCCGTTTATTATGAAAGCAGAGTACAGGATCAAGAAAAATTACAAACTGGGACTTGAACTCAGGTCACCCAAAGCCCTACACTTCTTAACACCAGTGCACTGACCACTAGGCTATAGGGGTCAATATATCAGCAACAGTTTAATAAATATTAGAACCTCATTGTGTATGAAATACAGGGGGAACAGAATTCGACGGCAAAAAAACAGCTGTCGGAATCCGTTCCCCCAATCCAACTATGAGAGGTGTTGGTTTAGTGGCTTACAAAATGCTGATTATATTTTTTGTGTGGGGATGGGGCTTACCTGGCACCAGTGTAAAATAAATACATTTTAGAGTTTTTGCCTTTTATTGTGATAGGAAAATATGGGATAAAAAAAAAGTCATCAAGCCGGGACTTGAACCTGTTTCACCTAAAAATCATCAGATCTTAAAGTCAGTGCATTGACCACTAGGCTGTGGAGGCCTAGTTATTTTCTGCACTTTGATAGATATTAGAAGATCCTCCTTGTGTAAGAAATACAGGGGGAACGGATTCCGACGGCTGTTTTTTGCCGTCGGATTCTGTTCCCCCTGTAAAAAAAACAGCTGTCGGAATCCGTTCCCCCACTCCCATCATGAGAGGTGTTGATGTAGTGGCTTAAAAAATGCATATTTTATTTTGTGTGGGGATCGAGCTTACCTGGCACCAGTGTAATATAAATATATTTTAGAGTTTTTGCCTTTTATTGTGATAGGAAAATATGGGATCAAAAAAAGTCAGCGAGCCGGGACTTGAACTTGTTTCACCTAAAATTCGTCAGCTCTTTAAGTCAGTGCATTGACCACTAGGCTGTGGAGGCCTATTATTTTCAGCACTTTGATAGATAATAGAAGATCCTCCTCGTGTAAGAAATACAGGGGGAACGGATTCCGACGGCTGTTTTTTTGCCGTCGGATTCTGTTCCCCCTGTAAAAAAAACAGCTGTCGGAATCCGTTCCCCCACTCCATTATGAGAGGTGTTTATGTAGTGGCCTAAAAAATCTTATTTTATTTTGTGTGGGATGGAGCTTACCTGGCACTAGTGTAAAATAAATATATTTTCGAGTTTTTGCCTTTTAGTGTGATAGGAAAATATGGGATCAAAAAAAAGTCATCAAGCCGGGACTTGAACCTGTTTCACCTAAAAATCATCAGCTCTTAAAGTCAGTGCATTGACCACTAGGCTGTGGAGGCCTAGTTATTTTCAGCACTTTGATAGATATTAGAAGATCCTCCTTGTGTAAGAAATACAGGGGGAACGGATTCCGACGGCTGTTTTTTGCCGTCGGATTCTGTTCCCCCTGTAAAAAAAACAGCTGTCGGAATCCGTTCCCCCACTCCCATCATGAGAGGTGTTGATGTAGTGGCTTAAAAAATGCATATTTTATTTTGTGTGGGGATCGAGCTTACCTGGCACCAGTGTAATATAAATATATTTTAGAGTTTTTGCCTTTTATTGTGATAGGAAAATATGGGATCAAAAAAAGTCAGCTAGCCGGGACTTGAACTTGTTTCACCTAAAAATCGGCAACTCTTAAAGTCAGTACATTGACCACTAGGCTGTGGAAGCCTAATCATTTTCAGCACTTTGATAGACAATAGAAGATCCTCCTCGTGTAAGAAATACAGGGGGAACGGATTCCGACGGCTGTTTTTTTGACGTCTGATTCTGTTCACCCTGTAAAAAAAACAGCTTTTGGAATCTGTTACCCCACTCCCATTATGATAAGTGTTGATGTAGTGGCTTAAAAATGCATATTTTATTTTGTGTGGGGATGGAGCTTACCTGGCACTAGTGTAAAATAAATAAATTTCAGAGTTTTTGCCTTTTATTGTGATAGGAAAATATGGGATCAAAAAAAAGTCATCAAGCCGGGACTTGAACCTGTTTCACCTAAAAATCATCAGCTCTTAAAGTCAGTGCATTGACCACTAGGCTGTGGAGGCCTAGTTATTTTCAGCACTTTGATAGATATTAGAAGATCCTCCTTGTGTAAGAAATACAGGGGGAACGGATTCCGACGGCTGTTTTTTGCCGTCGGATTCTGTTCCCCCTGTAAAAAAAACAGCTGTCGGAATCCGTTCCCCCACTCCATTATGAGAGGTGTTTATGTAGTGGCCTAAAAAATCTTATTTTATTTTGTGTGGGATGGAGCTTTCTCTGGCACCAATGTAAAATAAATATATTTTAGAGTTTTTGCCTTTTATTGTGATAGGAAAATATGGGATCAAAAAAAGTCAGCTAGCCGGGACTTGAACTTGTTTCACCTAAAAATCGGCAACTCTTAAAGTCAGTGCATTGACCACTAGGCTGTGGAAGCCTAATCATTTTCAGCACTTTGATAGATATTAGAAGATCCTCCTTGTGTAAGAAATACAGGGGGAACGGATTCCGACGGCTGTTTTTTGCCGTCGGATTCTGTTCCCCCTGTAAAAAAAACAGCTGTCGGAATCCGTTCCCCCACTCCCATCATGAGAGGTGTTGATGTAGTGGCTTAAAAAATGCATATTTTATTTTGTGTGGGGATCGAGCTTACCTGGCACCAGTGTAATATAAATATATTTTAGAGTTTTTGCCTTTTATTGTGATAGGAAAATATGGGATCAAAAAAAGTCAGCGAGCCGGGACTTGAACTTGTTTCACCTAAAAATCGTCAACTCTTAAAGTCAGTGCATTGACCACTAGGCTGTGGAAGCCTAATCAATTTCAGCACTTTGATAGATATTAGAAGATCCTCCTCGTGTAAGAAATACAGGGGGAACGGATTCCGACGGCTGTTTTTTTGCCGTCGGATTCTGTTCCCCCTATAAAAAAAACAGCTGTCGGAATCCGTTCCCCCACTCCATTATGAGAGGTGTTGATGCAGTGGCTTAAAAAATCTTATTTTATTTTGTGTGGGATGGAGCTTACCTGGCACTAGTGTAAAATAAATATATTTTCGAGTTTTTGCCTTTTATTGTGATAGGAAAATATGGGATCAAAAAAAAGTCATCAAGCCGGGACTTGAACCTGTTTCACCTAAAAATCATCAGCTCTTAAAGTCAGTGCATTGACCACTAGGCTGTGGAGGCCTAGTTATTTTCAGCACTTTGATAGATATTAGAAGATCCTCCTTGTGTAAGAAATACAGGGGGAACGGATTCCGACGGCTGTTTTTTGCCGTCGGATTCTGTTCCCCCTGTAAAAAAAACAGCTGTCGGAATCCGTTCCCCCACTCCCATCATGAGAGGTGTTGATGTAGTGGCTTAAAAAATGCATATTTTATTTTGTGTGGGGATCGAGTTTACCTGGCACCAGTGTAAAATAAATATATTTTAGAGTTTTTGCCTTTTATTGTGATAGGAAAATATGGGATCAAAAAAAGTCCACAAGCCAGGACTTGAACCTAAGAAAAAAAAAACTTAAGATTTTTCACCTAAAAATCATCCGCTCTTGAAGTCAGTGCACTGACCACTAGGCTGTGGGGGCCTATTAATTAACAGCACTTTGATAGATATTAGAAGATCCTCATTGTTTAAGAAATACAGGGGGAAAAGAATCCGACAGCAAAAAAACATATGTTGGAATCCGTTCCCATTATGAGAAGTGTTGATGTAGTGGCTTGAATAAAGGTTGATAGTATTTTGTTTGTGGATGGAGGTTTACTGTCATCGTTTACATTTAAGCATTTGGCATATTTTTGATCCAGAGCGACGTAGATTGAATTTCATGGTACACATTTTGTATTCTTATCAGTTCCTGCTTTCCCTGGGAATCGAACCTATGACCTTGGCATTGTAAGTACCAATGCTCTACTGTTTGAGCTACAGGAAAGATCTTTAAATAAGTGCATCAGTTTAAGGAATAATTTAATGGAGTTTTTGCTGTTTATTATGATAGCAGAGTACAGGATCAAGAAAAATTACAAACTGGGACTTGAACTCAGGTCACCCAAAGCCCTACACTTCTTAACACCAGTGCACTGACCACTAGGCTATAGGGGTCAATATATCAGCAACAGTTTAATAAATATTAGAACCTCATTGTGTATGAAATACAGGGGGAACAGAATTCGACGGCAAAAAAACAGCTGTCGGAATCCGTTCCCCCAATCCAACTATGAGAGGTGTTGGTTTAGTGGCTTACAAAATGCTGATTATATTTTTTTGTGTGGGGATGGGGCTTACCTGGCACCAGTGTAAAATAAATACATTTTAGAGTTTTTGCCTTTTATTGTGATAGGAAAATATGGGATCAAAAAAAGTCAGCGAGCCGGGATTTGAACTTGTTTCACCTAAAAATCATCAGCTCTTAAAGTCAGTGCATTGACCACTAGGCTGTGGAGGCCTAATTATTTTCAGCACTTTGATAGATATTAGAAGATCCTCCTCGTGTAAGAAATACAGGGGGAACGGATTCCGACGGCTGTTTTTTTGCCGTCGGATTCTGTTCCCCCTGTAAAAAAAACAGCTTTTGGAATCTGTTACCCCACTCCCATTATGATAAGTGTTGATGTAGTGGCTTAAAAATGCATATTTTATTTTGTGTGGGGATGGAGCTTACCTGGCACTAGTGTAAAATAAATAAATTTCAGAGTTTTTGCCTTTTATTGTGATAGGAAAATATGGGATCAAAAAAAAGTCATCAAGCCGGGACTTGAACCTGTTTCACCTAAAAATTATCAGATCTTTAAGTCAGTGCATTGACCACTAGGCTGTGGAGGCCTAGTTATTTTCAGCACTTTGATAGATATTAGAAGATCCTCCTTGTGTAAGAAATACAGGGGGAACGGATTCCGACGGCTGTTTTTTGCCGTCGGATTCTGTTCCCCCTGTAAAAAAAACAGCTGTCGGAATCCGTTCCCCCACTCCCATCATGAGAGGTGTTGATGTAGTGGCTTAAAAAATGCATATTTTATTTTGTGTGGGGATCGAGCTTACCTGGCACCAGTGTAATATAAATATATTTTAGAGTTTTTGCCTTTTATTGTGATAGGAAAATATGGGATCAAAAAAAGTCAGCGAGCCGGGACTTGAACTTGTTTCACCTAAAAATCGTCAGCTCTTTAAGTCAGTGCATTGACCACTAGGCTGTGGAGGCCTATTATTTTCAGCACTTTGATAGATAATAGAAGATCCTCCTCGTGTAAGAAATACAGGGGGAACGGATTCCGACGGCTGTTTTTTGCCGTCGGATTCTGTTCCCCCTGTAAAAAAAACAGCTGTCGGAATCCGTTCCCCCACTCCCATCATGAGAGGTGTTGATGTAGTGGCTTAAAAAATGCATATTTTATTTTGTGTGGGGATCGAGCTTACCTGGCACCAGTGTAATATAAATATATTTTAGAGTTTTTGCCTTTTATTGTGATAGGAAAATATGGGATCAAAAAAAGTCAGCGAGCCGGGACTTGAACTTGTTTCACCTAAAAATCTTCAACTCTTAAAGTCAGTGCATTGACCACTAGGCTGTGGTAACCTAATCAATTTCAGCACTTTGATAGATATTAGAAGATCCTCCTCGTGTAAGAAATACAGGGGGAACGGATTCCGACGGCTGTTTTTTTGCCGTCGGATTCTGTTCCCCCTATAAAAAAAACAGCTGTCGGAATCCGTTCCCCCACTCCATTATGAGAGGTGTTGATGCAGTGGCTTAAAAAATCTTATTTTATTTTGTGTGGGATGGAGCTTACCTGGCACTAGTGTAAAATAAATATATTTTCGAGTTTTTGCCTTTTATTGTGATAGGAAAATATGGGATAAAAAAAAAGTCATCAAGCCGGGACTTGAACCTGTTTCACCTAAAAATCATCAGCTCTTAAAGTCAGTGCATTGACCACTAGGCTTTGGAGGCCTAGTTATTTTCAGCACTTTGATAGATATTAGAAGATCCTCCTTGTGTAAGAAATACAGGGGGAACGGATTCCGACGGCTGTTTTTTGCCGTCGGATTCTGTTCCCCCTGTAAAAAAAACAGCTGTCGGAATCCGTTCCCCCACTCCCATCATGAGAGGTGTTGATGTAGTGGCTTAAAAAATGCATATTTTATTTTGTGTGGGGATCGAGTTTACCTGGCACCAGTGTAAAATAAATATATTTTAGAGTTTTTGCCTTTTATTGTGATAGGAAAATATGGGATCAAAAAAAGTCCACAAGCCAGGACTTGAACCTAAGAAAAAAAAAACTTAAGATTTTTCACCTAAAAATCATCCGCTCTTGAAGTCAGTGCACTGACCACTAGGCTGTGGGGGCCTATTAATTAACAGCACTTTGATAGATATTAGAAGATCCTCATTGTTTAAGAAATACAGGGGGAAAAGAATCCGACAGCAAAAAAACATATGTTGGAATCCGTTCCCATTATGAGAAGTGTTGATGTAGTGGCTTGAATAAAGGTTGATAGTATTTTGTTTGTGGATGGAGGTTTACTGTCATCGTTTACATTTAAGCATTTGGCATATTTTTGATCCAGAGCGACGTAGATTGAATTTCATGGTACACATTTTGTATTCTTATCAGTTCCTGCTTTCCCTGGGAATCGAACCTATGACCTTGGCATTGTAAGTACCAATGCTCTACTGTTTGAGCTACAGGAAAGATCTTTAAATAAGTGCATCAGTTTAAGGAATAATTTAATGGAGTTTTTGCTGTTTATTATGATAGCAGAGTACAGGATCAAGAAAAATTACAAACTGGGACTTGAACTCAGGTCACCCAAAGCCCTACACTTCTTAACACCAGTGCACTGACCACTAGGCTATAGGGGTCAATATATCAGCAACAGTTTAATAAATATTAGAACCTCATTGTGTATGAAATACAGGGGGAACAGAATTCGACGGCAAAAAAACAGCTGTCGGAATCCGTTCCCCCAATCCAACTATGAGAGGTGTTGGTTTAGTGGCTTACAAAATGCTGATTATATTTTTTGTGTGGGGATGGGGCTTACCTGGCACCAGTGTAAAATAAATACATTTTAGAGTTTTTGCCTTTTATTGTGATAGGAAAATATGGGATCAAAAAAAGTCAGCGAGCCGGGATTTGAACTTGTTTCACCTAAAAATCATCAGCTCTTAAAGTCAGTGCATTGACCACTAGGCTGTGGAGGCCTAATTATTTTCAGCACTTTGATAGATATTAGAAGATCCTCCTCGTGTAAGAAATACAGGGGGAACGGATTCCGACGGCTGTTTTTTTGCCGTCGGATTCTGTTCCCCCTGTAAAAAAAACAGCTTTTGGAATCTGTTACCCCACTCCCATTATGATAAGTGTTGATGTAGTGGCTTAAAAATGCATATTTTATTTTGTGTGGGGATGGAGCTTACCTGGCACTAGTGTAAAATAAATAAATTTCAGAGTTTTTGCCTTTTATTGTGATAGGAAAATATGGGATCAAAAAAAAGTAATCAAGCCGGGACTTGAACCTGTTTCACCTAAAAATTATCAGATCTTTAAGTCAGTGCATTGACCACTAGGCTGTGGAGGCCTAGTTATTTTCAGCACTTTGATAGATATTAGAAGATCCTCCTTGTGTAAGAAATACAGGGGGAACGGATTCCGACGGCTGTTTTTTTGCCGTCGGATTCTGTTCCCCCTGTAAAAAAAAACAGCTGTCGGAATCCGTTCCCCCACTCCCATCATGAGAGGTGTTGATGTAGTGGCTTAAAAAATGCATATTTTATTTTGTGTGGGGATCGAGCTTACCTGGCACTAGTGTAAAATAAATATATTTTAGAGTTTTTGCCTTTTATTGTGATAGGAAAATATGGGATCAAAAAAAGTCAGCGAGCCGGGACTTGAACTTGTTTCACCTAAAAATCGTCAGCTCTTTAAGTCAGTGCATTGACCACTAGGCTGTGGAGGCCTATTATTTTCAGCACTTTGATAGATAATAGAAGATCCTCCTCGTGTAAGAAATACAGGGGGAACGGATTCCGACGGCTGTTTTTTTGCCGTCGGATTCTGTTCCCCCTGTAAAAAAAACAGCTGTCGGAATCCGTTCCCCCACTCCCATCATGAGAGGTGTTGATGTAGTGGCTTAAAAAATGCATATTTTATTTTGTGTGGGGATCGAGCTTACCTGGCACCAGTGTAATATAAATATATTTTAGAGTTTTTGCCTTTTATTGTGATAGGAAAATATGGGATAAAAAAAGTCAGCGAGCCGGGACTTGAACTTGTTTTACCTAAAAATCGTCAACTCTTAAAGTCAGTGCATTGACCACTAGGCTGTGGAAGCCTAATCAATTTCAGCACTTTGATAGATATTAGAAGATCCTCCTCGTGTAAGAAATACAGGGGGAACGGATTCCGACGGCTGTTTTTTTGCCGTCGGATTCTGTTCCCCCTATAAAAAAAACAGCTGTCGGAATCCGTTCCCCCACTCCATTATGAGAGGTGTTGATGCAGTGGCTTAAAAAATCTTATTTTATTTTGTGTGGGATGGAGCTTACCTGGCACTAGTGTAAAATAAATATATTTTCGAGTTTTTGCCTTTTATTGTGATAGGAAAATATGGGATAAAAAAAAAGTCATCAAGCCGGGACTTGAACCTGTTTCACCTAAAAATCATCAGCTCTTAAAGTCAGTGCATTGACCACTAGGCTTTGGAGGCCTAGTTATTTTCAGCACTTTGATAGATATTAGAAGATCCTCCTTGTGTAAGAAATACAGGGGGAACGGATTCCGACGGCTGTTTTTTGCCGTCGGATTCTGTTCCCCCTGTAAAAAAAACAGCTGTCGGAATCCGTTCCCCCACTCCCATCATGAGAGGTGTTGATGTAGTGGCTTAAAAAATGCATATTTTATTTTGTGTGGGGATCGAGTTTACCTGGCACCAGTGTAAAATAAATATATTTTAGAGTTTTTGCCTTTTATTGTGATAGGAAAATATGGGATCAAAAAAAGTCCACAAGCCAGGACTTGAACCTAAGAAAAAAAAAACTTAAGATTTTTCACCTAAAAATCATCCGCTCTTGAAGTCAGTGCACTGACCACTAGGCTGTGGGGGCCTATTAATTAACAGCACTTTGATAGATATTAGAAGATCCTCATTGTTTAAGAAATACAGGGGGAAAAGAATCCGACAGCAAAAAAACATATGTTGGAATCCGTTCCCATTATGAGAAGTGTTGATGTAGTGGCTTGAATAAAGGTTGATAGTATTTTGTTTGTGGATGGAGGTTTACTGTCATCGTTTACATTTAAGCATTTGGCATATTTTTGATCCAGAGCGACGTAGATTGAATTTCATGGTACACATTTTGTATTCTTATCAGTTCCTGCTTTCCCTGGGAATCGAACCTATGACCTTGGCATTGTAAGTACCAATGCTCTACTGTTTGAGCTACAGGAAAGATCTTTAAATAAGTGCATCAGTTTAAGGAATAATTTAATGGAGTTTTTGCTGTTTATTATGATAGCAGAGTACAGGATCAAGAAAAATTACAAACTGGGACTTGAACTCAGGTCACCCAAAGCCCTACACTTCTTAACACCAGTGCACTGACTACTAGGCTATAGGGGTCAATATATCAGCAACAGTTTAATAAATATTAGAACCTCATTGTGTATGAAATACAGGGGGAACAGAATTCGACGGCAAAAAAACAGCTGTCGGAATCCGTTCCCCCAATCCAACTATGAGAGGTGTTGGTTTAGTGGCTTACAAAATGCTGATTATATTTTTTGTGTGGGGATGGGGCTTACCTGGCACCAGTGTAAAATAAATACATTTTAGAGTTTTTGCCTTTTATTGTGATAGGAAAATATGGGATCAAAAAAAGTCAGCGAGCCGGGATTTGAACTTGTTTCACCTAAAAATCATCAGCTCTTAAAGTCAGTGCATTGACCACTAGGCTGTGGAGGCCTAATTATTTTCAGCACTTTGATAGATATTAGAAGATCCTCCTCGTGTAAGAAATACAGGGGGAACGGATTCCGACGGCTGTTTTTTTGCCGTCGGATTCTGTTCCCCCTGTAAAAAAAACAGCTTTTGGAATCTGTTACCCCACTCCCATTATGATAAGTGTTGATGTAGTGGCTTAAAAATGCATATTTTATTTTGTGTGGGGATGGAGCTTACCTGGCACTAGTGTAAAATAAATAAATTTCAGAGTTTTTGCCTTTTATTGTGATAGGAAAATATGGGATCAAAAAAAAGTAATCAAGCCGGGACTTGAACCTGTTTCACCTAAAAATTATCAGATCTTTAAGTCAGTGCATTGACCACTAGGCTGTGGAGGCCTAGTTATTTTCAGCACTTTGATAGATATTAGAAGATCCTCCTTGTGTAAGAAATACAGGGGGAACGGATTCCGACGGCTGTTTTTTTGCCGTCGGATTCTGTTCCCCCTGTAAAAAAAAACAGCTGTCGGAATCCGTTCCCCCACTCCCATCATGAGAGGTGTTGATGTAGTGGCTTAAAAAATGCATATTTTATTTTGTGTGGGGATCGAGCTTACCTGGCACTAGTGTAAAATAAATATATTTTAGAGTTTTTGCCTTTTATTGTGATAGGAAAATATGGGATCAAAAAAAGTCAGCGAGCCGGGACTTGAACTTGTTTCACCTAAAAATCGTCAGCTCTTTAAGTCAGTGCATTGACCACTAGGCTGTGGAGGCCTATTATTTTCAGCACTTTGATAGATAATAGAAGATCCTCCTCGTGTAAGAAATACAGGGGGAACGGATTCCGACGGCTGTTTTTTTGCCGTCGGATTCTGTTCCCCCTGTAAAAAAAACAGCTGTCGGAATCCGTTCCCCCACTCCCATCATGAGAGGTGTTGATGTAGTGGCTTAAAAAATGCATATTTTATTTTGTGTGGGGATCGAGCTTACCTGGCACCAGTGTAATATAAATATATTTTAGAGTTTTTGCCTTTTATTGTGATAGGAAAATATGGGATAAAAAAAGTCAGCGAGCCGGGACTTGAACTTGTTTTACCTAAAAATCGTCAACTCTTAAAGTCAGTGCATTGACCACTAGGCTGTGGAAGCCTAATCAATTTCAGCACTTTGATAGATATTAGAAGATCCTCCTCGTGTAAGAAATACAGGGGGAACGGATTCCGACGGCTGTTTTTTTGCCGTCGGATTCTGTTCCCCCTATAAAAAAAACAGCTGTCGGAATCCGTTCCCCCACTCCATTATGAGAGGTGTTGATGCAGTGGCTTAAAAAATCTTATTTTATTTTGTGTGGGATGGAGCTTACCTGGCACTAGTGTAAAATAAATATATTTTCGAGTTTTTGCCTTTTATTGTGATAGGAAAATATGGGATCAAAAAAAAGTCATCAAGCCGGGACTTGAACCTGTTTCACCTAAAAATCATCAGCTCTTAAAGTCAGTGCATTGACCACTAGGCTGTGGAGGCCTAGTTATTTTCAGCACTTTGATAGATATTAGAAGATCCTCCTTGTGTAAGAAATACAGGGGGAACGGATTCCGACGGCTGTTTTTTGCCGTCGGATTCTGTTCCCCCTGTAAAAAAAACAGCTGTCGGAATCCGTTCCCCCACTCCCATCATGAGAGGTGTTGATGTAGTGGCTTAAAAAATGCATATTTTATTTTGTGTGGGGATCGAGTTTACCTGGCACCAGTGTAAAATAAATATATTTTAGAGTTTTTGCCTTTTATTGTGATAGGAAAATATGGGATCAAAAAAAGTCCACAAGCCAGGACTTGAACCTAAGAAAAAAAAAACTTAAGATTTTTCACCTAAAAATCATCCGCTCTTGAAGTCAGTGCACTGACCACTAGGCTGTGGGGGCCTATTAATTAACAGCACTTTGATAGATATTAGAAGATCCTCATTGTTTAAGAAATACAGGGGGAAAAGAATCCGACGGCAAAAAAACATATGTTGGAATCCGTTCCCATTATGAGAAGTGTTGATGTAGTGGCTTGAATAAAGGTTGATAGTATTTTGTTTGTGGATGGAGGAATACTGTCATCGTTTACATTTAAGCATTTGGCATATTTTTGATCCAGAGCGACGTAGATTGAATTTCATGGTACACATTTTGTATTCTTATCAGTTCCTGCTTTCCCTGGGAATCGAACCTATGACCTTGGCATTGTAAGTACCAATGCTCTACTGTTTGAGCTACAGGAAAGATATTTAAATAAGTGCATCAGTTTAAGGAATAATTTAATGGAGTTTTTGCCGTTTATTATGAAAGCAGAGTACAGGATCAAGAAAAATTACAAACTGGGACTTGAACTCAGGTCACCCAAAGCCCTACACTTCTTAACACCAGTGCACTGACCACTAGGCTATAGGGGTCAATATATCAGCAACAGTTTAATAAATATTAGAACCTCATTGTGTATGAAATACAGGGGGAACAGAATTCGACGGCAAAAAAACAGCTGTCGGAATCCGTTCCCCCAATCCAACTATGAGAGGTGTTGGTTTAGTGGCTTACAAAATGCTGATTATATTTTTTGTGTGGGGATGGGGCTTACCTGGCACCAGTGTAAAATAAATACATTTTAGAGTTTTTGCCTTTTATTGTGATAGGAAAATATGGGATAAAAAAAAAGTCATCAAGCCGGGACTTGAACCTGTTTCACCTAAAAATCATCAGATCTTAAAGTCAGTGCATTGACCACTAGGCTGTGGAGGCCTAGTTATTTTCTGCACTTTGATAGATATTAGAAGATCCTCCTTGTGTAAGAAATACAGGGGGAACGGATTCCGACGGCTGTTTTTTGCCGTCGGATTCTGTTCCCCCTGTAAAAAAAACAGCTGTCGGAATCCGTTCCCCCACTCCCATCATGAGAGGTGTTGATGTAGTGGCTTAAAAAATGCATATTTTATTTTGTGTGGGGATCGAGCTTACCTGGCACCAGTGTAATATAAATATATTTTAGAGTTTTTGCCTTTTATTGTGATAGGAAAATATGGGATCAAAAAAAGTCAGCGAGCCGGGACTTGAACTTGTTTCACCTAAAATTCGTCAGCTCTTTAAGTCAGTGCATTGACCACTAGGCTGTGGAGGCCTATTATTTTCAGCACTTTGATAGATAATAGAAGATCCTCCTCGTGTAAGAAATACAGGGGGAACGGATTCCGACGGCTGTTTTTTTGCCGTCGGATTCTGTTCCCCCTGTAAAAAAAACAGCTGTCGGAATCCGTTCCCCCACTCCATTATGAGAGGTGTTTATGTAGTGGCCTAAAAAATCTTATTTTATTTTGTGTGGGATGGAGCTTACCTGGCACTAGTGTAAAATAAATATATTTTCGAGTTTTTGCCTTTTAGTGTGATAGGAAAATATGGGATCAAAAAAAAGTCATCAAGCCGGGACTTGAACCTGTTTCACCTAAAAATCATCAGCTCTTAAAGTCAGTGCATTGACCACTAGGCTGTGGAGGCCTAGTTATTTTCAGCACTTTGATAGATATTAGAAGATCCTCCTTGTGTAAGAAATACAGGGGGAACGGATTCCGACGGCTGTTTTTTGCCGTCGGATTCTGTTCCCCCTGTAAAAAAAACAGCTGTCGGAATCCGTTCCCCCACTCCCATCATGAGAGGTGTTGATGTAGTGGCTTAAAAAATGCATATTTTATTTTGTGTGGGGATCGAGCTTACCTGGCACCAGTGTAATATAAATATATTTTAGAGTTTTTGCCTTTTATTGTGATAGGAAAATATGGGATCAAAAAAAGTCAGCGAGCTGGGATTTGAACTTGTTTCACCTAAAAATCATCAGCTCTTAAAGTCAGTGCATTGACCACTAGGCTGTGGAGGCCTAATTATTTTCAGCACTTTGATAGATATTAGAAGATCCTCCTCGTGTAAGAAATACAGGGGGAACGGATTCCGACGGCTGTTTTTTTGCCGTCGGATTCTGTTCCCCCTGTAAAAAAAACAGCTTTTGGAATCTGTTACCCCACTCCCATTATGATAAGTGTTGATGTAGTGGCTTAAAAATGCATATTTTATTTTGTGTGGGGATGGAGCTTACCTGGCACTAGTGTAAAATAAATAAATTTCAGAGTTTTTGCCTTTTATTGTGATAGGAAAATATGGGATCAAAAAAAAGTCATCAAGCCGGGACTTGAACCTGTTTCACCTAAAAATCATCAGCTCTTAAAGTCAGTGCATTGACCACTAGGCTGTGGAGGCCTAGTTATTTTCAGCACTTTGATAGATATTAGAAGATCCTCCTCGTGTAAGAAATACAGGGGGAACGGATTCCGACGGCTGTTTTTTGCCATCGGATTCTGTTCCCCCTGTAAAAAAAACAGCTGTCGGAATCCGTTCCCCCACTCCCATCATGAGAGGTGTTGATGTAGTGGCTTAAAAAATGCATATTTTATTTTGTGTGGGGATCGAGCTTACCTGGCACCAGTGTAATATAAATATATTTTAGAGTTTTTGCCTTTTATTGTGATAGGAAAATATGGGATCAAAAAAAGTCAGCGAGCCGGGACTTGAACTTGTTTCACCTAAAAATCGTCAACTCTTAAAGTCAGTGCATTGACCACTAGGCTGTGGAAGCCTAATCAATTTCAGCACTTTGATAGATATTAGAAGATCCTCCTCGTGTAAGAAATACAGGGGGAACGGATTCCGACGGCTGTTTTTTTGCTGTCGGATTCTGTTCCCCCTATAAAAAAAACAGCTGTCGGAATCCGTTCCCCCACTCCCATCATGAGAGGTGTTGATGCAGTGGCTTAAAAAATGCATATTTTATTTTGTTTGGGGATCGAGCTTACCTGGCACCAGTGTAAAATAAATATATTTTAGAGTTTTTGCCTTTTATTGTGATATGAAAATATGGGATCAAAAAAAATCATCGAGCCGGGACTTGAACTTGTTTCACCTAAAAATCGTCAGCTCTTTAAGTCAGTGCATTGACCACTAGGCTGTGGAGGCCTAGTTATTTTCAGCACTTTGATAGATATTAGAAGATCCTCCTTGTGTAAGAAATACAGGGGGAACGGATTCCGACGGCTGTTTTTTGCCGTCGGATTCTGTTCCCCCTGTAAAAAAAACAGCTGTCGGAATCCGTTCCCCCACTCCCATCATGAGAGGTGTTGATGTAGTGGCTTAAAAAATGCATATTTTATTTTGTGTGGGGATCGAGCTTACCTGGCACCAGTGTAATATAAATATATTTTAGAGTTTTTGCCTTTTATTGTGATAGGAAAATATGGGATCAAAAAAAGTCAGCTAGCCGGGACTTGAACTTGTTTCACCTAAAAATCGGCAACTCTTAAAGTCAGTACATTGACCACTAGCCTGTGGAAGCCTAATCATTTTCAGCACTTTGATAGACAATAGAAGATCCTCCTCGTGTAAGAAATACAGGGGGAACGGATTCCGACGGCTGTTTTTTTGACGTCTGATTCTGTTCACCCTGTAAAAAAAACAGCTTTTGGAATCTGTTACCCCACTCCCATTATGATAAGTGTTGATGTAGTGGCTTAAAAATGCATATTTTATTTTGTGTGGGGATGGAGCTTACCTGGCACTAGTGTAAAATAAATAAATTTCAGAGTTTTTGCCTTTTATTGTGATAGGAAAATATGGGATCAAAAAAAAGTCATCAAGCCGGGACTTGAACTTGTTTCACCTAAAAATCATCAGCTCTTAAAGTCAGTGCATTGACCACTAGGCTGTGGAGGCCTAGTTATTTTCAGCACTTTGATAGATATTAGAAGATCCTCCTTGTGTAAGAAATACAGGGGGAACGGATTCCGACGGCTGTTTTTTGCCGTCGGATTCTGTTCCCCCTGTAAAAAAAACAGCTGTCGGAATCCGTTCCCCCACTCCATTATGAGAGGTGTTTATGTAGTGGCCTAAAAAATCTTATTTTATTTTGTGTGGGATGGAGCTTTCTCTGGCACCAATGTAAAATAAATATATTTTAGAGTTTTTGCCTTTTATTGTGATAGGAAAATATGGGATCAAAAAAAGTCAGCTAGCCGGGACTTGAACTTGTTTCACCTAAAAATCGGCAACTCTTAAAGTCAGTGCATTGACCACTAGGCTGTGGAAGCCTAATCATTTTCAGCACTTTGATAGATATTAGAAGATCCTCCTTGTGTAAGAAATACAGGGGGAACGGATTCCGACGGCTGTTTTTTGCCGTCGGATTCTGTTCCCCCTGTAAAAAAAACAGCTGTCGGAATCCGTTCCCCCACTCCCATCATGAGAGGTGTTGATGTAGTGGCTTAAAAAATGCATATTTTATTTTGTGTGGGGATCGAGCTTACCTGGCACCAGTGTAATATAAATATATTTTAGAGTTTTTGCCTTTTATTGTGATAGGAAAATATGGGATCAAAAAAAGTCAGCGAGCCGGGACTTGAACTTGTTTCACCTAAAAATCGTCAACTCTTAAAGTCAGTGCATTGACCACTAGGCTGTGGAAGCCTAATCAATTTCAGCACTTTGATAGATATTAGAAGATCCTCCTCGTGTAAGAAATACAGGGGGAACGGATTCCGACGGCTGTTTTTTTGCCGTCGGATTCTGTTCCCCCTATAAAAAAAACAGCTGTCGGAATCCGTTCCCCCACTCCATTATGAGAGGTGTTGATGCAGTGGCTTAAAAAATCTTATTTTATTTTGTGTGGGATGGAGCTTACCTGGCACTAGTGTAAAATAAATATATTTTCGAGTTTTTGCCTTTTATTGTGATAGGAAAATATGGGATCAAAAAAAAGTCATCAAGCCGGGACTTGAACCTGTTTCACCTAAAAATCATCAGCTCTTAAAGTCAGTGCATTGACCACTAGGCTGTGGAGGCCTAGTTATTTTCAGCACTTTGATAGATATTAGAAGATCCTCCTTGTGTAAGAAATACAGGGGGAACGGATTCCGACGGCTGTTTTTTGCCGTCGGATTCTGTTCCCCCTGTAAAAAAAACAGCTGTCGGAATCCGTTCCCCCACTCCCATCATGAGAGGTGTTGATGTAGTGGCTTAAAAAATGCATATTTTATTTTGTGTGGGGATCGAGTTTACCTGGCACCAGTGTAAAATAAATATATTTTAGAGTTTTTGCCTTTTATTGTGATAGGAAAATATGGGATCAAAAAAAGTCCACAAGCCAGGACTTGAACCTAAGAAAAAAAAACTTAAGATTTTTCACCTAAAAATCATCCGCTCTTAAAGTCAGTGCACTGACCACTAGGCTGTGGGGGCCTATTAATTAACAGCACTTTGATAGATATTAGAAGATCCTCATTGTTTAAGAAATACAGGGGGAAAAGAATCCGACAGCAAAAAAACATATGTTGGAATCCGTTCCCATTATGAGAAGTGTTGATGTAGTGGCTTGAATAAAGGTTGATAGTATTTTGTTTGTGGATGGAGGTTTACTGTCATCGTTTACATTTAAGCATTTGGCATATTTTTGATCCAGAGCGACGTAGATTGAATTTCATGGTACACATTTTGTATTCTTATCAGTTCCTGCTTTCCCTGGGAATCGAACCTATGACCTTGGCATTGTAAGTACCAATGCTCTACTGTTTGAGCTACAGGAAAGATCTTTAAATAAGTGCATCAGTTTAAGGAATAATTTAATGGAGTTTTTGCTGTTTATTATGATAGCAGAGTACAGGATCAAGAAAAATTACAAACTGGGACTTGAACTCAGGTCACCCAAAGCCCTACACTTCTTAACACCAGTGCACTGACCACTAGGCTATAGGGGTCAATATATCAGCTAGAGTTTAATAAATATTAGAACCTCATTGTGTATGAAATACAGGGGGAACAGAATTCGACGGCAAAAAAACAGCTGTCGGAATCCGTTCCCCCAATCCAACTATGAGAGGTGTTGGTTTAGTGGCTTACAAAATGCTGATTATATTTTTTGTGTGGGGATGGGGCTTACCTGGCACCAGTGTAAAATAAATACATTTTAGAGTTTTTGCCTTTTATTGTGATAGGAAAATATGGGATCAAAAAAAGTCAGCGAGCCGGGATTTGAACCTGTTTCACCTAAAAATCATCAGCTCTTAAAGTCAGTGCATTGACCACTAGGCTGTGGAGGCCTAATTATTTTCAGCACTTTGATAGATATTAGAAGATCCTCCTCGTGTAAGAAATACAGGGGGAACGGATTCCGACGGCTGTTTTTTTGCCGTCGGATTCTGTTCCCCCTGTAAAAAAAACAGCTTTTGGAATCTGTTACCCCACTCCCATTATGATAAGTGTTGATGTAGTGGCTTAAAAATGCATATTTTATTTTGTGTGGGGATGGAGCTTACCTGGCACTAGTGTAAAATAAATAAATTTCAGAGTTTTTGCCTTTTATTGTGATAGGAAAATATGGGATCAAAAAAAAGTCATCAAGCCGGGACTTGAACCTGTTTCACCTAAAAATCATCAGATCTTAAAGTCAGTGCATTGACCACTAGGCTGTGGAGGCCTAGTTATTTTCTGCACTTTGATAGATATTAGAAGATCCTCCTTGTGTAAGAAATACAGGGGGAACGGATTCCGACGGCTGTTTTTTGCCGTCGGATTCTGTTCCCCCTGTAAAAAAAACAGCTGTCGGAATCCGTTCCCCCACTCCCATCATGAGAGGTGTTGATGTAGTGGCTTAAAAAATGCATATTTTATTTTGTGTGGGGATCGAGCTTACCTGGCACCAGTGTAATATAAATATATTTTAGAGTTTTTGCCTTTTATTGTGATAGGAAAATATGGGATCAAAAAAAGTCAGCGAGCCGGGACTTGAACTTGTTTCACCTAAAAATTGTCAGCTCTTTAAGTCAGTGCATTGACCACTAGGCTGTGGAGGCCTATTATTTTCAGCACTTTGATAGATAATAGAAGATCCTCCTCGTGTAAGAAATACAGGAGGAACGGATTCCGACGGCTGTTTTTTGCCGTCGGATTCTGTTCCCCCTGTAAAAAAAACAGCTGTCGGAATCCGTTCCCCCACTCCCATCATGAGAGGTGTTGATGTAGTGGCTTAAAAAATGCATATTTTATTTTGTGTGGGGATCGAGCTTACCTGGCACCAGTGTAATATAAATATATTTTAGAGTTTTTGCCTTTTATTGTGATAGGAAAATATGGGATCAAAAAAAGTCAGCGAGCCGGGACTTGAACTTGTTTCACCTAAAAATCGTCAACTCTTAAAGTCAGTGCATTGACCACTAGGCTGTGGAAGCCTAATCAATTTCAGCACTTTGATAGATATTAGAAGATCCTCCTCGTGTAAGAAATACAGGGGGAACGGATTCCGACGGCTGTTTTTTTGCCGTCGGATTCTGTTCCCCCTATAAAAAAAACAGCTGTCGGAATCCGTTCCCCCACTCCATTATGAGAGGTGTTGATGCAGTGGCTTAAAAAATCTTATTTTATTTTGTGTGGGATGGAGCTTACCTGGCACTAGTGTAAAATAAATATATTTTCGAGTTTTTGCCTTTTATTGTGATAGGAAAATATGGGATCAAAAAAAAGTCATCAAGCCGGGACTTGAACCTGTTTCACCTAAAAATCATCAGCTCTTAAAGTCAGTGCATTGACCACTAGGCTGTGGAGGCCTAGTTATTTTCAGCACTTTGATAGATATTAGAAGATCCTCCTTGTGTAAGAAATACAGGGGGAACGGATTCCGACGGCTGTTTTTTGCCGTCGGATTCTGTTCCCCCTGTAAAAAAAACAGCTGTCGGAATCCGTTCCCCCACTCCCATCATGAGAGGTGTTGATGTAGTGGCTTAAAAAATGCATATTTTATTTTGTGTGGGGATCGAGTTTACCTGGCACCAGTGTAAAATAAATATATTTTAGAGTTTTTGCCTTTTATTGTGATAGGAAAATATGGGATCAAAAAAAGTCCACAAGCCAGGACTTGAACCTAAGAAAAAAAAAACTTAAGATTTTTCACCTAAAAATCATCCGCTCTTGAAGTCAGTGCACTGACCACTAGGCTGTGGGGGCCTATTAATTAACAGCACTTTGATAGATATTAGAAGATCCTCATTGTTTAAGAAATACAGGGGGAAAAGAATCCGACAGCAAAAAAACATATGTTGGAATCCGTTCCCATTATGAGAAGTGTTGATGTAGTGGCTTGAATAAAGGTTGATAGTATTTTGTTTGTGGATGGAGGTTTACTGTCATCGTTTACATTTAAGCATTTGGCATATTTTTGATCCAGAGCGACGTAGATTGAATTTCATGGTACACATTTTGTATTCTTATCAGTTCCTGCTTTCCCTGGGAATCGAACCTATGACCTTGGCATTGTAAGTACCAATGCTCTACTGTTTGAGCTACAGGAAAGATCTTTAAATAAGTGCATCAGTTTAAGGAATAATTTAATGGAGTTTTTGCTGTTTATTATGATAGCAGAGTACAGGATCAAGAAAAATTACAAACTGGGACTTGAACTCAGGTCACCCAAAGCCCTACACTTCTTAACACCAGTGCACTGACCACTAGGCTATAGGGGTCAATATATCAGCAACAGTTTAATAAATATTAGAACCTCATTGTGTATGAAATACAGGGGGAACAGAATTCGACGGCAAAAAAACAGCTGTCGGAATCCGTTCCCCCAATCCAACTATGAGAGGTGTTGGTTTAGTGGCTTACAAAATGCTGATTATATTTTTTGTGTGGGGATGGGGCTTACCTGGCACCAGTGTAAAATAAATACATTTTAGAGTTTTTGCCTTTTATTGTGATAGGAAAATATGGGATCAAAAAAAGTCAGCGAGCCGGGATTTGAACTTGTTTCACCTAAAAATCATCAGCTCTTAAAGTCAGTGCATTGACCACTAGGCTGTGGAGGCCTAATTATTTTCAGCACTTTGATAGATATTAGAAGATCCTCCTCGTGTAAGAAATACAGGGGGAACGGATTCCGACGGCTGTTTTTTTGCCGTCGGATTCTGTTCCCCCTGTAAAAAAAACAGCTTTTGGAATCTGTTACCCCACTCCCATTATGATAAGTGTTGATGTAGTGGCTTAAAAATGCATATTTTATTTTGTGTGGGGATGGAGCTTACCTGGCACTAGTGTAAAATAAATACATTTCAGAGTTTTTGCCTTTTATTGTGATAGGAAAATATGGGATCAAAAAAAAGTAATCAAGCCGGGACTTGAACCTGTTTCACCTAAAAATTATCAGATCTTTAAGTCAGTGCATTGACCACTAGGCTGTGGAGGCCTAGTTATTTTCAGCACTTTGATAGATATTAGAAGATCCTCCTTGTGTAAGAAATACAGGGGGAACGGATTCCGACGGCTGTTTTTTGCCGTCGGATTCTGTTCCCCCTGTAAAAAAAACAGCTGTCGGAATCCGTTCCCCCACTCCCATCATGAGAGGTGTTGATGTAGTGGCTTAAAAAATGCATATTTTATTTTGTGTGGGGATCGAGCTTACCTGGCACCAGTGTAATATAAATATATTTTAGAGTTTTTGCCTTTTATTGTGATAGGAAAATATGGGATCAAAAAAAGTCAGCGAGCCGGGACTTGAACTTGTTTCACCTAAAAATCGTCAGCTCTTTAAGTCAGTGCATTGACCACTAGGCTGTGGAGGCCTAGTTATTTTCAGCACTTTGATAGATATTAGAAGATCCTCCTTGTGTAAGAAATACAGGGGGAACGGATTCCGACGGCTGTTTTTTGCCGTCGGATTCTGTTCCCCCTGTAAAAAAAACAGCTGTCGGAATCCGTTCCCCCACTCCCATCATGAGAGGTGTTGATGTAGTGGCTTAAAAAATGCATATTTTATTTTGTGTGGGGATCGAGCTTACCTGGCACCAGTGTAATATAAATATATTTTAGAGTTTTTGCCTTTTATTGTGATAGGAAAATATGGGATCAAAAAAAGTCAGCGAGCCGGGACTTGAACTTGTTTCACCTAAAAATCTTCAACTCTTAAAGTCAGTGCATTGACCACTAGGCTGTGGTAACCTAATCAATTTCAGCACTTTGATAGATATTAGAAGATCCTCCTCGTGTAAGAAATACAGGGGGAACGGATTCCGACGGCTGTTTTTTTGCCGTCGGATTCTGTTCCCCCTATAAAAAAAACAGCTGTCGGAATCCGTTCCCCCACTCCCATCATGAGAGGTGTTGATGCAGTGGCTTAAAAAATGCATATTTTATTTTGTGTGGGGATCGAGCTTACCTGGCACCAGTGTAAAATAAATATATTTTAGAGTTTTTGCCTTTTATTGTGATAGGAAAATATTGGATCAAAAAAAGTCAGCGAGCCGGGACTTGAACTTGTTTCACCTAAAAATCGTCAGCTCTTTAAGTCAGTGCATTGACCACTAGGCTGTGGAGGCCTATTATTTTCAGCACTTTGATAGATAATAGAAGATCCTCCTCGTGTAAGAAATACAGGGGGAACGGATTCCGACGGCTGTTTTTTGCCGTCGGATTCTGTTCCCCCTGTAAAAAAAACAGCTGTCGGAATCCGTTCCCCCACTCCCATCATGAGAGGTGTTGATGTAGTGGCTTAAAAAATGCATATTTTATTTTGTGTGGGGATCGAGCTTACCTGGCACCAGTGTAAAATAAATATATTTTAGAGTTTTTGCCTTTTATTGTGATAGGAAAATATGGGATCAAAAAAAGTCCACAAGCCAGGACTTGAACCTAAGAAAAAAAAAACTTAAGATTTTTCACCTAAAAATCATCCGCTCTTGAAGTCAGTGCACTGACCACTAGGCTGTGGGGGCCTATTAATTAACTGCACTTTGATAGATATTAGAAGATCCTCATTGTTTAAGAAATACAGGGGGAAAAGAATCCGACGGCAAAAAAACATATGTTGGAATCCGTTCCCATTATGAGAAGTGTTGATGTAGTGGCTTGAATAAAGGTTGATAGTATTTTGTTTGTGGATGGAGGTTTACTGTCATTGTTTACATATAAGCATTTGGCATATTTTTGATCCAGAGCGACGTAGATTGAATTTCATGGTACACATTTTGTATTCTTATCAGTTCCTGCTTTCCCTGGGAATCGAACCTATGACCTTGGCATTGTAAGTACCAATGCTCTACTGTTTGAGCTACAGGAAAGATATTTAAATAAGTGCATCAGTTTAAGGAATAATTTAATGGAGTTTTTGCCGTTTATTATGAAAGCAGAGTACAGGATCAAGAAAAATTACAAACTGGGACTTGAACTCAGGTCACCCAAAGCCCTACACTTCTTAACACCAGTGCACTGACCACTAGGCTATAGGGGTCAATATATCAGCAACAGTTTAATAAATATTAGAACCTCATTGTGTATGAAATACAGGGGGAACAGAATTCGACGGCAAAAAAACAGCTGTCGGAATCCGTTCCCCCAATCCAACTATGAGAGGTGTTGGTTTAGTGGCTTACAAAATGCTGATTATATTTTTTGTGTGGGGATGGGGCTTACCTGGCACCAGTGTAAAATAAATACATTTTAGAGTTTTTGCCTTTTATTGTCATAGGAAAATATGGGATCAAAAAAAGTCAGCGAGCCGGGATTTGAACTTGTTTCACCTAAAAATCATCAGCTCTTAAAGTCAGTGCATTGACCACTAGGCTGTGGAGGCCTAATTATTTTCAGCACTTTGATAGATATTAGAAGATCCTCCTCGTGTAATAAATACAGGGGGAACGGATTCCGACGGCTGTTTTTTTGCCGTCGGATTCTGTTCCCCCTGTAAAAAAAACAGCTTTTGGAATCTGTTACCCCACTCCCATTATGATAAGTGTTGATGTAGTGGCTTAAAAATGCATATTTTATTTTGTGTGGGGATGGAGCTTACCTGGCACTAGTGTAAAATAAATAAATTTCAGAGTTTTTGCCTTTTATTGTGATAGGAAAATATGGGATCAAAAAAAAGTCATCAAGCCGGGACTTGAACCTGTTTCACCTAAAAATCATCAGCTCTTAAAGTCAGTGCATTGACCACTAGGCTGTGGAGGCCTAGTTATTTTCAGCACTTTGATAGATATTAGAAGATCCTCCTTGTGTAAGAAATACAGGGGGAACGGATTCGGACGGCTGTTTTTTGCCGTCGGATTCTGTTCCCCCTGTAAAAAAAACAGCTGTCGGAATCCGTTCCCCCACTCCCATCATGAGAGGTGTTGATGAAGTGGCTTAAAAAATGCATATTTTATTTTGTGTGGGGATCGAGCTTACCTGGCACCAGTATAATATAAATATATTTTAGAGTTTTTGCCTTTTATTGTGATAGGAAAATATGGGATCAAAAAAAGTCAGCGAGCCGGGACTTGAACTTGTTTCACCTAAAAATCGTCAACTCTTAAAGTCAGTGCATTGACCACTAGGCTGTGGAAGCCTAATCAATTTCAGCACTTTGATAGATATTAGAAGATCCTCCTCGTGTAAGAAATACAGGGGGAACGGATTCCGACGGCTGTTTTTTTGCCGTCGGATTCTGTTCCCCCTATAAAAAAAACAGCTGTCGGAATCCGTTCCCCCACTCCCATCATGAGAGGTGTTGATGCAGTGGCTTAAAAAATGCATATTTTATTTTGTGTGGGGATCGAGCTTACCTGGCACCAGTGTAAAATAAATATATTTTAGAGTTTTTGCCTTTTATTGTGATAGGAAAATATGGGATCAAAAAAAGTCAGCGAGCCGGGACTTGAACTTGTTTCACCTAATAATCGTCAGCTCTTTAAGTCAGTGCATTGACCACTAGGCTGTGGAGGCCTATTATTTTCAGCACTTTGATAGATAATAGAAGATCCTCCTCGTGTAAGAAATACAGGGGGAAGAGGATTCCGACGGCTGTTTTTTTGCCGTCGGATTCTGTTCCCCCTGTAAAAAAAACAGCTGTCGGAATCCGTTCCCCCACTCCATTATGAGAGGTGTTTATGTAGTGGCCTAAAAAATCTTATTTTATTTTGTGTGGGATGGAGCTTACCTGGCACTAGTGTAAAATAAATATATTTTCGAGTTTTTGCCTTTTATTGTGATAGGAAAATATGGGATCAAAAAAAAGTCATCAAGCCGGGACTTGAACCTGTTTCACCTAAAAATCATCAGCTCTTAAAGTCAGTGCATTGACCACTAGGCTGTGGAGGCCTAGTTATTTTCAGCACTTTGATAGATATTAGAAGATCCTCCTTGTGTAAGAAATACAGGGGGAACGGATTCCGACGGCTGTTTTTTGCCGTCGGATTCTGTTCCCCCTGTAAAAAAAACAGCTGTCGGAATCCGTTCCCCCAATCCCATCATGAGAGGTGTTGATGTAGTGGCTTAAAAAATGCATATTTTATTTTGTGTGGGGATCGAGCTTACCTGGCACCAGTGTAATATAAATATATTTTAGAGTTTTTGCCTTTTATTGTGATAGGAAAATATGGGATCAAAAACAGTCAGCTAGCCGGGACTTGAACTTGTTTCACCTAAAAATCGGCAACTCTTAAAGTCAGTGCATTGACCACTAGGCTGTGGAACCCTAATCTTTTTCAGCACTTTGATAGATATTAGAAGATCCTCCTCGTGTAAGAAATACAGGGGGAACGGATTCCGACGGCTGTTTTTTTGCCGTCGGATTCTGTTCCCCCTGTAAAAAAAACAGCTTTTGGAATCTGTTACCCCACTCCCATTATGATAAGTGTTGATGTAGTGGCTTAAAAATGCATATTTTATTTTGAGTGGGGATCGAGCTTACCTGGCACTAGTGTACAATAAATAAATTTCAGAGTTTTTGCCTTTTATTGTGATAGGAAAATATGGGATCAAAAAATATCAAGCCGGGACTTGAACCTGTTTCACCTAAAAATCATCAGCTCTTAAAGTCAGTGCATTGACCACTAGGCTGTGGAGGCCTAGTTATTTTCAGCACTTTGATAGATATTAGAAGATCCTCCTTGTGTAAGAAATACAGGGGGAACGGATTCCGACGGCTGTTTTTTTGCCGTCGGATTCTGTTCCCCCTGTAAAAAAAACAGCTGTCGGAATCCGTTCCCCCACTCACATCATGAGAGGTGTTGATGTAGTGGCTTAAAAAATGCATATTTTATTTTGTGTGGGGATCGAGCTTACCTGGCACCAGTGTAAAATAAATATATTTTAGAGTTTTTGCCTTTTATTGTGATAGGAAAATATGGGATCAAAAAAAGTCAGCGAGCCGGGACTTGAACTTGTTTCACCTAAAAATCGTCAGCTCTTTAAGTCAGTGCATTGACCACTAGGCTGTGGAGGCCTATTATTTTCAGCACTTTGATAGATAATAGAAGATCCTCCTCGTGTAAGAAATACAGGGGGAACGGTTTCCGACGGCTGTTTTTTTGCCGTCGGATTCTGTTCCCCCTGTAAAAAAAACAGCTGTCGGAATCCGTTCCCCCACTCCATTATGAGAGGTGTTTATGTAGTGGCCTAAAAAATCTTATTTTATTTTGTGTGGGATGGAGCTTACCTGGCACTAGTGTAAAATAAATATATTTTCGAGTTTTTGCCTTTTATTGTGATAGGAAAATATGGGATCAAAAAAAAGTCATCAAGCCGGGACTTGAACCTGTTTCACCTAAAAATCATCAGCTCTTAAAGTCAGTGCATTGACCACTAGGCTGTGGAGGCCTAGTTATTTTCAGCACTTTGATAGATATTAGAAGATCCTCCTTGTGTAAGAAATACAAGGGGAACGGATTCCGACGGCTGTTTTTTGCCGTCGGATTCTGTTCCCCCTGTAAAAAAAACAGCTGTCGGAATCCGTTCCCCCAATCCCATCATGAGAGGTGTTGATGTAGTGGCTTAAAAAATGCATATTTTATTTTGTGTGGGGATCGAGCTTACCTGGCACCAGTGTAATATAAATATATTTTAGAGTTTTTGCCTTTTATTGTGATAGGAAAATATGGGATCAAAAACAGTCAGCTAGCCGGGACTTGAACTTGTTTCACCTAAAAATCGGCAACTCTTAAAGTCAGTGCATTGACCACTAGGCTGTGGAACCCTAATCTTTTTCAGCACTTTGATAGATAATAGAAGATCCTCCTCGTGTAAGAAATACAGGGGGAACGGATTCCGACGGCTGTTTTTTTGCCGTCGGATTCTGTTCCCCCTGTAAAAAAAACAGCTTTTGGAATCTGTTACCCCACTCCCATTATGATAAGTGTTGATGTAGTGGCTTAAAAATGCATATTTTATTTTGTGTGGGGATCGAGCTTACCTGGCACTAGTGTAAAATAAATAAATTTCAGAGTTTTTGCCTTTTATTGTGATAGGAAAATATGGGATCAAAAAATATCAAGCCGGGACTTGAACCTGTTTCACCTAAAAATCATCAGCTCTTAAAGTCAGTGCATTGACCACTAGGCTGTGGAGGCCTAGTTATTTTCAGCACTTTGATAGATATTAGAAGATCCTCCTTGTGTAAGAAATACAGGGGGAACGGATTCCGACGGCTGTTTTTTTGCCGTCGGATTCTGTTCCCCCTGTAAAAAAAAACAGCTGTCGGAATCCGTTCCCCCACTCCCATCATGAGAGGTGTTGATGTAGTGGCTTAAAAAATGCATATTTTATTTTGTGTGGGGATCGAGCTTACCTGGCACTAGTGTAAAATAAATATATTTTAGAGTTTTTGCCTTTTATTGTGATAGGAAAATATGGGATAAAAAAAAAGTCATCAAGCCGGGACTTGAACCTGTTTCACCTAAAAATCATCAGATCTTAAAGTCAGTGCATTGACCACTAGGCTGTGGAGGCCTAGTTATTTTCTGCACTTTGATAGATATTAGAAGATCCTCCTTGTGTAAGAAATACAGGGGGAACGGATTCCGACGGCTGTTTTTTGCCGTCGGATTCTGTTCCCCCTGTAAAAAAAACAGCTGTCGGAATCCGTTCCCCCACTCCCATCATGAGAGGTGTTGATGTAGTGGCTTAAAAAATGCATATTTTATTTTGTGTGGGGATCGAGCTTACCTGGCACCAGTGTAATATAAATATATTTTAGAGTTTTTGCCTTTTATTGTGATAGGAAAATATGGGATCAAAAAAAGTCAGCGAGCCGGGACTTGAACTTGTTTCACCTAAAATTCGTCAGCTCTTTAAGTCAGTGCATTGACCACTAGGCTGTGGAGGCCTATTATTTTCAGCACTTTGATAGATAATAGAAGATCCTCCTCGTGTAAGAAATACAGGGGGAACGGATTCCGACGGCTGTTTTTTTGCCGTCGGATTCTGTTCCCCCTGTAAAAAAAACAGCTGTCGGAATCCGTTCCCCCACTCCATTATGAGAGGTGTTTATGTAGTGGCCTAAAAAATCTTATTTTATTTTGTGTGGGATGGAGCTTACCTGGCACTAGTGTAAAATAAATATATTTTCGAGTTTTTGCCTTTTAGTGTGATAGGAAAATATGGGATCAAAAAAAAGTCATCAAGCCGGGACTTGAACCTGTTTCACCTAAAAATCATCAGCTCTTAAAGTCAGTGCATTGACCACTAGGCTGTGGAGGCCTAGTTATTTTCAGCACTTTGATAGATATTAGAAGATCCTCCTTGTGTAAGAAATACAGGGGGAACGGATTCCGACGGCTGTTTTTTGCCGTCGGATTCTGTTCCCCCTGTAAAAAAAACAGCTGTCGGAATCCGTTCCCCCACTCCCATCATGAGAGGTGTTGATGTAGTGGCTTAAAAAATGCATATTTTATTTTGTGTGGGGATCGAGCTTACCTGGCACCAGTGTAATATAAATATATTTTAGAGTTTTTGCCTTTTATTGTGATAGGAAAATATGGGATCAAAAAAAGTCAGCGAGCTGGGATTTGAACTTGTTTCACCTAAAAATCATCAGCTCTTAAAGTCAGTGCATTGACCACTAGGCTGTGGAGGCCTAATTATTTTCAGCACTTTGATAGATATTAGAAGATCCTCCTCGTGTAAGAAATACAGGGGGAACGGATTCCGACGGCTGTTTTTTTGCCGTCGGATTCTGTTCCCCCTGTAAAAAAAACAGCTTTTGGAATCTGTTACCCCACTCCCATTATGATAAGTGTTGATGTAGTGGCTTAAAAATGCATATTTTATTTTGTGTGGGGATGGAGCTTACCTGGCACTAGTGTAAAATAAATAAATTTCAGAGTTTTTGCCTTTTATTGTGATAGGAAAATATGGGATCAAAAAAAAGTCATCAAGCCGGGACTTGAACCTGTTTCACCTAAAAATCATCAGCTCTTAAAGTCAGTGCATTGACCACTAGGCTGTGGAGGCCTAGTTATTTTCAGCACTTTGATAGATATTAGAAGATCCTCCTCGTGTAAGAAATACAGGGGGAACGGATTCCGACGGCTGTTTTTTGCCATCGGATTCTGTTCCCCCTGTAAAAAAAACAGCTGTCGGAATCCGTTCCCCCACTCCCATCATGAGAGGTGTTGATGTAGTGGCTTAAAAAATGCATATTTTATTTTGTGTGGGGATCGAGCTTACCTGGCACCAGTGTAATATAAATATATTTTAGAGTTTTTGCCTTTTATTGTGATAGGAAAATATGGGATCAAAAAAAGTCAGCGAGCCGGGACTTGAACTTGTTTCACCTAAAAATCGTCAACTCTTAAAGTCAGTGCATTGACCACTAGGCTGTGGAAGCCTAATCAATTTCAGCACTTTGATAGATATTAGAAGATCCTCCTCGTGTAAGAAATACAGGGGGAACGGATTCCGACGGCTGTTTTTTTGCTGTCGGATTCTGTTCCCCCTATAAAAAAAACAGCTGTCGGAATCCGTTCCCCCACTCCCATCATGAGAGGTGTTGATGCAGTGGCTTAAAAAATGCATATTTTATTTTGTTTGGGGATCGAGCTTACCTGGCACCAGTGTAAAATAAATATATTTTAGAGTTTTTGCCTTTTATTGTGATATGAAAATATGGGATCAAAAAAAATCATCGAGCCGGGACTTGAACTTGTTTCACCTAAAAATCGTCAGCTCTTTAAGTCAGTGCATTGACCACTAGGCTGTGGAGGCCTAGTTATTTTCAGCACTTTGATAGATATTAGAAGATCCTCCTTGTGTAAGAAATACAGGGGGAACGGATTCCGACGGCTGTTTTTTGCCGTCGGATTCTGTTCCCCCTGTAAAAAAAACAGCTGTCGGAATCCGTTCCCCCACTCCCATCATGAGAGGTGTTGATGTAGTGGCTTAAAAAATGCATATTTTATTTTGTGTGGGGATCGAGCTTACCTGGCACCAGTGTAATATAAATATATTTTAGAGTTTTTGCCTTTTATTGTGATAGGAAAATATGGGATCAAAAAAAGTCAGCTAGCCGGGACTTGAACTTGTTTCACCTAAAAATCGGCAACTCTTAAAGTCAGTACATTGACCACTAGCCTGTGGAAGCCTAATCATTTTCAGCACTTTGATAGACAATAGAAGATCCTCCTCGTGTAAGAAATACAGGGGGAACGGATTCCGACGGCTGTTTTTTTGACGTCTGATTCTGTTCACCCTGTAAAAAAAACAGCTTTTGGAATCTGTTACCCCACTCCCATTATGATAAGTGTTGATGTAGTGGCTTAAAAATGCATATTTTATTTTGTGTGGGGATGGAGCTTACCTGGCACTAGTGTAAAATAAATAAATTTCAGAGTTTTTGCCTTTTATTGTGATAGGAAAATATGGGATCAAAAAAAAGTCATCAAGCCGGGACTTGAACTTGTTTCACCTAAAAATCATCAGCTCTTAAAGTCAGTGCATTGACCACTAGGCTGTGGAGGCCTAGTTATTTTCAGCACTTTGATAGATATTAGAAGATCCTCCTTGTGTAAGAAATACAGGGGGAACGGATTCCGACGGCTGTTTTTTGCCGTCGGATTCTGTTCCCCCTGTAAAAAAAACAGCTGTCGGAATCCGTTCCCCCACTCCATTATGAGAGGTGTTTATGTAGTGGCCTAAAAAATCTTATTTTATTTTGTGTGGGATGGAGCTTTCTCTGGCACCAATGTAAAATAAATATATTTTAGAGTTTTTGCCTTTTATTGTGATAGGAAAATATGGGATCAAAAAAAGTCAGCTAGCCGGGACTTGAACTTGTTTCACCTAAAAATCGGCAACTCTTAAAGTCAGTGAATTGACCACTAGGCTGTGGAAGCCTAATCATTTTCAGCACTTTGATAGATATTAGAAGATCCTCCTTGTGTAAGAAATACAGGGGGAACGGATTCCGACGGCTGTTTTTTGCCGTCGGATTCTGTTCCCCCTGTAAAAAAAACAGCTGTCGGAATCCGTTCCCCCACTCCCATCATGAGAGGTGTTGATGTAGTGGCTTAAAAAATGCATATTTTATTTTGTGTGGGGATCGAGCTTACCTGGCACCAGTGTAATATAAATATATTTTAGAGTTTTTGCCTTTTATTGTGATAGGAAAATATGGGATCAAAAAAAGTCAGCGAGCCGGGACTTGAACTTGTTTCACCTAAAAATCGTCAACTCTTAAAGTCAGTGCATTGACCACTAGGCTGTGGAAGCCTAATCAATTTCAGCACTTTGATAGATATTAGAAGATCCTCCTCGTGTAAGAAATACAGGGGGAACGGATTCCGACGGCTGTTTTTTTGCCGTCGGATTCTGTTCCCCCTATAAAAAAAACAGCTGTCGGAATCCGTTCCCCCACTCCATTATGAGAGGTGTTGATGCAGTGGCTTAAAAAATCTTATTTTATTTTGTGTGGGATGGAGCTTACCTGGCACTAGTGTAAAATAAATATATTTTCGAGTTTTTGCCTTTTATTGTGATAGGAAAATATGGGATCAAAAAAAAGTCATCAAGCCGGGACTTGAACCTGTTTCACCTAAAAATCATCAGCTCTTAAAGTCAGTGCATTGACCACTAGGCTGTGGAGGCCTAGTTATTTTCAGCACTTTGATAGATATTAGAAGATCCTCCTTGTGTAAGAAATACAGGGGGAACGGATTCCGACGGCTGTTTTTTGCCGTCGGATTCTGTTCCCCCTGTAAAAAAAACAGCTGTCGGAATCCGTTCCCCCACTCCCATCATGAGAGGTGTTGATGTAGTGGCTTAAAAAATGCATATTTTATTTTGTGTGGGGATCGAGTTTACCTGGCACCAGTGTAAAATAAATATATTTTAGAGTTTTTGCCTTTTATTGTGATAGGAAAATATGGGATCAAAAAAAGTCCACAAGCCAGGACTTGAACCTAAGAAAAAAAAACTTAAGATTTTTCACCTAAAAATCATCCGCTCTTAAAGTCAGTGCACTGACCACTAGGCTGTGGGGGCCTATTAATTAACAGCACTTTGATAGATATTAGAAGATCCTCATTGTTTAAGAAATACAGGGGGAAAAGAATCCGACAGCAAAAAAACATATGTTGGAATCCGTTCCCATTATGAGAAGTGTTGATGTAGTGGCTTGAATAAAGGTTGATAGTATTTTGTTTGTGGATGGAGGTTTACTGTCATCGTTTACATTTAAGCATTTGGCATATTTTTGATCCAGAGCGACGTAGATTGAATTTCATGGTACACATTTTGTATTCTTATCAGTTCCTGCTTTCCCTGGGAATCGAACCTATGACCTTGGCATTGTAAGTACCAATGCTCTACTGTTTGAGCTACAGGAAAGATCTTTAAATAAGTGCATCAGTTTAAGGAATAATTTAATGGAGTTTTTGCTGTTTATTATGATAGCAGAGTACAGGATCAAGAAAAATTACAAACTGGGACTTGAACTCAGGTCACCCAAAGCCCTACACTTCTTAACACCAGTGCACTGACCACTAGGCTATAGGGGTCAATATATCAGCTAGAGTTTAATAAATATTAGAACCTCATTGTGTATGAAATACAGGGGGAACAGAATTCGACGGCAAAAAAACAGCTGTCGGAATCCGTTCCCCCAATCCAACTATGAGAGGTGTTGGTTTAGTGGCTTACAAAATGCTGATTATATTTTTTGTGTGGGGATGGGGCTTACCTGGCACCAGTGTAAAATAAATACATTTTAGAGTTTTTGCCTTTTATTGTGATAGGAAAATATGGGATCAAAAAAAGTCAGCGAGCCGGGATTTGAACCTGTTTCACCTAAAAATCATCAGCTCTTAAAGTCAGTGCATTGACCACTAGGCTGTGGAGGCCTAATTATTTTCAGCACTTTGATAGATATTAGAAGATCCTCCTCGTGTAAGAAATACAGGGGGAACGGATTCCGACGGCTGTTTTTTTGCCGTCGGATTCTGTTCCCCCTGTAAAAAAAACAGCTTTTGGAATCTGTTACCCCACTCCCATTATGATAAGTGTTGATGTAGTGGCTTAAAAATGCATATTTTATTTTGTGTGGGGATGGAGCTTACCTGGCACTAGTGTAAAATAAATAAATTTCAGAGTTTTTGCCTTTTATTGTGATAGGAAAATATGGGATCAAAAAAAAGTCATCAAGCCGGGACTTGAACCTGTTTCACCTAAAAATCATCAGATCTTAAAGTCAGTGCATTGACCACTAGGCTGTGGAGGCCTAGTTATTTTCTGCACTTTGATAGATATTAGAAGATCCTCCTTGTGTAAGAAATACAGGGGGAACGGATTCCGACGGCTGTTTTTTGCCGTCGGATTCTGTTCCCCCTGTAAAAAAAACAGCTGTCGGAATCCGTTCCCCCACTCCCATCATGAGAGGTGTTGATGTAGTGGCTTAAAAAATGCATATTTTATTTTGTGTGGGGATCGAGCTTACCTGGCACCAGTGTAATATAAATATATTTTAGAGTTTTTGCCTTTTATTGTGATAGGAAAATATGGGATCAAAAAAAGTCAGCGAGCCGGGACTTGAACTTGTTTCACCTAAAAATTGTCAGCTCTTTAAGTCAGTGCATTGACCACTAGGCTGTGGAGGCCTATTATTTTCAGCACTTTGATAGATAATAGAAGATCCTCCTCGTGTAAGAAATACAGGAGGAACGGATTCCGACGGCTGTTTTTTGCCGTCGGATTCTGTTCCCCCTGTAAAAAAAACAGCTGTCGGAATCCGTTCCCCCACTCCCATCATGAGAGGTGTTGATGTAGTGTTTTAAAAAATGCATATTTTATTTTGTGTGGGGATCGAGCTTACCTGGCACCAGTGTAATATAAATATATTTTAGAGTTTTTGCCTTTTATTGTGATAGGAAAATATGGGATCAAAAAAAGTCAGCGAGCCGGGACTTGAACTTGTTTCACCTAAAAATCGTCAACTCTTAAAGTCAGTGCATTGACCACTAGGCTGTGGAAGCCTAATCAATTTCAGCACTTTGATAGATATTAGAAGATCCTCCTCGTGTAAGAAATACAGGGGGAACGGATTCCGACGGCTGTTTTTTTGCCGTCGGATTCTGTTCCCCCTATAAAAAAAACAGCTGTCGGAATCCGTTCCCCCACTCCATTATGAGAGGTGTTGATGCAGTGGCTTAAAAAATCTTATTTTATTTTGTGTGGGATGGAGCTTACCTGGCACTAGTGTAAAATAAATATATTTTCGAGTTTTTGCCTTTTATTGTGATAGGAAAATATGGGATCAAAAAAAAGTCATCAAGCCGGGACTTGAACCTGTTTCACCTAAAAATCATCAGCTCTTAAAGTCAGTGCATTGACCACTAGGCTGTGGAGGCCTAGTTATTTTCAGCACTTTGATAGATATTAGAAGATCCTCCTTGTGTAAGAAATACAGGGGGAACGGATTCCGACGGCTGTTTTTTGCCGTCGGATTCTGTTCCCCCTGTAAAAAAAACAGCTGTCGGAATCCGTTCCCCCACTCCCATCATGAGAGGTGTTGATGTAGTGGCTTAAAAAATGCATATTTTATTTTGTGTGGGGATCGAGTTTACCTGGCACCAGTGTAAAATAAATATATTTTAGAGTTTTTGCCTTTTATTGTGATAGGAAAATATGGGATCAAAAAAAGTCCACAAGCCAGGACTTGAACCTAAGAAAAAAAAAACTTAAGATTTTTCACCTAAAAATCATCCGCTCTTGAAGTCAGTGCACTGACCACTAGGCTGTGGGGGCCTATTAATTAACAGCACTTTGATAGATATTAGAAGATCCTCATTGTTTAAGAAATACAGGGGGAAAAGAATCCGACAGCAAAAAAACATATGTTGGAATCCGTTCCCATTATGAGAAGTGTTGATGTAGTGGCTTGAATAAAGGTTGATAGTATTTTGTTTGTGGATGGAGGTTTACTGTCATCGTTTACATTTAAGCATTTGGCATATTTTTGATCCAGAGCGACGTAGATTGAATTTCATGGTACACATTTTGTATTCTTATCAGTTCCTGCTTTCCCTGGGAATCGAACCTATGACCTTGGCATTGTAAGTACCAATGCTCTACTGTTTGAGCTACAGGAAAGATCTTTAAATAAGTGCATCAGTTTAAGGAATAATTTAATGGAGTTTTTGCTGTTTATTATGATAGCAGAGTACAGGATCAAGAAAAATTACAAACTGGGACTTGAACTCAGGTCACCCAAAGCCCTACACTTCTTAACACCAGTGCACTGACCACTAGGCTATAGGGGTCAATATATCAGCAACAGTTTAATAAATATTAGAAC
Organism: Phoxinus phoxinus; assembly: GCF_949152265.1. Lineage (NCBI taxonomy): Eukaryota > Metazoa > Chordata > Actinopteri > Cypriniformes > Leuciscidae > Phoxinus > Phoxinus phoxinus. Next base: position 11,865,233 of record NC_136889.1, on the reverse strand, counting down.
CTCATTGTGTATGAAATACAGGGGGAACAGAATTCGACGGCAAAAAAACAGCTGTCGGAATCCGTTCCCCCAATCCAACTATGAGAGGTGTTGGTTTAGTGGCTTACAAAATGCTGATTATATTTTTTGTGTGGGGATGGGGCTTACCTGGCACCAGTGTAAAATAAATACATTTTAGAGTTTTTGCCTTTTATTGTGATAGGAAAATATGGGATCAAAAAAAGTCAGCGAGCCGGGATTTGAACTTGTTTCACCTAAAAATCATCAGCTCTTAAAGTCAGTGCATTGACCACTAGGCTGTGGAGGCCTAATTATTTTCAGCACTTTGATAGATATTAGAAGATCCTCCTCGTGTAAGAAATACAGGGGGAACGGATTCCGACGGCTGTTTTTTTGCCGTCGGATTCTGTTCCCCCTGTAAAAAAAACAGCTTTTGGAATCTGTTACCCCACTCCCATTATGATAAGTGTTGATGTAGTGGCTTAAAAATGCATATTTTATTTTGTGTGGGGATGGAGCTTACCTGGCACTAGTGTAAAATAAATACATTTCAGAGTTTTTGCCTTTTATTGTGATAGGAAAATATGGGATCAAAAAAAAGTAATCAAGCCGGGACTTGAACCTGTTTCACCTAAAAATTATCAGATCTTTAAGTCAGTGCATTGACCACTAGGCTGTGGAGGCCTAGTTATTTTCAGCACTTTGATAGATATTAGAAGATCCTCCTTGTGTAAGAAATACAGGGGGAACGGATTCCGACGGCTGTTTTTTGCCGTCGGATTCTGTTCCCCCTGTAAAAAAAACAGCTGTCGGAATCCGTTCCCCCACTCCCATCATGAGAGGTGTTGATGTAGTGGCTTAAAAAATGCATATTTTATTTTGTGTGGGGATCGAGCTTACCTGGCACCAGTGTAATATAAATATATTTTAGAGTTTTTGCCTTTTATTGTGATAGGAAAATATGGGATCAAAAAAAGTCAGCGAGCCGGGACTTGAACTTGTTTCACCTAAAAATCGTCAGCTCTTTAAGTCAGTGCATTGACCACTAGGCTGTGGAGGCCTATTATTTTCAGCACTTTGATAGATAATAGAAGATCCTCCTCGTGTAAGAAATACAGGGGGAACGGATTCCGACGGCTGTTTTTTGCCGTCGGATTCTGTTCCCCCTGTAAAAAAAACAGCTGTCGGAATCCGTTCCCCCACTCCCATCATGAGAGGTGTTGATGTAGTGGCTTAAAAAATGCATATTTTATTTTGTGTGGGGATCGAGCTTACCTGGCACCAGTGTAATATAAATATATTTTAGAGTTTTTGCCTTTTATTGTGATAGGAAAATATGGGATCAAAAAAAGTCAGCGAGCCGGGACTTGAACTTGTTTCACCTAAAAATCTTCAACTCTTAAAGTCAGTGCATTGACCACTAGGCTGTGGTAACCTAATCAATTTCAGCACTTTGATAGATATTAGAAGATCCTCCTCGTGTAAGAAATACAGGGGGAACGGATTCCGACGGCTGTTTTTTTGCCGTCGGATTCTGTTCCCCCTATAAAAAAAACAGCTGTCGGAATCCGTTCCCCCACTCCCATCATGAGAGGTGTTGATGCAGTGGCTTAAAAAATGCATATTTTATTTTGTGTGGGGATCGAGCTTACCTGGCACCAGTGTAAAATAAATATATTTTAGAGTTTTTGCCTTTTATTGTGATAGGAAAATATTGGATCAAAAAAAGTCAGCGAGCCGGGACTTGAACTTGTTTCACCTAAAAATCGTCAGCTCTTTAAGTCAGTGCATTGACCACTAGGCTGTGGAGGCCTATTATTTTCAGCACTTTGATAGATAATAGAAGATCCTCCTCGTGTAAGAAATACAGGGGGAACGGATTCCGACGGCTGTTTTTTGCCGTCGGATTCTGTTCCCCCTGTAAAAAAAACAGCTGTCGGAATCCGTTCCCCCACTCCCATCATGAGAGGTGTTGATGTAGTGGCTTAAAAAATGCATATTTTATTTTGTGTGGGGATCGAGCTTACCTGGCACCAGTGTAAAATAAATATATTTTAGAGTTTTTGCCTTTTATTGTGATAGGAAAATATGGGATCAAAAAAAGTCCACAAGCCAGGACTTGAACCTAAGAAAAAAAAAACTTAAGATTTTTCACCTAAAAATCATCCGCTCTTGAAGTCAGTGCACTGACCACTAGGCTGTGGGGGCCTATTAATTAACTGCACTTTGATAGATATTAGAAGATCCTCATTGTTTAAGAAATACAGGGGGAAAAGAATCCGACGGCAAAAAAACATATGTTGGAATCCGTTCCCATTATGAGAAGTGTTGATGTAGTGGCTTGAATAAAGGTTGATAGTATTTTGTTTGTGGATGGAGGTTTACTGTCATTGTTTACATATAAGCATTTGGCATATTTTTGATCCAGAGCGACGTAGATTGAATTTCATGGTACACATTTTGTATTCTTATCAGTTCCTGCTTTCCCTGGGAATCGAACCTATGACCTTGGCATTGTAAGTACCAATGCTCTACTGTTTGAGCTACAGGAAAGATATTTAAATAAGTGCATCAGTTTAAGGAATAATTTAATGGAGTTTTTGCCGTTTATTATGAAAGCAGAGTACAGGATCAAGAAAAATTACAAACTGGGACTTGAACTCAGGTCACCCAAAGCCCTACACTTCTTAACACCAGTGCACTGACCACTAGGCTATAGGGGTCAATATATCAGCAACAGTTTAATAAATATTAGAACCTCATTGTGTATGAAATACAGGGGGAACAGAATTCGACGGCAAAAAAACAGCTGTCGGAATCCGTTCCCCCAATCCAACTATGAGAGGTGTTGGTTTAGTGGCTTACAAAATGCTGATTATATTTTTTGTGTGGGGATGGGGCTTACCTGGCACCAGTGTAAAATAAATACATTTTAGAGTTTTTGCCTTTTATTGTCATAGGAAAATATGGGATCAAAAAAAGTCAGCGAGCCGGGATTTGAACTTGTTTCACCTAAAAATCATCAGCTCTTAAAGTCAGTGCATTGACCACTAGGCTGTGGAGGCCTAATTATTTTCAGCACTTTGATAGATATTAGAAGATCCTCCTCGTGTAATAAATACAGGGGGAACGGATTCCGACGGCTGTTTTTTTGCCGTCGGATTCTGTTCCCCCTGTAAAAAAAACAGCTTTTGGAATCTGTTACCCCACTCCCATTATGATAAGTGTTGATGTAGTGGCTTAAAAATGCATATTTTATTTTGTGTGGGGATGGAGCTTACCTGGCACTAGTGTAAAATAAATAAATTTCAGAGTTTTTGCCTTTTATTGTGATAGGAAAATATGGGATCAAAAAAAAGTCATCAAGCCGGGACTTGAACCTGTTTCACCTAAAAATCATCAGCTCTTAAAGTCAGTGCATTGACCACTAGGCTGTGGAGGCCTAGTTATTTTCAGCACTTTGATAGATATTAGAAGATCCTACTTGTGTAAGAAATACAGGGGGAACGGATTCCGACGGCTGTTTTTTGCCGTCGGATTCTGTTCCCCCTGTAAAAAAAACAGCTGTCGGAATCCGTTCCCCCACTCCCATCATGAGAGGTGTTGATGAAGTGGCTTAAAAAATGCATATTTTATTTTGTGTGGGGATCGAGCTTACCTGGCACCAGTATAATATAAATATATTTTAGAGTTTTTGCCTTTTATTGTGATAGGAAAATATGGGATCAAAAAAAGTCAGCGAGCCGGGACTTGAACTTGTTTCACCTAAAAATCGTCAACTCTTAAAGTCAGTGCATTGACCACTAGGCTGTGGAAGCCTAATCAATTTCAGCACTTTGATAGATATTAGAAGATCCTCCTCGTGTAAGAAATACAGGGGGAACGGATTCCGACGGCTGTTTTTTTGCCATCGGATTCTGTTCCCCCTATAAAAAAAACAGCTGTCGGAATCCGTTCCCCCACTCCCATCATGAGAGGTGTTGATGCAGTGGCTTAAAAAATGCATATTTTATTTTGTGTGGGGATCGAGCTTACCTGGCACCAGTGTAAAATAAATATATTTTAGAGTTTTTGCCTTTTATTGTGATAGGAAAATATGGGATCAAAAAAAGTCAGCGAGCCGGGACTTGAACTTGTTTCACCTAATAATCGTCAGCTCTTTAAGTCAGTGCATTGACCACTAGGCTGTGGAGGCCTATTATTTTCAGCACTTTGATAGATAATAGAAGATCCTCCTCGTGTAAGAAATACAGGGGGAATAGGATTCCGACGGCTGTTTTTTTGCCGTCGGATTCTGTTCCCCCTGTAAAAAAAACAGCTTTTGGAATCTGTTACCCCACTCCCATTATGATAAGTGTTGATGTAGTGGCTTAAAAATGCATATTTTATTTTGTGTGGGGATGGAGCTTACCTGGCACTAGTGTAAAATAAATAAATTTCAGAGTTTTTGCCTTTTATTGTGATAGGAAAATATGGGATCAAAAAAAAGTCATCAAGCCGGGACTTGAACCTGTTTCACCTAAAAATCATCAGCTCTTAAAGTCAGTGCATTGACCACTAGGCTGTGGAGGCCTAGTTATTTTCAGCACTTTGATAGATATTAGAAGATCCTCCTTGTGTAAGAAATACAGGGGGAACGGATTCCGACGGCTGTTTTTTGCCGTCGGATTCTGTTCCCCCTGTAAAAAAAACAGCTGTCGGAATCCGTTCCCCCACTCCCATCATGAGAGGTGTTGATGAAGTGGCTTAAAAAATGCATATTTTATTTTGTGTGGGGATCGAGCTTACCTGGCACCAGTATAATATAAATATATTTTAGAGTTTTTGCCTTTTATTGTGATAGGAAAATATGGGATCAAAAAAAGTCAGCGAGCCGGGACTTGAACTTGTTTCACCTAAAAATCGTCAACTCTTAAAGTCAGTGCATTGACCACTAGGCTGTGGAAGCCTAATCAATTTCAGCACTTTGATAGATATTAGAAGATCCTCCTCGTGTAAGAAATACAGGGGGAACGGATTCCGACGGCTGTTTTTTTGCCATCGGATTCTGTTCCCCCTATAAAAAAAACAGCTGTCGGAATCCGTTCCCCCACTCCCATCATGAGAGGTGTTGATGCAGTGGCTTAAAAAATGCATATTTTATTTTGTGTGGGGATCGAGCTTACCTGGCACCAGTGTAAAATAAATATATTTTAGAGTTTTTGCCTTTTATTGTGATAGGAAAATATGGGATCAAAAAAAGTCAGCGAGCCGGGACTTGAACTTGTTTCACCTAATAATCGTCAGCTCTTTAAGTCAGTGCATTGACCACTAGGCTGTGGAGGCCTATTATTTTCAGCACTTTGATAGATAATAGAAGATCCTCCTCGTGTAAGAAATACAGGGGGAAGAGGATTCCGACGGCTGTTTTTTTGCCGTCGGATTCTGTTCCCCCTGTAAAAAAAACAGCTGTCGGAATCCGTTCCCCCACTCCATTATGAGAGGTGTTTATGTAGTGGCCTAAAAAATCTTATTTTATTTTGTGTGGGATGGAGCTTACCTGGCACTAGTGTAAAATAAATATATTTTCGAGTTTTTGCCTTTTATTGTGATAGGAAAATATGGGATCAAAAAAAAGTCATCAAGCCGGGACTTGAACCTGTTTCACCTAAAAATCATCAGCTCTTAAAGTCAGTGCATTGACCACTAGGCTGTGGAGGCCTAGTTATTTTCAGCACTTTGATAGATATTAGAAGATCCTCCTTGTGTAAGAAATACAGGGGGAACGGATTCCGACGGCTGTTTTTTGCCGTCGGATTCTGTTCCCCCTGTAAAAAAAACAGCTGTCGGAATCCGTTCCCCCAATCCCATCATGAGAGGTGTTGATGTAGTGGCTTAAAAAATGCATATTTTATTTTGTGTGGGGATCGAGCTTACCTGGCACCAGTGTAATATAAATATATTTTAGAGTTTTTGCCTTTTATTGTGATAGGAAAATATGGGATCAAAAACAGTCAGCTAGCCGGGACTTGAACTTGTTTCACCTAAAAATCGGCAACTCTTAAAGTCAGTGCATTGACCACTAGGCTGTGGAACCCTAATCTTTTTCAGCACTTTGATAGATATTAGAAGATCCTCCTCGTGTAAGAAATACAGGGGGAACGGATTCCGACGGCTGTTTTTTTGCCGTCGGATTCTGTTCCCCCTGTAAAAAAAACAGCTTTTGGAATCTGTTACCCCACTCCCATTATGATAAGTGTTGATGTAGTGGCTTAAAAATGCATATTTTATTTTGAGTGGGGATCGAGCTTACCTGGCACTAGTGTACAATAAATAAATTTCAGAGTTTTTGCCTTTTATTGTGATAGGAAAATATGGGATCAAAAAATATCAAGCCGGGACTTGAACCTGTTTCACCTAAAAATCATCAGCTCTTAAAGTCAGTGCATTGACCACTAGGCTGTGGAGGCCTAGTTATTTTCAGCACTTTGATAGATATTAGAAGATCCTCCTTGTGTAAGAAATACAGGGGGAACGGATTCCGACGGCTGTTTTTTTGCCGTCGGATTCTGTTCCCCCTGTAAAAAAAACAGCTGTCGGAATCCGTTCCCCCACTCACATCATGAGAGGTGTTGATGTAGTGGCTTAAAAAATGCATATTTTATTTTGTGTGGGGATCGAGCTTACCTGGCACCAGTGTAAAATAAATATATTTTAGAGTTTTTGCCTTTTATTGTGATAGGAAAATATGGGATCAAAAAAAGTCAGCGAGCCGGGACTTGAACTTGTTTCACCTAAAAATCGTCAGCTCTTTAAGTCAGTGCATTGACCACTAGGCTGTGGAGGCCTATTATTTTCAGCACTTTGATAGATAATAGAAGATCCTCCTCGTGTAAGAAATACAGGGGGAACGGTTTCCGACGGCTGTTTTTTTGCCGTCGGATTCTGTTCCCCCTGTAAAAAAAACAGCTGTCGGAATCCGTTCCCCCACTCCATTATGAGAGGTGTTTATGTAGTGGCCTAAAAAATCTTATTTTATTTTGTGTGGGATGGAGCTTACCTGGCACTAGTGTAAAATAAATATATTTTCGAGTTTTTGCCTTTTATTGTGATAGGAAAATATGGGATCAAAAAAAAGTCATCAAGCCGGGACTTGAACCTGTTTCACCTAAAAATCATCAGCTCTTAAAGTCAGTGCATTGACCACTAGGCTGTGGAGGCCTAGTTATTTTCAGCACTTTGATAGATATTAGAAGATCCTCCTTGTGTAAGAAATACAAGGGGAACGGATTCCGACGGCTGTTTTTTGCCGTCGGATTCTGTTCCCCCTGTAAAAAAAACAGCTGTCGGAATCCGTTCCCCCAATCCCATCATGAGAGGTGTTGATGTAGTGGCTTAAAAAATGCATATTTTATTTTGTGTGGGGATCGAGCTTACCTGGCACCAGTGTAATATAAATATATTTTAGAGTTTTTGCCTTTTATTGTGATAGGAAAATATGGGATCAAAAACAGTCAGCTAGCCGGGACTTGAACTTGTTTCACCTAAAAATCGGCAACTCTTAAAGTCAGTGCATTGACCACTAGGCTGTGGAACCCTAATCTTTTTCAGCACTTTGATAGATAATAGAAGATCCTCCTCGTGTAAGAAATACAGGGGGAACGGATTCCGACGGCTGTTTTTTTGCCGTCGGATTCTGTTCCCCCTGTAAAAAAAACAGCTTTTGGAATCTGTTACCCCACTCCCATTATGATAAGTGTTGATGTAGTGGCTTAAAAATGCATATTTTATTTTGTGTGGGGATCGAGCTTACCTGGCACTAGTGTAAAATAAATAAATTTCAGAGTTTTTGCCTTTTATTGTGATAGGAAAATATGGGATCAAAAAATATCAAGCCGGGACTTGAACCTGTTTCACCTAAAAATCATCAGCTCTTAAAGTCAGTGCATTGACCACTAGGCTGTGGAGGCCTAGTTATTTTCAGCACTTTGATAGATATTAGAAGATCCTCCTTGTGTAAGAAATACAGGGGGAACGGATTCCGACGGCTGTTTTTTTGCCGTCGGATTCTGTTCCCCCTGTAAAAAAAAACAGCTGTCGGAATCCGTTCCCCCACTCCCATCATGAGAGGTGTTGATGTAGTGGCTTAAAAAATGCATATTTTATTTTGTGTGGGGATCGAGCTTACCTGGCACTAGTGTAAAATAAATATATTTTAGAGTTTTTGCCTTTTATTGTGATAGGAAAATATGGGATCAAAAAAAGTCAGCGAGCCGGGACTTGAACTTGTTTCACCTAAAAATCGTCAGCTCTTTAAGTCAGTGCATTGACCACTAGGCTGTGGAGGCCTATTATTTTCAGCACTTTGATAGATAATAGAAGATCCTCCTCGTGTAAGAAATACAGGGGGAACGGATTCCGACGGCTGTTTTTTTGCCGTCGGATTCTGTTCCCCCTGTAAAAAAAACAGCTGTCGGAATCCGTTCCCCCACTCCCATCATGAGAGGTGTTGATGTAGTGGCTTAAAAAATGCATATTTTATTTTGTGTGGGGATCGAGCTTACCTGGCACCAGTGTAATATAAATATATTTTAGAGTTTTTGCCTTTTATTGTGATAGGAAAATATGGGATCAAAAAAAGTCAGCGAGCCGGGACTTGAACTTGTTTCACCTAAAAATCGTCAACTCTTAAAGTCAGTGCATTGACCACTAGGCTGTGGAAGCCTAATCAATTTCAGCACTTTGATAGATATTAGAAGATCCTCCTCGTGTAAGAAATACAGGGGGAACGGATTCCGACGGCTGTTTTTTTGCCGTCGGATTCTGTTCCCCCTATAAAAAAAACAGCTGTCGGAATCCGTTCCCCCACTCCATTATGAGAGGTGTTGATGCAGTGGCTTAAAAAATCTTATTTTATTTTGTGTGGGATGGAGCTTACCTGGCACTAGTGTAAAATAAATATATTTTCGAGTTTTTGCCTTTTATTGTGATAGGAAAATATGGGATAAAAAAAAAGTCATCAAGCCGGGACTTGAACCTGTTTCACCTAAAAATCATCAGCTCTTAAAGTCAGTGCATTGACCACTAGGCTGTGGAGGCCTAGTTATTTTCAGCACTTTGATAGATATTAGAAGATCCTCCTTGTGTAAGAAATACAGGGGGAACGGATTCCGACGGCTGTTTTTTGCCGTCGGATTCTGTTCCCCCTGTAAAAAAAACAGCTGTCGGAATCCGTTCCCCCACTCCCATCATGAGAGGTGTTGATGTAGTGGCTTAAAAAATGCATATTTTATTTTGTGTGGGGATCGAGTTTACCTGGCACCAGTGTAAAATAAATATATTTTAGAGTTTTTGCCTTTTATTGTGATAGGAAAATATGGGATCAAAAAAAGTCCACAAGCCAGGACTTGAACCTAAGAAAAAAAAAACTTAAGATTTTTCACCTAAAAATCATCCGCTCTTGAAGTCAGTGCACTGACCACTAGGCTGTGGGGGCCTATTAATTAACAGCACTTTGATAGATATTAGAAGATCCTCATTGTTTAAGAAATACAGGGGGAAAAGAATCCGACAGCAAAAAAACATATGTTGGAATCCGTTCCCATTATGAGAAGTGTTGATGTAGTGGCTTGAATAAAGGTTGATAGTATTTTGTTTGTGGATGGAGGTTTACTGTCATCGTTTACATTTAAGCATTTGGCATATTTTTGATCCAGAGCGACGTAGATTGAATTTCATGGTACACATTTTGTATTCTTATCAGTTCCTGCTTTCCCTGGGAATCGAACCTATGACCTTGGCATTGTAAGTACCAATGCTCTACTGTTTGAGCTACAGGAAAGATCTTTAAATAAGTGCATCAGTTTAAGGAATAATTTAATGGAGTTTTTGCTGTTTATTATGATAGCAGAGTACAGGATCAAGAAAAATTACAAACTGGGACTTGAACTCAGGTCACCCAAAGCCCTACACTTCTTAACACCAGTGCACTGACCACTAGGCTATAGGGGTCAATATATCAGCAACAGTTTAATAAATATTAGAACCTCATTGTGTATGAAATACAGGGGGAACAGAATTCGACGGCAAAAAAACAGCTGTCGGAATCCGTTCCCCCAATCCAACTATGAGAGGTGTTGGTTTAGTGGCTTACAAAATGCTGATTATATTTTTTGTGTGGGGATGGGGCTTACCTGGCACCAGTGTAAAATAAATACATTTTAGAGTTTTTGCCTTTTATTGTGATAGGAAAATATGGGATCAAAAAAAGTCAGCGAGCCGGGATTTGAACTTGTTTCACCTAAAAATCATCAGCTCTTAAAGTCAGTGCATTGACCACTAGGCTGTGGAGGCCTAATTATTTTCAGCACTTTGATAGATATTAGAAGATCCTCCTCGTGTAAGAAATACAGGGGGAACGGATTCCGACGGCTGTTTTTTTGCCGTCGGATTCTGTTCCCCCTGTAAAAAAAACAGCTTTTGGAATCTGTTACCCCACTCCCATTATGATAAGTGTTGATGTAGTGGCTTAAAAATGCATATTTTATTTTGTGTGGGGATGGAGCTTACCTGGCACTAGTGTAAAATAAATAAATTTCAGAGTTTTTGCCTTTTATTGTGATAGGAAAATATGGGATCAAAAAAAAGTAATCAAGCCGGGACTTGAACCTGTTTCACCTAAAAATTATCAGATCTTTAAGTCAGTGCATTGACCACTAGGCTGTGGAGGCCTAGTTATTTTCAGCACTTTGATAGATATTAGAAGATCCTCCTTGTGTAAGAAATACAGGGGGAACGGATTCCGACGGCTGTTTTTTGCCGTCGGATTCTGTTCCCCCTGTAAAAAAAACAGCTGTCGGAATCCGTTCCCCCACTCCCATCATGAGAGGTGTTGATGTAGTGGCTTAAAAAATGCATATTTTATTTTGTGTGGGGATCGAGCTTACCTGGCACCAGTGTAATATAAATATATTTTAGAGTTTTTGCCTTTTATTGTGATAGGAAAATATGGGATCAAAAAAAGTCAGCGAGCCGGGACTTGAACTTGTTTCACCTAAAAATCGTCAGCTCTTTAAGTCAGTGCATTGACCACTAGGCTGTGGAGGCCTATTATTTTCAGCACTTTGATAGATAATAGAAGATCCTCCTCGTGTAAGAAATACAGGGGGAACGGATTCCGACGGCTGTTTTTTGCCGTCGGATTCTGTTCCCCCTGTAAAAAAAACAGCTGTCGGAATCCGTTCCCCCACTCCCATCATGAGAGGTGTTGATGTAGTGGCTTAAAAAATGCATATTTTATTTTGTGTGGGGATCGAGCTTACCTGGCACCAGTGTAATATAAATATATTTTAGAGTTTTTGCCTTTTATTGTGATAGGAAAATATGGGATCAAAAAAAGTCAGCGAGCCGGGACTTGAACTTGTTTCACCTAAAAATCTTCAACTCTTAAAGTCAGTGCATTGACCACTAGGCTGTGGTAACCTAATCAATTTCAGCACTTTGATAGATAATAGAAGATCCTCCTCGTGTAAGAAATACAGGGGGAACGGATTCCGACGGCTGTTTTTTTGCCGTCGGATTCTGTTCCCCCTATAAAAAAAACAGCTGTCGGAATCCGTTCCCCCACTCCCATCATGAGAGGTGTTGATGCAGTGGCTTAAAAAATGCATATTTTATTTTGTGTGGGGATCGAGCTTACCTGGCACCAGTGTAAAATAAATATATTTTAGAGTTTTTGCCTTTTATTGTGATAGGAAAATATTGGATCAAAAAAAGTCAGCGAGCCGGGACTTGAACTTGTTTCACCTAAAAATCGTCAGCTCTTTAAGTCAGTGCATTGACCACTAGGCTGTGGAGGCCTATTATTTTCAGCACTTTGATAGATAATAGAAGATCCTCCTCGTGTAAGAAATACAGGGGGAACGGATTCCGACGGCTGTTTTTTGCCGTCGGATTCTGTTCCCCCTGTAAAAAAAACAGCTGTCGGAATCCGTTCCCCCACTCCCATCATGAGAGGTGTTGATGTAGTGGCTTAAAAAATGCATATTTTATTTTGTGTGGGGATCGAGCTTACCTGGCACCAGTGTAAAATAAATATATTTTAGAGTTTTTGCCTTTTATTGTGATAGGAAAATATGGGATCAAAAAAAGTCCACAAGCCAGGACTTGAACCTAAGAAAAAAAAAACTTAAGATTTTTCACCTAAAAATCATCCGCTCTTGAAGTCAGTGCACTGACCACTAGGCTGTGGGGGCCTATTAATTAACTGCACTTTGATAGATATTAGAAGATCCTCATTGTTTAAGAAATACAGGGGGAAAAGAATCCGACGGCAAAAAAACATATGTTGGAATCCGTTCCCATTATGAGAAGTGTTGATGTAGTGGCTTGAATAAATGTTGATAGTATTTTGTTTGTGGATGGAGGTTTACTGTCATTGTTTACATTTAAGCATTTGGCATATTTTTGATCCAGAGCGACGTAGATCGAATTTCATGGTACACATTTTGTATTCTTATCAGTTCCTGCTTTCCCTGGGAATCGAACCTATGACCTTGGCATTGTAAGTACCAATGCTCTACTGTTTGAGCTACAGGAAAGATATTTAAATAAGTGCATCAGTTTAAGGAATAATTTAATGGAGTTTTTGCCGTTTATTATGAAAGCAGAGTACAGGATCAAGAAAAATTACAAACTGGGACTTGAACTCAGGTCACCCAAAGCCCTACACTTCTTAACACCAGTGCACTGACCACTAGGCTATAGGGGTCAATATATCAGCAACAGTTTAATAAATATTAGAACCTCATTGTGTATGAAATACAGGGGGAACAGAATTCGACGGCAAAAAAACAGCTGTCGGAATCCGTTCCCCCAATCCAACTATGAGAGGTGTTGGTTTAGTGGCTTACAAAATGCTGATTATATTTTTTGTGTGGGGATGGGGCTTACCTGGCACCAGTGTAAAATAAATACATTTTAGAGTTTTTGCCTTTTATTGTGATAGGAAAATATGGGATCAAAAAAAGTCAGCGAGCCGGGATTTGAACTTGTTTCACCTAAAAATCATCAGCTCTTAAAGTCAGTGCATTGACCACTAGGCTGTGGAGGCCTAATTATTTTCAGCACTTTGATAGATATTAGAAGATCCTCCTCGTGTAATAAATACAGGGGGAACGGATTCCGACGGCTGTTTTTTTGCCGTCGGATTCTGTTCCCCCTGTAAAAAAAACAGCTTTTGGAATCTGTTACCCCACTCCCATTATGATAAGTGTTGATGTAGTGGCTTAAAAATGCATATTTTATTTTGTGTGGGGATGGAGCTTACCTGGCACTAGTGTAATATAAATATATTTTAGAGTTTTTGCCTTTTATTGTGATAGGAAAATATGGGATCAAAAAAAAGTCATCAAGCCGGGACTTGAACTTGTTTCACCTAAAAATCGGCAACTCTTAAAGTCAGTGCATTGACCACTAGGCTGTGGAACCCTAATCTTTTTCAGCACTTTGATAGATATTAGAAGATCCTCCTCGTGTAAGAAATACAGGGGGAACGGATTCCGACGGCTGTTTTTTTGCCGTCGGATTCTGTTCCCCCTGTAAAAAAAACAGCTTTTGGAATCTGTTACCCCACTCCCATTATGATAAGTGTTGATGTAGTGGCTTAAAAATGCATATTTTATTTTGTGTGGGGATCGAGCTTACCTGGCACTAGTGTACAATAAATAAATTTCAGAGTTTTTGCCTTTTATTGTGATAGGAAAATATGGGATCAAAAAATATCAAGCCGGGACTTGAACCTGTTTCACCTAAAAATCATCAGCTCTTAAAGTCAGTGCATTGACCACTAGGCTGTGGAGGCCTAGTTATTTTCAGCACTTTGATAGATATTAGAAGATCCTCCTTGTGTAAGAAATACAGGGGGAACGGATTCCGACGGCTGTTTTTTTGTCGTCGGATTCTGTTCCCCCTGTAAAAAAAACAGCTGTCGGAATCCGTTCCCCCACTCACATCATGAGAGGTGTTGATGTAGTGGCTTAAAAAATGCATATTTTATTTTGTGTGGGGATCGAGCTTACCTGGCACCAGTGTAAAATAAATATATTTTAGAGTTTTTGCCTTTTATTGTGATAGGAAAATATGGGATCAAAAAAAGTCAGCGAGCCGGGACTTGAACTTGTTTCACCTAAAAATCGTCAGCTCTTTAAGTCAGTGCATTGACCACTAGGCTGTGGAGGCCTATTATTTTCAGCACTTTGATAGATAATAGAAGATCCTCCTCGTGTAAGAAATACAGGGGGAACGGTTTCCGACGGCTGTTTTTTTGCCGTCGGATTCTGTTCCCCCTGTAAAAAAAACAGCTGTCGGAATCCGTTCCCCCACTCCATTATGAGAGGTGTTTATGTAGTGGCCTAAAAAATCTTATTTTATTTTGTGTGGGATGGAGCTTACCTGGCACTAGTGTAAAATAAATATATTTTCGAGTTTTTGCCTTTTATTGTGATAGGAAAATATGGGATCAAAAAAAAGTCATCAAGCCGGGACTTGAACCTGTTTCACCTAAAAATCATCAGCTCTTAAAGTCAGTGCATTGACCACTAGGCTGTGGAGGCCTAGTTATTTTCAGCACTTTGATAGATATTAGAAGATCCTCCTTGTGTAAGAAATACAAGGGGAACGGATTCCGACGGCTGTTTTTTGCCGTCGGATTCTGTTCCCCCTGTAAAAAAAACAGCTGTCGGAATCCGTTCCCCCAATCCCATCATGAGAGGTGTTGATGTAGTGGCTTAAAAAATGCATATTTTATTTTGTGTGGGGATCGAGCTTACCTGGCACCAGTGTAATATAAATATATTTTAGAGTTTTTGCCTTTTATTGTGATAGGAAAATATGGGATCAAAAACAGTCAGCTAGCCGGGACTTGAACTTGTTTCACCTAAAAATCGGCAACTCTTAAAGTCAGTGCATTGACCACTAGGCTGTGGAACCCTAATCTTTTTCAGCACTTTGATAGATAATAGAAGATCCTCCTCGTGTAAGAAATACAGGGGGAACGGATTCCGACGGCTGTTTTTTTGCCGTCGGATTCTGTTCCCCCTGTAAAAAAAACAGCTTTTGGAATCTGTTACCCCACTCCCATTATGATAAGTGTTGATGTAGTGGCTTAAAAGTGCATATTTTATTTTGTGTGGGGATCGAGCTTACCTGGCACTAGTGTAAAATAAATAAATTTCAGAGTTTTTGCCTTTTATTGTGATAGGAAAATATGGGATCAAAAAATATCAAGCCGGGACTTGAACCTGTTTCACCTAAAAATCATCAGCTCTTAAAGTCAGTGCATTGACCACTAGGCTGTGGAGGCCTAGTTATTTTCAGCACTTTGATAGATATTAGAAGATCCTCCTTGTGTAAGAAATACAGGGGGAACGGATTCCGACGGCTGTTTTTTTGCCGTCGGATTCTGTTCCCCCTGTAAAAAAAAACAGCTGTCGGAATCCGTTCCCCCACTCCCATCATGAGAGGTGTTGATGTAGTGGCTTAAAAAATGCATATTTTATTTTGTGTGGGGATCGAGCTTACCTGGCACTAGTGTAAAATAAATATATTTTAGAGTTTTTGCCTTTTATTGTGATAGGAAAATATGGGATCAAAAAAAGTCAGCGAGCCGGGACTTGAACTTGTTTCACCTAAAAATCGTCAGCTCTTTAAGTCAGTGCATTGACCACTAGGCTGTGGAGGCCTATTATTTTCAGCACTTTGATAGATAATAGAAGATCCTCCTCGTGTAAGAAATACAGGGGGAACGGATTCCGACGGCTGTTTTTTTGCCGTCGGATTCTGTTCCCCCTGTAAAAAAAACAGCTGTCGGAATCCGTTCCCCCACTCCCATCATGAGAGGTGTTGATGTAGTGGCTTAAAAAATGCATATTTTATTTTGTGTGGGGATCGAGCTTACCTGGCACCAGTGTAATATAAATATATTTTAGAGTTTTTGCCTTTTATTGTGATAGGAAAATATGGGATCAAAAAAAGTCAGCGAGCCGGGACTTGAACTTGTTTCACCTAAAAATCGTCAACTCTTAAAGTCAGTGCATTGACCACTAGGCTGTGGAAGCCTAATCAATTTCAGCACTTTGATAGATATTAGAAGATCCTCCTCGTGTAAGAAATACAGGGGGAACGGATTCCGACGGCTGTTTTTTTGCCGTCGGATTCTGTTCCCCCTATAAAAAAAACAGCTGTCGGAATCCGTTCCCCCACTCCATTATGAGAGGTGTTGATGCAGTGGCTTAAAAAATCTTATTTTATTTTGTGTGGGATGGAGCTTACCTGGCACTAGTGTAAAATAAATATATTTTCGAGTTTTTGCCTTTTATTGTGATAGGAAAATATGGGATCAAAAAAAAGTCATCAAGCCGGGACTTGAACCTGTTTCACCTAAAAATCATCAGCTCTTAAAGTCAGTGCATTGACCACTAGGCTGTGGAGGCCTAGTTATTTTCAGCACTTTGATAGATATTAGAAGATCCTCCTTGTGTAAGAAATACAGGGGGAACGGATTCCGACGGCTGTTTTTTGCCGTCGGATTCTGTTCCCCCTGTAAAAAAAACAGCTGTCGGAATCCGTTCCCCCACTCCCATCATGAGAGGTGTTGATGTAGTGGCTTAAAAAATGCATATTTTATTTTGTGTGGGGATCGAGTTTACCTGGCACCAGTGTAAAATAAATATATTTTAGAGTTTTTGCCTTTTATTGTGATAGGAAAATATGGGATCAAAAAAATTCCACAAGCCAGGACTTGAACCTAAGAAAAAAAAAACTTAAGATTTTTCACCTAAAAATCATCCGCTCTTGAAGTCAGTGCACTGACCACTAGGCTGTGGGGGCCTATTAATTAACAGCACTTTGATAGATATTAGAAGATCCTCATTGTTTAAGATATACAGGGGGAAAAGAATCCGACAGCAAAAAAACATATGTTGGAATCCGTTCCCATTATGAGAAGTGTTGATGTAGTGGCTTGAATAAAGGTTGATAGTATTTTGTTTGTGGATGGAGGTTTACTGTCATCGTTTACATTTAAGCATTTGGCATATTTTTGATCCAGAGCGACGTAGATTGAATTTCATGGTACACATTTTGTATTCTTATCAGTTCCTGCTTTCCCTGGGAATCGAACCTATGACCTTGGCATTGTAAGTACCAATGCTCTACTGTTTGAGCTACAGGAAAGATCTTTAAATAAGTGCATCAGTTTAAGGAATAATTTAATGGAGTTTTTGCTGTTTATTATGATAGCAGAGTACAGGATCAAGAAAAATTACAAACTGGGACTTGAACTCAGGTCACCCAAAGCCCTACACTTCTTAACACCAGTGCACTGACCACTAGGCTATAGGGGTCAATATATCAGCAACAGTTTAATAAATATTAGAACCTCATTGTGTATGAAATACAGGGGGAACAGAATTCGACGGCAAAAAAACAGCTGTCGGAATCCGTTCCCCCAATCCAACTATGAGAGGTGTTGGTTTAGTGGCTTACAAAATGCTGATTATATTTTTTGTGTGGGGATGGGGCTTACCTGGCACCAGTGTAAAATAAATACATTTTAGAGTTTTTGCCTTTTATTGTGATAGGAAAATATGGGATCAAAAAAAGTCAGCGAGCCGGGATTTGAACTTGTTTCACCTAAAAATCGTCAGCTCTTAAAGTCAGTGCATTGACCACTAGGCTGTGGAGGCCTATTATTTTCAGCACTTTGATAGATATTAGAAGATCCTCCTCGTGTAAGAAATACAGGGGGAACGGATTCCGACGGCTGTTTTTTTGCCGTCGGATTCTGTTCCCCCTGTAAAAAAAACAGCTTTTGGAATCTGTTACCCCACTCCCATTATGATAAGTGTTGATGTAGTGGCTTAAAAATGCATATTTTATTTTGTGTGGGGATGGAGCTTACCTGGCACTAGTGTAAAATAAATAAATTTCAGAGTTTTTGCCTTTTATTGTGATAGGAAAATATGGGATCAAAAAAAAGTAATCAAGCCGGGACTTGAACCTGTTTCACCTAAAAATTATCAGATCTTTAAGTCAGTTCATTGACCACTAGGCTGTGGAGGCCTAGTTATTTTCAGCACTTTGATAGATAATAGAAGATCCTCCTCGTGTAAGAAATACAGGGGGAACGGATTCCGACGGCTGTTTTTTGCCGTCGGATTCTGTTCCCCCTGTAAAAAAAACAGCTGTCGGAATCCGTTCCCCCACTCCCATCATGAGAGGTGTTGATGTAGTGGCTTAAAAAATGCATATTTTATTTTGTGTGGGGATCGAGCTTACCTGGCACCAGTGTAATATAAATATATTTTAGAGTTTTTGCCTTTTATTGTGATAGGAAAATATGGGATCAAAAAAAGTCAGCGAGCCGGGACTTGAACTTGTTTCACCTAAAAATCTTCAACTCTTAAAGTCAGTGCATTGACCACTAGGCTGTGGTAACCTAATCAATTTCAGCACTTTGATAGATATTAGAAGATCCTCCTCGTGTAAGAAATACAGGGGGAACGGATTCCGACGGCTGTTTTTTTGCCGTCGGATTCTGTTCCCCCTATAAAAAAAACAGCTGTCGGAATCCGTTCCCCCACTCCCATCATGAGAGGTGTTGATGCAGTGGCTTAAAAAATGCATATTTTATTTTGTGTGGGGATCGAGCTTACCTGGCACCAGTGTAAAATAAATATATTTTAGAGTTTTTGCCTTTTATTGTGATAGGAAAATATTGGATCAAAAAAAGTCAGCGAGCCGGGACTTGAACTTGTTTCACCTAAAAATCGTCAGCTCTTTATGTCAGTGCATTGACCACTAGGCTGTGGAGGCCTATTATTTTCAGCACTTTGATAGATAATAGAAGATCCTCCTCGTGTAAGAAATACAGGGGGAACGGATTCCGACGGCTGTTTTTTGCCGTCGGATTCTGTTCCCCCTGTAAAAAAAACAGCTGTCGGAATCCGTTCCCCCACTCCCATCATGAGAGGTGTTGATGTAGTGGCTTAAAAAATGCATATTTTATTTTGTGTGGGGATCGAGCTTACCTGGCACCAGTGTAAAATAAATATATTTTAGAGTTTTTGCCTTTTATTGTGATAGGAAAATATGGGATCAAAAAAAGTCAGCGAGCCGGGACTTGAACTTGTTTCACCTAAAAATCGTCAGCTCTTTAAATCAGTGCATTGACCACTAGGCTGTGGAGGCCTATTATTTTCAGCACTTTGATAGATAATAGAAGATCCTCCTCGTGTAAGAAATACAGGGGGAACGGATTCCGACGGCTGTTTTTTTGCCGTCGGATTCTGTTCCCCCTGTAAAAAAAACAGCTGTCGGAATCCGTTCCCCCACTCCATTATGAGAGGTGTTTATGTAGTGGCCTAAAAAATCTTATTTTATTTTGTGTGGGATGGAGCTTACCTGGCACTAGTGTAAAATAAATATATTTTCGAGTTTTTGCCTTTTATTGTGATAGGAAAATATGGGATAAAAAAAGTCAGCGAGCCGGGACTTGAACCTGTTTCACCTAAAAATCATCAGCTCTTAAAGTCAGTGCATTGACCACTAGGCTGTGGAGGCCTAGTTATTTTCAGCACTTTGATAGATATTAGAAGATCCTCCTTGTGTAAGAAATACAAGGGGAACGGATTCCGACGGCTGTTTTTTGCCGTCGGATTCTGTTCCCCCTGTAAAAAAAACAGCTGTCGGAATCCGTTCCCCCAATCCCATCATGAGAGGTGTTGATGTAGTGGCTTAAAAAATGCATATTTTATTTTGTGTGGGGATCGAGCTTACCTGGCACCAGTGTAATATAAATATATTTTAGAGTTTTTGCCTTTTATTGTGATAGGAAAATATGGGATCAAAAACAGTCAGCTAGCCGGGACTTGAACTTGTTTCACCTAAAAATCGGCAACTCTTAAAGTCAGTGCATTGACCACTAGGCTGTGGAACCCTAATCTTTTTCAGCACTCTGATAGATAATAGAAGATCCTCCTCGTGTAAGAAATACAGGGGGAACGGATTCCGACGGCTGTTTTTTTGCCGTCGGATTCTGTTCCCCCTGTAAAAAAAACAGCTTTTGGAATCTGTTACCCCACTCCCATTATGATAAGTGTTGATGTAGTGGCTTAAAAATGCATATTTTATTTTGTGTGGGGATCGAGCTTACCTGGCACTTGTGTAAAATAAATAAATTTCAGAGTTTTTGCCTTTTATTGTGATAGGAAAATATGGGATCAAAAAATATCAAGCCGGGACTTGAACCTGTTTCACCTAAAAATCATCAGCTCTTAAAGTCAGTGCATTGACCACTAGGCTGTGGAGGCCTAGTTATTTTCAGCACTTTGATAGATATTAGAAGATCCTCCTTGTGTAAGAAATACAGGGGGAACGGATTCCGACGGCTGTTTTTTTGCCGTCGGATTCTGTTCCCCCTGTAAAAAAAAACAGCTGTCGGAATCCGTTCCCCCACTCCCATCATGAGAGGTGTTGATGTAGTGGCTTAAAAAATGCATATTTTATTTTGTGTGGGGATCGAGCTTACCTGGCACTAGTGTAAAATAAATATATTTTAGAGTTTTTGCCTTTTATTGTGATAGGAAAATATGGGATCAAAAAAAGTCAGCGAGCCGGGACTTGAACTTGTTTCACCTAAAAATCGTCAGCTCTTTAAGTCAGTGCATTGACCACTAGGCTGTGGAGGCCTATTATTTTCAGCACTTTGATAGATAATAGAAGATCCTCCTCGTGTAAGAAATACAGGGGGAACGGATTCCGACGGCTGTTTTTTTGCCGTCGGATTCTGTTCCCCCTGTAAAAAAAACAGCTGTCGGAATCCGTTCCCCCACTCCCATCATGAGAGGTGTTGATGTAGTGGCTTAAAAAATGCATATTTTATTTTGTGTGGGGATCGAGCTTACCTGGCACCAGTGTAATATAAATATATTTTAGAGTTTTTGCCTTTTATTGTGATAGGAAAATATGGGATAAAAAAAGTCAGCGAGCCGGGACTTGAACTTGTTTCACCTAAAAATCGTCAACTCTTAAAGTCAGTGCATTGACCACTAGGCTGTGGAGGCCTATTATTTTCAGCACTTTGATAGATAATAGAAGATCCTCCTCGTGAAAGAAATACAGGGGGAACGGATTCCGACGGCTGTTTTTTTTGCCGTCGGATTCTGTTCCCCCTGTAAAAAGAACAGCTGTCGGAATCCGTTCTACCACTCCATTATGAGAGGTGTTTATGTAGTGGCCTAAAAAATCTTATTTTATTTTGTGTGGGGTGGAGCTTACCTGGCACTAGTGTAAAATAAATATATTTTCGAGTTTTTGCCTTTTATTGTGATAGGAAAATATGGGATCAAAAAAAGTCATCAAGCCGGGACTTGAACCTGTTTCACCTAAAAATCATCAGCTCTTTAAGTCAGTGCATTGACCACTAGGCTGTGGAGGCCTACTTATTTTCAGCACTTTGATAGATATTAGAAGATCCTCCTTGTGTAAGAAATACAGGGGGAACGGATTCCGACGGCTGTTTTTTTGCCGTCGGATTCTGTTCACCCTGTAAAAAAAACAGCTGTCGGAATCCGTTCCCCCACTCCCATCACGAGAGGTGTTTATGTAGTGGCTTAAAAAATGCATATTTTATTTTGTGTGGGGATCGAGCTTACCTGGCACCAGTGTAATATAAATATATTTTAGAGTTTTTGCCTTTTATTGTGATAGGAAAATATGGGATCAAAAAAAGTCAGCTAGCCGGGACTTGAACTTGTTTCACCTAAAAATCGGCAACTCTTAAAGCCAGTGCATTGACCACTAGGCTGTGGAAGCCTAATCATTTTCAGCACTTTGATAGATAGTAGAAGATCCTCCTCGTGTAAGAAATACAGGGGGAACGGATTCCGACGGCTGTTTTTTTGACGTCTGATTCTGTTCACCCTGTAAAAAAAACAGCTGTCGGAATCCGTTCCCCCACTCCATTATGAGAGGTGTTTATGTAGTGGCCTAAAAAATCTTATTTTATTTTGTGTGGGATGGAGCTTACCTGGCACCAATGTAAAATAAATATATTTTAGAGTTTTTGCCTTTTATTGTGATAGGAAAATATGGGATCAAAAAAAGTCAGCTAGCCGGGACTTGAACTTGTTTCACCTAAAAATCGGCAACTCTTAAAGTCAGTGCATTGACCACTAGGCTGTGGAAGCCTAATCATTTTCAGCACTTTGATAGATATTAGAAGATCCTCCTCGTGTAAGAAATACAGGGGGAACGGATTCCGACGGCTGTTTTTTTGCCGTAGGATTCTGTTCCCCCTGTAAAAAAAACAGCTGTCGGAATCCGTTCCCCCACTCCAATCATGAGAGGTGTTTATGTAGTGGCTTAAAAAATGCATATTTTATTTTGTGTGGGGATGGAGTTTACCTGGCACCAGTGTAAAATAAATATATTTTAGAGTTTTTGCCTTTTATTGTGATAGGAAAATATGGAATCAAAAAAAGTCAGAGAGCCGGGACTTGAACTTGTTTCACCTAAAAAACGTCAGCTCTTTAAGTCAGTGCATTGACCACTAGGCTGTGGAGGCCTAGTTATTTTCAGCACTTTGATAGATAATAGAAGATCCTCCTTGTGTAAGAAATACAGGGGGAACGGATTCCGACGGCTGTTTTTTGCCGTCGGATTCTGTTCCCCCTGTAAAAAAAACAGCTGTCGGAATCCGTTCCCCCACTCCCATCATGAGAGGTGTTGATGTAGTGGCTTAAAAAATGCATATTTTATTTTGTGTGGGGATCGAGCTTACCTGGCACCAGTGTAATATAAATATATTTTAGAGTTTTTGTCTTTTATTGTGATAGGAAAATATGGGATCAAAAAAAGTCAGCGAGCCGGGACTTGAACTTGTTTCACCTAAAAATCGTCAACTCTTAAAGTCAGTGCATTGACCACTAGGCTGTGGAAGCCTAATTAATTTCAGCACTTTGATAGATATTAGAAGATCCTCCTCGTGTAAGAAATACAGGGGGAACGGATTCCGACGGCTGTTTTTTTGCTGTCGGATTCTGTTCCCCCTGTAAAAAAAACAGCTGTCGGAATCCGTTCCCCCACTCCATTATGAGAGGTGTTTATGTAGTGGCCTAAAAAATCTTATTTTATTTTGTGTGGGATGGAGCTTACCTGGCACTAGTGTAAAATAAATATATTTTCGAGTTTTTGCCTTTTATTGTGATAGGAAAATATGGAATAAAAAAAAAGTCATCAAGCCGGGACTTGAACCTGTTTCACCTAAAAATCATCAGCTCTTAAAGTCAGTGCATTGACCACTAGGCTGTGGAGGCCTAGTTATTTTCAGCACTTTGATAGATATTAGAAGATCCTCCTTGTGTAAGAAATACAGGGGGAACGGATTCCGACGGCTGTTTTATGCCGTCGGATTCTGTTCCCCCTGTAAAAAAAACAGCTGTCGGAATCCGTTCCCCCACTCCCATCATGAGAGGTGTTGATGTAGTGGCTTAAAAAATGCATATTTTATTTTGTGTGGGGATCGAGCTTACCTGGCACCAGTGTAATATAAATATATTTTAGAGTTTTTGCCTTTTATTGTGATAGGAAAATATGGGATAAAAAAAGTCAGCGAGCCGGGACTTGAACTTGTTTCACCTAAAAATCGTCAACTCTTAAAGTCAGTGCATTGACCACTAGGCTGTGGAGGCCTATTATTTTCAGCACTTTGATAGATAATAGAAGATCCTCCTCGTGAAAGAAATACAGGGGGAACGGATTCCGACGGCTGTTTTTTTTGCCGTCGGATTCTGTTCCCCCTGTAAAAAGAACAGCTGTCGGAATCCGTTCTACCACTCCATTATGAGAGGTGTTTATGTAGTGGCCTAAAAAATCTTATTTTATTTTGTGTGGGATGGAGCTTACCTGGCACTAGTGTAAAATAAATATATTTTCGAGTTTTTGCCTTTTATTGTGATAGGAAAATATGGGATCAAAAAAAGTCATCAAGCCGGGACTTGAACCTGTTTCACCTAAAAATCATCAGCTCTTTAAGTCAGTGCATTGACCACTAGGCTGTGGAGGCCTACTTATTTTCAGCACTTTGATAGATATTAGAAGATCCTCCTTGTGTAAGAAATACAGGGGGAACGGATTCCGACGGCTGTTTTTTTGCCGTCGGATTCTGTTCACCCTGTAAAAAAAACAGCTGTCGGAATCCGTTCCCCCACTCCCATCACGAGAGGTGTTTATGTAGTGGCTTAAAAAATGCATATTTTATTTTGTGTGGGGATCGAGCTTACCTGGCACCAGTGTAATATAAATATATTTTAGAGTTTTTGCCTTTTATTGTGATAGGAAAATATGGGATCAAAAAAAGTCAGCTAGCCGGGACTTGAACTTGTTTCACCTAAAAATCGGCAACTCTTAAAGCCAGTGCATTGACCACTAGGCTGTGGAAGCCTAATCATTTTCAGCACTTTGATAGATAATAGAAGATCCTCCTCGTGTAAGAAATACAGGGGGAACGGATTCCGACGGCTGTTTTTTTGACGTCTGATTCTGTTCACCCTGTAAAAAAAACAGCTGTCGGAATCCGTTCCCCCACTCCATTATGAGAGGTGTTTATGTAGTGGCCTAAAAAATCTTATTTTATTTTGTGTGGGATGGAGCTTACCTGGCACCAATGTAAAATAAATATATTTTAGAGTTTTTGCCTTTTATTGTGATAGGAAAATATGGGATCAAAAAAAGTCAGCTAGCCGGGACTTGAACTTGTTTCACCTAAAAATCGGCAACTCTTAAAGTCAGTGCATTGACCACTAGGCTGTGGAAGCCTAATCATTTTCAGCACTTTGATAGATATTAGAAGATCCTCCTCGTGTAAGAAATACAGGGGGAACGGATTCCGACGGCTGTTTTTTTGCCGTAGGATTCTGTTCCCCCTGTAAAAAAAACAGCTGTCGGAATCCGTTCCCCCACTCCAATCATGAGAGGTGTTTATGTAGTGGCTTAAAAAATGCATATTTTATTTTGTGTGGGGATGGAGTTTACCTGGCACCAGTGTAAAATAAATATATTTTAGAGTTTTTGCCTTTTATTGTGATAGGAAAATATGGAATCAAAAAAAGTCAGAGAGCCGGGACTTGAACTTGTTTCACCTAAAAAACGTCAGCTCTTTAAGTCAGTGCATTGACCACTAGGCTGTGGAGGCCTAGTTATTTTCAGCACTTTGATAGATAATAGAAGATCCTCCTTGTGTAAGAAATACAGGGGGAACGGATTCCGACGGCTGTTTTTTGCCGTCGGATTCTGTTCCCCCTGTAAAAAAAACAGCTGTCGGAATCCGTTCCCCCACTCCCATCATGAGAGGTGTTGATGTAGTGGCTTAAAAAATGCATATTTTATTTTGTGTGGGGATCGAGCTTACCTGGCACCAGTGTAATATAAATATATTTTAGAGTTTTTGTCTTTTATTGTGATAGGAAAATATGGGATCAAAAAAAGTCAGCGAGCCGGGACTTGAACTTGTTTCACCTAAAAATCGTCAACTCTTAAAGTCAGTGCATTGACCACTAGGCTGTGGAAGCCTAATTAATTTCAGCACTTTGATAGATATTAGAAGATCCTCCTCGTGTAAGAAATACAGGGGGAACGGATTCCGACGGCTGTTTTTTTGCTGTCGGATTCTGTTCCCCCTGTAAAAAAAACAGCTGTCGGAATCCGTTCCCCCACTCCATTATGAGAGGTGTTTATGTAGTGGCCTAAAAAATCTTATTTTATTTTGTGTGGGATGGAGCTTACCTGGCACTAGTGTAAAATAAATATATTTTCGAGTTTTTGCCTTTTATTGTGATAGGAAAATATGGAATCAAAAAAAAGTCATCAAGCCGGGACTTGAACCTGTTTCACCTAAAAATCATCAGCTCTTAAAGTCAGTGCATTGACCACTAGGCTGTGGAGGCCTAGTTATTTTCAGCACTTTGATAGATATTAGAAGATCCTCCTTGTGTAAGAAATACAGGGGGAACGGATTCCGACGGCTGTTTTATGCCGTCGGATTCTGTTCCCCCTGTAAAAAAAACAGCTGTCGGAATCCGTTCCCCCACTCCCATCATGAGAGGTGTTGATGTAGTGGCTTAAAAAATGCATATTTTATTTTGTGTGGGGATCGAGCTTACCTGGCACCAGTGTAATATAAATATATTTTAGAGTTTTTGCCTTTTATTGTGATAGGAAAATATGGGATCAAAAAAAGTCAGCTAGCCGGGACTTGAACTTGTTTCACCTAAAAATCGGCAACTCTTAAAGTCAGTGCATTGACCACTAGGCTGTGGAAGCCTAATCAATTTCAGCACTTTGATAGATATTAGAAGATCCTCCTCGTGTAAGAAATACAGGGGGAACGGATTCCGACGGCTGTTTTTTTGCCGTCGGATTCTGTTCCCCCTGTAAAAAAAACAGCTGTCGGAATCCGTTCTACCACTCCATTATGAGAGGTGTTTATGTAGTGGCCTAAAAAATCTTATTTTATTTTGTGTGGGATGGAGCTTACCTGGCACTAGTGTAAAATAAATATATTTTCGAGTTTTTGCCTTTTATTGTGATAGGAAAATATGGGATCAAAAAAAGTCATCAAGCCGGGACTTGAACCTGTTTCACCTAAAAATCATCAGCTCTTAAAGTCAGTGCATTGACCACTAGGCTGTGGAGGCCTAGCTATTTTCAGCACTTTGATAGATATTAGAAGATCCTCCTTGTGTAAGAAATACAGGGGGAACGGATTCCGACGGCTGTTTTTTGCCGTCGGATTCTGTTCCCCCTGTAAAAAAAACAGCTGTCGGAATCCGTTCCCCCACTCCCATCATGAGAGGTGTTGATGTAGTGGCTTAAAAAATGCATATTTTATTTTGTGTGGGGATCGAGCTTACCTGGCACCAGTATAATATAAATATATTTTAGAGTTTTTGCCTTTTATTGTGATAGGAAAATATGGGATCAAAAAAAGTCAGCGAGCCGGGACTTGAACTTGTTTCACCTAAAAATTGCAACTCTTAAAGTCAGTGCATTGACCACTAGGCTGTGGAAGCCTAATCAATTTCTGCACTTTGATAGATATTAGAAGATCCTCCTCGTGTAAGAAATACAGGGGGAACGGATTCCGACGGCTGTTTTTTTGCCGTCGGATTCTGTTCCCCCTATAAAAAAAACAGCTTTTGGAATCTGTTACCCCACTCCCATTATGATAAGTGTTGATGTAGTGGCTTAAAAATGCATATTTTATTTTGTGTGGGGATGGAGCTTACCTGGCACTAGTGTAAAATAAATAAATTTCAGAGTTTTTGCCTTTTATTGTGATAGGAAAATATGGGATCAAAAAAAAGTCATCAAGCCGGGACTTGAACCTGTTTCACCTAAAAATCATCAGCTCTTAAAGTCAGTGCATTGACCACTAGGCTGTGGAGGCCTAGTTATTTTCAGCACTTTGATAGATATTAGAAGATAATCCTTGTGTAAGAAATACAGGGGGAACGGATTCCGACGGCTGTTTTATGCCGTCGGATTCTGTTCCCCCTGTAAAAAAAACAGCTGTCGGAATCCGTTCCCCCACTCCCATCATGAGAGGTGTTGATGTAGTGGCTTAAAAAATGCATATTTTATTTTGTGTGGGGATCGAGCTTACCTGGCACCAGTGTAATATAAATATATTTTAGAGTTTTTGCCTTTTATTGTGATAGGAAAATATGGGATCAAAAAAAGTCAGCAAGCCGGGACTTGAACTTGTTTCACCTAAAAATCGGCAATTCTTAAAGTCAGTGCATTGACCACTAGGCTGTGGAAGCCTAATCATTTTCAGCACTTTGATAGATAATAGAAGATCCTCCTCGTGTAAGAAATACAGGGGGAACGGATTCCGACGGCTGTTTTTTTGACGTCTGATTCTGTTCATCCTGTAAAAAAAACAGCTGTCGGAATCCGTTCCCCCACTCCATTATGAGAGGTGTTTATGTAGTGGCCTAAAAAATCTTATTTTATTTTGTGTGGGATGGAGCTTACCTGGCACCAGTGTAAAATAAATATATTTTAGAGTTTTTGCCTTTTATTGTGATAGGAAAATATGGGATCAAAAAAAGTCAGCTAGCCGGGACTTGAACTTGTTTCACCTAAAAATCGGCAACTCTTAAAGTCAGTGCATTGACCACTAGGCTGTGGAAGCCTAATCAATTTCAGCACTTTGATAGATATTAGAAGATCCTCCTCGTGTAAGAAATACAGGGGGAACGGATTCCGACGGCTGTTTTTTTGCCGTCGGATTCTGTTCCCCCTATAAAAAAAAACAGCTGTCGGAATCCGTTCCCCCACTCCCATCATGAGAGGTGTTGATGCAGTGGCTTAAAAAATGCATATTTTATTTTGTGTGGGGATCGAGCTTACCTGGCACCAGTGTAAAATAAATATATTTTAGAGTTTTTGCCTTTTATTGTGATAGGAAAATATGGGATCAAAAAAAGTCAGCGAGCCGGGACTTGAACTTGTTTCACCTAAAAATCGTCAGCTCTTAAAGTCAGTGCATTGACCACTAGGCTGTGGAGGCCTATTATTTTCAGCACTTTGATAGATAATAGAAGATCCTCCTCGTGTAAGAAATACAGGGGGAACGGATTCCGACGGCTGTTTTTTTTGCCGTCGGATTCTGTTCCCCCTGTAAAAAAAACAGCTGTCGGAATCCGTTCCCCCACTCCATTATGAGAGGTGTTTATGTAGTGGCCTAAAAAATCTTATTTTATTTTGTGTGGGATGGAGCTTACCTGGCACCAGTGTAATATAAATATATTTTAGAGTTTTTGCCTTTTATTGTGATAGGAAAATATGGGATCAAAAAAAGTCAGCGAGCCGGGACTTGAACCTGTTTCACCTAAAAATCATCAGCTCTTAAAGTCAGTGCATTGACCACTAGGCTGTGGAGGCCTAGTTATTTTCAGCACTTTGATAGATATTAGAAGATCCTCCTTGTGTAAGAAATACAGGGGGAACGGATTCCGACGGCTGTTTTTTGCCGTCGGATTCTGTTCCCCCTGTAAAAAAAACAGCTGTCGGAATCCGTTCCCCCACTCCCATCATGAGAGGTGTTGATGTAGTAGCTTAAAAAATGCATATTTTATTTTGTGTGGGGATCGAGTTTACCTGGCACCAGTGTAAAATAAATATATTTTAGAGTTTTTGCCTTTTATTGTGATAGTAAAATATGGGATCAAAAAAAGTCCACAAGCCAGGACTTGAACCTAAGAAAAAAAAAACTTAAGATTTTTCACCTAAAAATCATCCGCTCTTGAAGTCAGTGCACTGACCACTAGGCTGTGGGGGCCTATTAATTAACAGCACTTTGATAGATATTAGAAGATCCTCATTGTTTAAGAAATACAGGGGGAAAAGAATCCGACAGCAAAAAAACATATGTTGGAATCCGTTCCCATTATGAGAAGTGTTGATGTAGTGGCTTGAATAAAGGTTGATAGTATTTTGTTTGTGGATGGAGGTTTACTGTCATCGTTTACATTTAAGCATTTGGCATATTTTTGATCCAGAGCGACGTAGATTGAATTTCATGGTACACATTTTGTATTCTTATCAGTTCCTGCTTTCCCTGGGAATCGAACCTATGACCTTGGCATTGTAAGTACCAATGCTCTACTGTTTGAGCTACAGGAAAGATCTTTAAATAAGTGCATCAGTTAAAGGAATAATTTAATGGAGTTTTTGCTGTTTATTATGATAGCAGAGTACAGGATCAAGAAAAATTACAAACTGGGACTTGAACTCAGGTCACCCAAAGCCCTACACTTCTTAACACCAGTGCACTGACCACTAGGCTATAGGGGTCAATATATCAGCAACAGTTTAATAAATATTAGAACCTCATTGTGTATGAAATACAGGGGGAACAGAATTCGACGGCAAAAAAACAGCTGTCGGAATCCGTTCCCCCAATCCAACTATGAGAGGTGTTGGTTTAGTGGCTTACAAAATGCTGATTATATTTTTTGTGTGGGGATGGGGCTTACCTGGCACCAGTGTAAAATAAATACATTTTAGAGTTTTTGCCTTTTATTGTGATAGGAAAATATGGGATCAAAAAAAGTCAGCGAGCCGGGATTTGAACTTGTTTCACCTAAAAATCATCAGCTCTTAAAGTCAGTGCATTGACCACTAGGCTGTGGAGGCCTCATTATTTTCAGCACTTTGATAGATATTAGAAGATCCTCCTCGTGTAAGAAATACAGGGGGAACGGATTCCGACGGCTGTTTTTTTGCCGTCGGATTCTGTTCCCCCTGTAAAAAAAACAGCTTTTGGAATCTGTTACCCCACTCCCATTATGATAAGTGTTGATGTAGTGGCTTAAAAATGCATATTTTATTTTGTGTGGGGATGGAGCTTACCTGGCACTAGTGTAAAATAAATAAATTTCAGAGTTTTTGCCTTTTATTGTGATAGGAAAATATGGGATCAAAAAAAAGTAATCAAGCCGGGACTTGAACCTGTTTCACCTAAAAATCATCAGATCTTAAAGTCAGTGCATTGACCACTAGGCTGTGGAGGCCTAGTTATTTTCAGCACTTTGATAGATATTAGAAGATCCTCCTTGTGTAAGAAATACAGGGGGAACGGATTCCGACGGCTGTTTTTTGCCGTCGGATTCTGTTCCCCCTGTAAAAAAAAACAGCTGTCGGAATCCGTTCCCCCACTCCCATCATGAGAGGTGTTGATGTAGTGGCTTAAAAAATGCATATTTTATTTTGTGTGGGGATCGAGCTTACCTGGCACCAGTGTAATATAAATATATTTTAGAGTTTTTGCCTTTTATTGTGATAGGAAAATATGGGATCAAAAAAAGTCAGCGAGCCGGGACTTGAACTTGTTTCACCTAAAAATCTTCAACTCTTAAAGTCAGTGCATTGACCACTAGGCTGTGGTAACCTAATCAGTTTCAGCACTTTGATAGATATTAGAAGATCCTCCTCGTGTAAGAAATACAGGGGGAACGGATTCCGACGGCTGTTTTTTTGCCGTCGGATTCTGTTCCCCCTATAAAAAAAACAGCTGTCGGAATCCGTTCCCCCACTCCCATCATGAGAGGTGTTGATGCAGTGGCTTAAAAAATGCATATTTTATTTTGTGTGGTTATCGAGCTTACCTGGCACCAGTGTAAAATAAATATATTTTAGAGTTTTTGCCTTTTATTGTGATAGGAAAATATGGGATCAAAAAAAGTCAGCGAGCCGGGACTTGAACTTGTTTCACCTAAAAATCGTCAACTCTTAAAGTCAGTGCATTGACCACTAGGCTGTGGAAGCCTAATCATTTTCAGCACTTTGATAGATATTAGAAGATCCTCCTCGTGTAAGAAATACAGGGGGAACGGATTCCGACGGCTGTTTTTTTGCCGTCGGATTCTGTTCCCCCTGTAAAAAAACAGCTGTCGGAATCCGTTCCCCCACTCCATTATGAGAGGTGTTTATGTAGTGGCCTAAAAAATCTTATTTTATTTTGTGTGGGATGGAGCTTACCTGGCACTAGTGTAAAATAAATATATTTTCGAGTTTTTGCCTTTTATTGTGATAGGAAAATATGGGATCAAAAAAAAGTCATCAAGCCGGGACTTGAACCTGTTTCACCTAAAAATCATCAGCTCTTAAAGTCAGTGCATTGACCACTAGGCTGTGGAGGCCTAGTTATTTTCAGCACTTTGATAGATATTAGAAGATCCTCCTTGTGTAAGAAATACAAGGGGAACGGATTCCGACGGCTGTTTTTTTGCTGTCGGATTCTGTTCCCCCTGTAAAAAAAACAGCTGTCGGAATCCGTTCCCCCACTCCCATCATGAGAGGTGTTGATGTAGTGGCTTAAAAAATGCATATTTTATTTTGTGTGGTGATCGAGTTTACCTGGCACCAGTGTAAAATAAATATATTTTAGAGTTTTTGCCTTTTATTGTGATAGGAAAATATGGGATCAAAAAAAGTCCACAAGCCAGGACTTGAACCTAAGAAAAAAAAAACTTAAGATTTTTCACCTAAAAATCATCCGCTCTTGAAGTCAGTGCACTGACCACTAGGCTGTGGGGGCCTATTAATTAACAGCACTTTGATAGATATTAGAAGATCCTCATTGTTTAAGAAATACAGGGGGAAAAGAATCCGACAGCAAAAAAACATATGTTGGAATCCGTTCCCATTATGAGAAGTGTTGATGTAGTGGCTTGAATAAAGGTTGATAGTATTTTGTTTGTGGATGGAGGTTTACTGTCATCGTTTACATTTAAGCATTTGGCATATTTTTGATCCAGAGCGACGTAGATTGAATTTCATGGTACACATTTTGTATTCTTATCAGTTCCTGCTTTCCCTGGGAATCGAACCTATGACCTTGGCATTGTAAGTACCAATGCTCTACTGTTTGAGCTACAGGAAAGATCTTTAAATAAGTGCATCAGTTTAAGGAATAATTTAATGGAGTTTTTGCTGTTTATTATGATAGCAGAGTACAGGATCAATAAAAATTACAAACTGGGACTTGAACTCAGGTCACCCAAAGCCCTACACTTCTTAACACCAGTGCACTGACCACTAGGCTATAGGGGTCAATATATCAGCAACAGTTTAATAAATATTAGAACCTCATTGTGTATGAAATACAGGGGGAACAGAATTCGACGGCAAAAAAACAACTGTCGGAATCCGTTCCCCCAATCCAACTATGAGAGGTGTTGGTTTAGTGGCTTACAAAATGCTGATTATATTTTTTGTGTGGGGATGGGGCTTACCTGGCACCAGTGTAAAATAAATACATTTTAGAGTTTTTGCCTTTTATTGTGATAGGAAAATATGGGATCAAAAAAAGTCAGCGAGCCGGGATTTGAACCTGTTTCACCTAAAAATCATCAGCTCTTAAAGTCAGTGCATTGACCACTAGGCTGTGGAGGCCTAATTATTTTCAGCACTTTGATAGATATTAGAAGATCCTCCTCGTGTAAGAAATACAGGGGGAACGGATTCCGACGGCTGTTTTTTTGCCGTCGGATTCTGTTCCCCCTGTAAAAAAAACAGCTTTTGGAATCTGTTACCCCACTCCCATTATGATAAGTGTTGATGTAGTGGCTTAAAAATGCATATTTTATTTTGTGTGGGGATGGAGCTTACCTGGCACTAGTGTAAAATAAATAAATTTCAGAGTTTTTGCCTTTTATTGTGATAGGAAAATATGGGATCAAAAAAAAGTCATCAAGCCGGGACTTGAACCTGTTTCACCTAAAAATCATCAGCTCTTAAAGTCAGTGCATTGACCACTAGGCTGTGGAGGCCTAGTTATTTTCAGCACTTTGATAGATATTAGAAGATCCTCCTTGTGTAAGAAATACAAAGGGAACGGATTCCGACGGCTGTTTTTTGCCGTCGGATTCTGTTCCCCCTATAAAAAAAACAGCTGTCGGAATCCGTTCCCCCACTCTCATCATGAGAGGTGTTGATGCAGTGGCTTAAAAAATGCATATTTTATTTTGTGTGGGGATCGAGCTTACTTGGCACCAGTGTAAAATAAATATATTTTAGAGTTTTTGCCTTTTATTGTGATAGGAAAATATGGGATCAAAAAAAGTCAGCGAGCCGGGACTTGAACTTGTTTCACCTAAAAATCGTCAGCTCTTTAAGTCAGTGCATTGACCACTATAGGCTGTGGAGGCCTATTATTTTCAGCACTTTGATAGATAATAGAAGATTATTAGGCTGTTTTTTTGCCGTCGGATTCTGTTCCCCCTGTAAAAAAAACAGCTTTTGGAATCTGTTACCCCACTCCCATTATGATAAGTGTTGATGTAGTGGCTTAAAAATGCATATTTTATTTTGTGTGGGGATGGAGCTTACCTGGCACTAGTGTAAAATAAATAAATTTCAGAGTTTTTGCCTTTTATTGTGATAGGAAAATATGGGATCAAAAAAAAGTCATCAAGCCGGGACTTGAACCTGTTTCACCTAAAAATCATCAGCTCTTAAAGTCAGTGCATTGACCACTAGGCTGTGGAGGCCTAGTTATTTTCAGCACTTTGATAGATATTAGAAGATCCTCCTTGTGTAAGAAATACAGGGGGAACGGATTCCGACGGCTGTTTTTTGCCGTCGGATTCTGTTCCCCCTGTAAAAAAAACAGCTGTCGGAATCCGTTCCCCCACTCCCATCATGAGAGGTGTTGATGTAGTGGCTTAAAAAATGCATATTTTATTTTGTGTGGGGATCGAGCTTACCTGGCACCAGTGTAAAATAAATATATTTTAGAGTTTTTGCCTTTTATTGTGATAGGAAAATATGGGATCAAAAAAAGTCAGCGAGCCGGGACTTGAACTTGTTTCACCTAAAAATCGTCAACTCTTAAAGTCAGTGCATTGACCACTAGGCTGTGGAAGCCTAATCAATTTCAGCACTTTGATAGATATTAGAAGATCCTCCTCGTGTAAGAAATACAGGGGGAACGGATTCCGACGGCTGTTTTTTTGCTGTCAGATTCTGTTCCCCCTATAAAAAAAACAGCTGTCGGAATCCGTTCCCCCACTCCCATCATGAGAGGTGTTGATGCAGTGGCTTAAAAAATGCATATTTTATTTTGTGTGGGGATCGAGCTTACCTGGCACCAGTGTAAAATAAATATATTTTAGAGTTTTTGCCTTTTATTGTGATAGGAAAATATGGGATCAAAAAAAGTCAGCGAGCCGGGACTTGAACTTGTTTCACCTAAAAATCGTCAGCTCTTTAAGTCAGTGCATTGACCACTAGGCTGTGGAGGCCTATTATTTTCAGCACTTTGATAGATAATAGAAGATTCTCCTCGTGTAAGAAATACAGGGGGAACGGATTCCGACGGCTGTTTTTTTGCCGTCGGATTCTGTTCCCCCTGTAAAAAAAACAGCTGTCGGAATCCGTTCCCCCACTCCATTATGAGAGGTGTTTATGTAGTGGCCTAAAAAATCTTATTTTATTTTGTGTGGGATGGAGCTTACCTGGCACTAGTGTAAAATAAATATATTTTCGAGTTTTTGCCTTTTATTGTGATAGGAAAATATGGGATCAAAAAAAAGTCATCAAGCCGGGACTTGAACCTGTTTCACCTAAAAATCATCAGCTCTTAAAGTCAGTGCATTGACCATTGGGCTGTGGAGGCCTAGTTATTTTCAGCACTTTGATAGATATTAGAAGATCCTCCTCGTGTAAGAAATACAGGGGGAACGGATTCCGACGGCTGTTTTTTTGCTGTCGGATTCTGTTCCCCCTGTAAAAAAAACAGCTGTCGGAATCCGTTCCCCCACTCCCATCATGAGAGGTGTTGATGTAGTGGCTTAAAAAATGCATATTTTATTTTGTGTGGGGATCGAGCTTACCTGGCACCAGTGTAATATAAATATATTTTAGAGTTTTTGCCTTTTATTGTGATAGGAAAATATGGGATTAAAAAAGTCAGCTAGCCGGGACTTGAACTTGTTTCACCTAAAAATCATCAGCTCTTAAAGTCAGTGCATTGACCAATAGGCTGTGGTAACCTAATCAATTTCAGCACTTTGATAGATATTAGAAGATCCTCCTCGTGTAAGAAATACAGGGGGAACGGATTCCGACGGCTGTTTTTTTGCCGTCGGATTCTGTTCCCCCTATAAAAAAAACAGCTGTCGGAATCCGTTCCCCCACTCTCATCATGAGAGGTGTTGATGCAGTGGCTTAAAAAATGCATATTTTATTTTGTGTGGGGATCGAGCTTACTTGGCACCAGTGTAAAATAAATATATTTTAGAGTTTTTGCCTTTTATTGTGATAGGAAAATATGGGATCAAAAAAAGTCAGCGAGCCGGGACTTGAACTTGTTTCACCTAAAAATCGTCAGCTCTTTAAGTCAGTGCATTGACCACTATAGGCTGTGGAGGCCTATTATTTTCAGCACTTTGATAGATAATAGAAGATTATTAGGCTGTTTTTTTGCCGTCGGATTCTGTTCCCCCTGTAAAAAAAACAGCTTTTGGAATCTGTTACCCCACTCCCATTATGATAAGTGTTGATGTAGTGGCTTAAAAATGCATATTTTATTTTGTGTGGGGATGGAGCTTACCTGGCACTAGTGTAAAATAAATAAATTTCAGAGTTTTTGCCTTTTATTGTGATAGGAAAATATGGGATCAAAAAAAAGTCATCAAGCCGGGACTTGAACCTGTTTCACCTAAAAATCATCAGCTCTTAAAGTCAGTGCATTGACCACTAGGCTGTGGAGGCCTAGTTATTTTCAGCACTTTGATAGATATTAGAAGATCCTCCTTGTGTAAGAAATACAGGGGGAACGGATTCCGACGGCTGTTTTTTGCCGTCGGATTCTGTTCCCCCTGTAAAAAAAACAGCTGTCGGAATCCGTTCCCCCACTCCCATCATGAGAGGTGTTGATGTAGTGGCTTAAAAAATGCATATTTTATTTTGTGTGGGGATCGAGCTTACCTGGCACCAGTGTAAAATAAATATATTTTAGAGTTTTTGCCTTTTATTGTGATAGGAAAATATGGGATCAAAAAAAGTCAGCGAGCCGGGACTTGAACTTGTTTCACCTAAAAATCGTCAACTCTTAAAGTCAGTGCATTGACCACTAGGCTGTGGAAGCCTAATCAATTTCAGCACTTTGATAGATATTAGAAGATCCTCCTCGTGTAAGAAATACAGGGGGAACGGATTCCGACGGCTGTTTTTTTGCTGTCAGATTCTGTTCCCCCTATAAAAAAAACAGCTGTCGGAATCCGTTCCCCCACTCCCATCATGAGAGGTGTTGATGCAGTGGCTTAAAAAATGCATATTTTATTTTGTGTGGGGATCGAGCTTACCTGGCACCAGTGTAAAATAAATATATTTTAGAGTTTTTGCCTTTTATTGTGATAGGAAAATATGGGATCAAAAAAAGTCAGCGAGCCGGGACTTGAACTTGTTTCACCTAAAAATCGTCAGCTCTTTAAGTCAGTGCATTGACCACTAGGCTGTGGAGGCCTATTATTTTCAGCACTTTGATAGATAATAGAAGATTCTCCTCGTGTAAGAAATACAGGGGGAACGGATTCCGACGGCTGTTTTTTTGCCGTCGGATTCTGTTCCCCCTGTAAAAAAAACAGCTGTCGGAATCCGTTCCCCCACTCCATTATGAGAGGTGTTTATGTAGTGGCCTAAAAAATCTTATTTTATTTTGTGTGGGATGGAGCTTACCTGGCACTAGTGTAAAATAAATATATTTTCGAGTTTTTGCCTTTTATTGTGATAGGAAAATATGGGATCAAAAAAAAGTCATCAAGCCGGGACTTGAACCTGTTTCACCTAAAAATCATCAGCTCTTAAAGTCAGTGCATTGACCATTGGGCTGTGGAGGCCTAGTTATTTTCAGCACTTTGATAGATATTAGAAGATCCTCCTCGTGTAAGAAATACAGGGGGAACGGATTCCGACGGCTGTTTTTTTGCTGTCGGATTCTGTTCCCCCTGTAAAAAAAACAGCTGTCGGAATCCGTTCCCCCACTCCCATCATGAGAGGTGTTGATGTAGTGGCTTAAAAAATGCATATTTTATTTTGTGTGGGGATCGAGCTTACCTGGCACCAGTGTAATATAAATATATTTTAGAGTTTTTGCCTTTTATTGTGATAGGAAAATATGGGATCAAAAAAAGTCAGCGAGCCGGGACTTGAACTTGTTTCACCTAAAAATCGTCAACTCTTAAAGTCAGTGCATTTACCACTAGGCTGTGGAAGCCTAATCAATTTCAGCACTTTGATAGATATTAGAAGATCCTCCTCGTGTAAGAAATACAGGGGGAACGGATTCCGACGGCTGTTTTTTTGCCGTCGGATTCTGTTCCCCCTATCAAAAAAAACAGCTGTCGGAATCCGTTCCCCCACTCCCATCATGAGAGGTGTTGATGCAGTGGCTTAAAAAATGCATATTTTATTTTGTGTGGGGATCGAGCTTACCTGGCACCAGTGTAAAATAAATATATTTTAGAGTTTTTGCCTTTTATTGTGATAGGAAAATATGGGATCAAAAAAAGTCAGCTAGCCGGGACTTGAACTTGTTTCACCTAAAAATCGGCAACTCTTTAAGTCAGTGCATTGACCACTAGGCTGTGGAGGCCTATTATTTTCAGCACTCTGAGAGATAATAGAAGATCCTCCTCGTGTAAGAAATACAGGGGGAACGGATTCCGACGGCTGTTTTTTTGCCGTCGGATTCTGTTCCCCCTGTAAAAAAAACAGCTGTCGGAATCCGTTCCCCCACTCCCATCATGAGAGGTGTTGATGCAGTGGCTTAAAAAATGCATATTTTATTTTGTGTGGGGATCGAGCTTACCTGGCACCAGTGTAATATAAATATATTTTAGAGTTTTTGCCTTTTATTGTGATAGGAAAATATGGGATCAAAAAAAGTCAGCTAGCCGGGACTTGAACTTGTTTCACCTAAAAATCGGCAACTCTTAAAGTCAGTGCATTGACCACTAGGCTGTGGAAGCCTAATCATTTTCAGCACTTTGATAGATAATAGAAGATCCTCCTCGTGTAAGAAACACAGGGGGAACGGATTCCGACGGCTGTTTTTTTGACGTCTGATTCTGTTCACCCTGTAAAAAAAACAGCTGTCGGAATCCGTTCCCCCACTCCATTATGAGAGGTGTTTATGTAGTCGCCTAAAAAATCTTATTTTATTTTGTGTGGGATGGAGCTTACCTGGCACCAATGTAAAATAAATATATTTTAGAGTTTTTGCCTTTTATTGTGATAGGAAAATATGGGATCAAAAAAAGTCAGCTAGCCGGGACTTGAACTTGTTTCACCTAAAAATCGGCAACTCTTAAAGTCAGTGCATTGACCACTAGGCTGTGGAAGCCTAATCATTTTCAGCACTTTGATAGATATTAGAAGATCCTCCTCGTGTAAGAAATACAGGGGGAACGGATTCCGACGGCTGTTTTTTTGCCGTCGGATTCTGTTCCCCCTGTAAAAAAAACAGCTGTCGGAATCCGTTCCCCCACTCCAATCATGAGAGGTGTTTATGTAGTGGCTTAAAAAATGCATATTTTTTTTTGTGTGGGGATGGAGCTTACCTGGCACCAGTGTAAAATAAATATATTTTCGAGTTTTTGCCTTTTATTGTGATAGGAAAATATGGGATAAAAAAAAAGTCATCAAGCCGGGACTTGAACCTGTTTCACCTAAAAATCATCAGCTCTTAAAGTCAGTGCATTGACCACTAGGCTGTGGAGGCCTAGTTATTTTCAGCACTTTGATAGATATTAGAAGATCCTCCTTGGATTCCGACGGCTGTTTTTTGCCGTCGGATTCTGTTCCCCCTGTAAAAAAAACAGCTGTCGGAATCCGTTCCCCCACTCCCATCATGAGAGGTGTTGATGTAGTGGCTTAAAAAATGCATATTTTATTTTGTGTGGGGATCGAGCTTACCTGGCACCAGTGTAAAATAAATATATTTTAGAGTTTTTGCCTTTTATTGTGATAGGAAAATATGGGATCAAAAAAAGTCAGCGAGCCGGGAATTGAACTTGTTTCACCTAAAAATCGTCAGCTCTTTAAGTCAGTGCATTGACCACTAGGCTGTGGAGGCCTATTATTTTCAGCACTTTGATAGATAATAGAAGATCCTCCTCGTGTAAGAAATACAGGGGGAACGGATTCCGACGGCTGTTTTTTTGCCGTCGGATTCTGTTCCCCCTGTAAAAAAAACAGCTGTCGGAATCCGTTCCCCCACTCCATTATGAGAGGTGTTTATGTAGTGGCCTAAAAAATCTTATTTTATTTTGTGTGGGATGGAGCTTACCTGGCACTAGTGTAAAATAAATATATTTTTGAGTTTTTGCCTTTTATTGTGATAGGAAAATATGGGATCAAAAAAAAGTCGTCAAGCCGGGACTTGAACCTGTTTCACCTAAAAATCATCAGCTCTTAAAGTCAGTGCATTGACCACTAGGCTGTGGAGGCCTAGTTAATTTCAGCACTTTGATAGATATTAGAAGATCCTCCTTGTGTAAGAAATACAGGGGGAACGGATTCCGACGGCTGTTTTTTGCCGTCGGATTCTGTTCCCCCTGTAAAAAAAACAGCTGTCGGAATCCGTTCCCCCACTCCCATCATGAGAGGTGTTGATGTAGTGGCTTAAAAAATGCATATTTTATTTTGTGTGGGGATCGAGCTTACCTGGCACCAGTGTAATATAAATATATTTTAGAGTTTTTGCCTTTTATTGTGATAGGAAAATATGGGATCAAAAAAAGTCAGCGAGCCGGGACTTGAACTTGTTTCACCTAAAAATCGTCAACTCTTAAAGTCAGTGCATTGACCACTAGGCTGTGGAAGCCTAATCAATTTCAGCACTTTGATAGATATTAGAAGATCCTCCTCGTGTAAGAAATACAGGGGGAACGGATTCCGACGGCTGTTTTTTTGCCGTCGGATTCTGTTCCCCCTATAAAAAAAACAGCTGTCGGAATCCGTTCCCCCACTCCCATCATGAGAGGTGTTGATGCAGTGGCTTAAAAAATGCATATTTTATTTTGTGTGGGGATCGAGCTTACCTGGCACCAGTGTAAAATAAATATATTTTAGAGTTTTTGCCTTTTATTGTGATAGGAAAATATGGGATCAAAAAAAGTCAGCGAGCCGGGAATTGAACTTGTTTCACCTAAAAATCATCAGCTCTTTAAGTCAGTGCATTGACCACTAGGCTGTGGAGGCCTATTATTTTCAGCACTTTGATAGATAATAGAAGATCCTCCTCGTGTAAGAAATACAGGGGGAACGGATTCCGACGGCTGTTTTTTTGCCGTCGGATTCTGTTCCCCCTGTAAAAAAAACAGCTGTCGGAATCCGTTCCCCCACTCCATTATGAGAGGTGTTTATGTAGTGGCCTAAAAAATCTTATTTTATTTTGTGTGGGATGGAGCTTACCTGGCACTAGTGTAAAATAAATATATTTTTGAGTTTTTGCCTTTTATTGTGATAGGAAAATATGGGATCAAAAAAAAGTCATCAAGCCGGGACTTGAACCTGTTTCACCTAAAAATCATCAGCTCTTAAAGTCAGTGCATTGACCACTAGGCTGTGGAGGCCTAGTTATTTTCAGCACTTTGATAGATATTAGAAGATCCTCCTTGTGTAAGAAATACAGGGGGAACGGATTCCGACGGCTGTTTTTTGCCGTCGGATTCTGTTCCCCCTGTAAAAAAAACAGCTGTCGGAATCCGTTCCCCCACTCCCATCATGAGAGGTGTTGATGTAGTGGCTTAAAAAATGCATATTTTATTTTGTGTGGGGATCGAGCTTACCTGGCACCAGTGTAATATAAATATATTTTAGAGTTTTTGCCTTTTATTGTGATAGGAAAATATGGGATCAAAAAAAGTCAGCGAGCCGGGACTTGAACTTGTTTCACCTAAAAATCGTCAACTCTTAAAGTCAGTGCATTGACCACTAG
This sequence comes from Phoxinus phoxinus, assembly GCF_949152265.1. Taxonomy (NCBI): domain Eukaryota; kingdom Metazoa; phylum Chordata; class Actinopteri; order Cypriniformes; family Leuciscidae; genus Phoxinus; species Phoxinus phoxinus. The sequence continues at coordinate 11,823,682 of NC_136889.1, read as the reverse complement.
GCTGTGGAAGCCTAATCAATTTCAGCACTTTGATAGATATTAGAAGATCCTCCTCGTGTAAGAAATACAGGGGGAACGGATTCCGACGGCTGTTTTTTTGCCGTCGGATTCTGTTCCCCCTATAAAAAAAACAGCTGTCGGAATCCGTTCCCCCACTCCCATCATGAGAGGTGTTGATGCAGTGGCTTAAAAAATGCATATTTTATTTTGTGTGGGGATCGAGCTTACCTGGCACCAGTGTAAAATAAATATATTTTAGAGTTTTTGCCTTTTATTGTGATAGGAAAATATGGGATCAAAAAAAGTCAGCGAGCCGGGACTTGAACTTGTTTCACCTAAAAATCGTCAGCTCTTTAAGTCAGTGCATTGACCACTAGGCTGTGGAGGCCTATTATTTTCAGCGCTTTGATAGATAATAGAAGATCCTCCTCGTGTAAGAAATACAGGGGGAACGGATTCCGATGGCTGTTTTTTTGCCGTCGGATTCTGTTCCCCCTGTAAAAAAAACAGCTGTCGGAATCCGTTCCCCCACTCCATTATGAGAGGTGTTTATGTAGTGGCCTAAAAAATCTTATTTTATTTTATGTTGGATGGAGCTTACCTGGCACTAGTGTAAAATAAATATATTTTCGAGTTTTTGCCTTTTATTGTGATAGGAAAATATGGGATCAAAAAAAAGTCATCAAGCAGGGACTTGAACCTGTTTCACCTAAAAATCATCAGCTCTTAAATTCAGTGCATTGACCACTAGGCTGTGGAGGCCTAGTTATTTTCAGCACTTTGATAGATATTAGAAGATCCTCCTTGAGTAAGAAATACAGGGGGAACGGATTCCGACAGCTGTTTTTTGCCGTCGGATTCTGTTCCCTCTGTAAAAAAAACAGCTGTCGGAATCCGTTCCCGCACTCCCATCATGAGAGGTGTTGATGTAGTGGCTTGAAAAATGCATATTTTATTTTGTGTGGGGATCGAGCTTACCTGGCACCAGTGTAATATAAATATATTTTAGAGTTTTTGCCTTTTATTGTGATAGGAAAATATGGGATCAAAAAAAGTCAGCTAGCCGGGACTTGAACTTGTTTCACCTAAAAATCGGCAACTCTTAAAGTCAGTGCATTGACCACTAGGCTGTGGAAGCCTAATCAATTTCAGCACTTTGATAGATATTAGAAGATCCTCCTCGTGTAAGAAATACAGGGGGAACGGATTCCGACGGCTGTTTTTTTGCCGTCGGATTCTGTTCCCCCTATAAAAAAAACAGCTGTCGGAATCCGTTCCCCCACTTCCATCATGAGAGGTGTTGATGCAGTGGCTTAAAAAATGCATATTTTATTTTGTGTGGGGATCAAGCTTACCTGGCACCAGTGTAAAATAAATATATTTTAGAGTTTTTGCCTTTTATTGTGATAGGAAAATATGGGATCAAAAAAAGTCAGCGAGCCGGGACTTGAACTTGTTTCACCTAAAAATCGTCAGCTCTTTAAGTCAGTGCATTGACCACTAGGCTGTGGAGGCCTATTATTTTCAGCACTTTGATAGATAATAGAAGATCCTCCTCGTGTAAGAAATACAGGGGGAACGGATTCCGACGGCTGTTTTTTGCCGTCGGATTCTGTTCCCCCTGTAAAAAAAACAGCTGTCGGAATCCGTTCCCCCACTCCCATCATGAGAGGTGTTGATGTAGTGGCTTAAAAAATGCATATTTTATTTTGTGTGGGGATCGAGCTTACCTGGCACCAGTGTAATATAAATATATTTTAGAGTTTTTGCCTTTTATTGTGATAGGAAAATATGGGATCAAAAAAAGTCAGCGAGCCGGGACTTGAACTTGTTTCACCTAAAAATCGTCAACTCTTAAAGTCAGTGCATTGACCACTAGGCTGTGGAAGCCTAATCAATTTCAGCACTTTGATAGATATTAGAAGATCCTCCTCGTGTAAGAAATACAGGGGGAACGGATTCCGACGGCTGTTTTTTTGCCGTCGGATTCTGTTCCCCCTATAAAAAAAACAGCTGTCGGAATCCGTTCCCCCACTCCCATCATGAGAGGTGTTGATGCAGTGGCTTAAAAAATGCATATTTTATTTTGTGTGGGGATCGAGCTTACCTGGCACCAGTGTAAAATAAATATATTTTAGAGTTTTTGCCTTTTATTGTGATAGGAAAATATGGGATCAAAAAAAGTCAGCGAGCCGGGACTTGAACTTGTTTCACCTAAAAATCGTCAACTCTTAAAGTCAGTGCATTGACCACTAGGCTGTGGAAGCCTAATCAATTTCAGCACTTTGATAGATATTAGAAGATCCTCCTCGTGTAAGAAATACAGGGGGAACGGATTCCGACGGCTGTTTTTTTGCCGTCGGATTCTGTTCCCCCTGTAAAAAAAACAGCTTTTGGAATCTGTTACCCCACTCCCATTATGATAAGTGTTGATGTAGTGGCTTAAAAATGCATATTTTATTTTGTGTGGGGATGGAGCTTACCTGGCACTAGTGTAAAATAAATAAATTTCAGAGTTTTTGCCTTTTATTGTGATAGGAAAATATGGGATCAAAAAAAAGTAATCAAGCCGGGACTTGAACCTGTTTCACCTAAAAATCATCAGATCTTAAAGTCAGTGCATTGACCACTAGGCTGTGGAGGCCTAGTTATTTTCAGCACTTTGATAGATATTAGAAGATCCTCCTTGTGTAAGAAATACAGGGGGAACGGATTCCGACGGCTGTTTTTTGCCGTCGGATTCTGTTCCCCCTGTAAAAAAAACAGCTGTCGGAATCCGTTCCCCCACTCCCATCATGAGAGGTGTTGATGTAGTGGCTTAAAAAATGCATATTTTATTTTGTGTGGGGATCGAGCTTACCTGGCACCAGTGTAAAATAAATATATTTTAGAGTTTTTGCCTTTTATTGTGATAGGAAAATATGGGATCAAAAAAAGTCCACAAGCCAGGACTTGAACCTAAGAAAAAAAAAACTTAAGATTTTTCACCTAAAAATCATCCGCTCTTGAAGTCAGTGCACTGACCACTAGGCTGTGGGGGCCTATTAATTAACAGCACTTTGATAGATATTAGAAGATCCTCATTGTTTAAGAAATACAGGGGGAAAAGAATCCGACGGCAAAAAAACATATGTTGGAATCCGTTCCCATTATGAGAAGTGTTGATGTAGTGGCTTGAATAAAGGTTGATAGTATTTTGTTTGTGGATGGAGGTTTACTGTCATCGTTTACATTTAAGCATTTGGCATATTTTTGATCCAGAGCGACGTAGATTGAATTTCATGGTACACATTTTGTATTCTTATCAGTTCCTGCTTTCCCTGGGAATTGAACCTATGACCTTGGCATTGTAAGTACCAATGCTCTACTGTTTGAGCTACAGGAAAGATCTTTAAACAAGTGCATCAGTTTAAGGAATAATTTAATGGAGTTTTTGCTGTTTATTATGATAGCAGAGTACAGGATCAAGAAAAATTACAAACTGGGACTTGAACTCAGGTCACCCAAAGCCCTACACTTCTTAACACCAGTGCACTGACCACTAGGCTATAGGGGTCAATATATCAGCAACAGTTTAATAAATATTAGAACCTCATTATGTATGAAATACAGGGGGAACAGAATTCGACGGCAAAAAAACAGCTGTCGGAATCCGTTCCCCCAATCCAACTATGAGAGGTGTTGGTTTAGTGGCTTACAAAATGCTGATTATATTTTTTGTGTGGGGATGGGGCTTACCTGGCACCAGTGTAAAATAAATACATTTTAGAGTTTTTGCCTTTTATTGTGATAGGAAAATATGGGATCAAAAAAAGTCAGCGAGCCGGGATTTGAACTTGTTTCACCTAAAAATCATCAGCTCTTAAAGTCAGTGCATTGACCACTAGGCTGTGGAGGCCTAATTATTTTCAGCACTTTGATAGATATTAGAATATCCTCCTCGTGTAAGAAATACAGGGGGAACGGATTCAGACGGCTGTTTTTTTGCCGTCGGATTCTGTTCCCCCTGTAAAAAAAACAGCTTTTGGAATCTGTTACCCCACTCCATTATGAGAGGTGTTTATGTAGTGGCTTAAAAATGCATATTTTATTTTGTGTGGGGATGGAGCTTACCTGGCACTAGTGTAAAATAAATAAATTTCAGAGTTTTTGCCTTTTATTGTGATAGGAAAATATGGGATCAAAAAAAAGTAATCAAGCCGGGACTTGAACCTGTTTCACCTAAAAATCATCAGAGCTTAAAGTCAGTGCATTGACCACTAGGCTGTGGAGGCCTATTATTTTCAGCACTTTGATAGATAATAGAAGATCCTCCTCGTGTAAGAAATACAGGGGGAACGGATTCCGACGGCTGTTTTTTTTGCCGTCGGATTCTGTTCCCCCTGTAAAAAAAAACAGCTGTCGGAATCCGTTCTACCACTCCATTATGAGAGGTGTTTATGTAGTGGCCTAAAAAATCTTATTTTATTTTGTGTGGGATGGAGCTTACCTGGCACTAGTGTAAAATAAATATATTTTAGAGTTTTTGCCTTTTATTGTGATAGGAAAATATGGGATCAAAAAAAGTCATCAAGCCGGGACTTGAACCTGTTTCACCTAAAAATCATCAGCTCTTTAAGTCAGTGCATTGACCACTAGGCTGTGGAAGCCTAATCATTTTCAGCACTTTGATAGATATTAGAAGATCCTCCTTGTGTAAGAAATACAGGGGGAACGGATTCCGACGGCTGTTTTTTTGCCGTCGGATTCTGTTCCCCCTGTAAAAAAAACAGCTGTCGGAATCCGTTCCCCCACTCCCATCATGAGAGGTGTTGATGTAGTGGCTTAAAAAATGCATATTTTATTTTGTGTGGGGATCGAGCTTACCTGGCACCAGTGTAATATAAATATATTTTAGAGTTTTTGCCTTTTATTGTGATAGGAAAATATGGGATCAAAAAAAGTCAGCTAGCCGGGACTTGAACTTGTTTCACCTAAAAATCGGCAACTCTTAAAGTCAGTGCATTGACCACTAGGCTGTGGAAGCCTAATCATTTTCAGCACTTTGATAGATAATAGAAGATCCTCCTCGTGTAAGAAATACAGGGGGAACGGATTCCGACGGCTGTTTTTTTGACGTCTGATTCTGTTCACCCTGTAAAAAAAACAGCTGTCGGAATCCGTTCCCCCACTCCATTATGAGAGGTGTTTATGTAGTGGCCTAAAAAATCTTATTTTATTTTGTGTGGGATGGAGCTTACCTGGCACCAATGTAAAATAAATATATTTTAGAGTTTTTGCCTTTTATTGTGATAGGAAAATATGGGATCAAAAAAAGTCAGCTAGCCGGGACTTGAACTTGTTTCACCTAAAAATCGGCAACTCTTAAAGTCAGTGCATTGACCACTAGGCTGTGGAAGCCTAATCATTTTCAGCACTTTGATAGATATTAGAAGATCCTCCTCGTGTAAGAAATACAGGGGGAACGGATTCCGACGGCTGTTTTTTTGCCGTAGGATTCTGTTCCCCCTGTAAAAAAAACAGCTGTCGGAATCCGTTCCCCCACTCCAATCATGAGAGGTGTTTATGTAGTGGCTTAAAAAATGCATATTTTATTTTGTGTGGGGATGGAGTTTACCTGGCACCAGTGTAAAATAAATATATTTTAGAGTTTTTGCCTTTTATTGTGATAGGAAAATATGGAATCAAAAAAAGTCAGAGAGCCGGGACTTGAACTTGTTTCACCTAAAAAACGTCAGCTCTTAAAGTCAGTGCATTGACCACTAGGCTGTGGAGGCCTAGTTATTTTCAGCACTTTGATAGATAATAAAAGATCCTCCTTGTGTAAGAAATACAGGGGGAACGGATTCCGACGGCTGTTTTTTGCCGTCGGATTCTGTTCCCCCTGTAAAAAAAACAGCTGTCGGAATCCGTTCCCCCACTCCCATCATGAGAGGTGTTGATGTAGTGGCTTAAAAAATGCATATTTTATTTTGTGTGGGGATCGAGCTTACCTGGCACCAGTGTAATATAAATATATTTTAGAGTTTTTGCCTTTTATTGTGATAGGAAAATATGGGATCAAAAAAAGTCATCGAGCCGGGACTTGAACTTGTTTCACCTAAAAATCGTCAACTCTTAAAGTCAGTGCATTGACCACTAGGCTGTGGAAGCCTAATCAATTTCAGCACTTTGATAGATATTAGAAGATCCTCCTCGTGTAAGAAATACAGGGGGAACGGATTCCGACGGCTGTTTTTTTGCTGTCGGATTCTGTTCCCCCTGTAAAAAAAACAGCTGTCGGAATCCGTTCCCCCACTCCATTATGAGAGGTGTTTATGTAGTGGCCTAAAAAATCTTATTTTATTTTGTGTGGGATGGAGCTTACCTGGCACTAGTGTAAAATAAATATATTTTTGAGTTTTTGCCTTTTATTGTGATAGGAAAATATGGAATCAAAAAAAGTCAGAGAGCCGGGACTTGAACTTGTTTCACCTAAAAAACGTCAGCTCTTAAAGTCAGTGCATTGACCACTAGGCTGTGGAGGCCTAGTTATTTTCAGCACTTTGATAGATAATAAAAGATCCTCCTTGTGTAAGAAATACAGGGGGAACGGATTCCGACGGCTGTTTTTTGCCGTCGGATTCTGTTCCCCCTGTAAAAAAAACAGCTGTCGGAATCCGTTCCCCCACTCCCATCATGAGAGGTGTTGATGTAGTGGCTTAAAAAATGCATATTTTATTTTGTGTGGGGATCGAGCTTACCTGGCACCAGTGTAATATAAATATATTTTAGAGTTTTTGCCTTTTATTGTGATAGGAAAATATGGGATCAAAAAAAGTCATCGAGCCGGGACTTGAACTTGTTTCACCTAAAAATCGTCAACTCTTAAAGTCAGTGCATTGACCACTAGGCTGTGGAAGCCTAATCAATTTCAGCACTTTGATAGATATTAGAAGATCCTCCTCGTGTAAGAAATACAGGGGGAACGGATTCCGACGGCTGTTTTTTTGCTGTCGGATTCTGTTCCCCCTGTAAAAAAAACAGCTGTCGGAATCCGTTCCCCCACTCCATTATGAGAGGTGTTTATGTAGTGGCCTAAAAAATCTTATTTTATTTTGTGTGGGATGGAGCTTACCTGGCACTAGTGTAAAATAAATATATTTTTGAGTTTTTGCCTTTTATTGTGATAGGAAAATATGGGATCAAAAAAAAGTCATCAAGCCGGGACTTGAACCTGTTTCACCTAAAAATCATCAGCTCTTAAAGTCAGTGCATTGACCACTAGGCTGTGGAGGCCTAGTTATTTTCAGCACTTTGATAGATATTAGAAGATCCTCCTTGTGTAAGAAATACAGGGGGAACGGATTCCGACGGCTGTTTTTTGCCGTCGGATTCTGTTCCCCCTGTAAAAAAAACAGCTGTCGGAATCCGTTCCCCCACTCCCATCATGAGAGGTGTTGATGTAGTGGCTTAAAAAATGCATATTTTATTTTGTGTGGGGATCGAGCTTACCTGGCACCAGTGTAATATAAATATATTTTAGAGTTTTTGCCTTTTATTGTGATAGGAAAATATGGGATCAAAAAAAGTCAGCGAGCCGGGACTTGAACTTGTTTCACCTAAAAATCGTCAACTCTTAAAGTCAGTGCATTGACCACTAGGCTGTGGAAGCCTAATCAATTTCAGCACTTTGATAGATATTAGAAGATCCTCCTCGTGTAAGAAATACAGGGGGAACGGATTCCGACGGCTGTTTTTTTGCCGTCGGATTCTGTTCCCCCTATAAAAAAAACAGCTGTCGGAATCCGTTCCCCCACTCCCATCATGAGAGGTGTTGATGCAGTGGCTTAAAAAATGCATATTTTATTTTGTGTGGGGATCGAGCTTACCTGGCACCAGTGTAAAATAAATATATTTTAGAGTTTTTGCCTTTTATTGTGATAGGAAAATATGGGATCAAAAAAAGTCAGCGAGCCGGGACTTGAACTTGTTTCACCTAAAAATCGTCAGCTCTTTAAGTCAGTGCATTGACCACTAGGCTGTGGAGGCCTATTATTTTCAGCGCTTTGATAGATAATAGAAGATCCTCCTCGTGTAAGAAATACAGGGGGAACGGATTCCGATGGCTGTTTTTTTGCCGTCGGATTCTGTTCCCCCTGTAAAAAAAACAGCTGTCGGAATCCGTTCCCCCACTCCATTATGAGAGGTGTTTATGTAGTGGCCTAAAAAATCTTATTTTATTTTATGTTGGATGGAGCTTACCTGGCACTAGTGTAAAATAAATATATTTTCGAGTTTTTGCCTTTTATTGTGATAGGAAAATATGGGATCAAAAAAAAGTCATCAAGCAGGGACTTGAACCTGTTTCACCTAAAAATCATCAGCTCTTAAATTCAGTGCATTGACCACTAGGCTGTGGAGGCCTAGTTATTTTCAGCACTTTGATAGATATTAGAAGATCCTCCTTGAGTAAGAAATAGAGGGGGAACGGATTCCGACAGCTGTTTTTTGCCGTCGGATTCTGTTCCCCCTGTAAAAAAAACAGCTGTCGGAATCCGTTCCCGCACTCCCATCATGAGAGGTGTTGATGTAGTGGCTTGAAAAATGCATATTTTATTTTGTGTGGGGATCGAGCTTACCTGGCACCAGTGTAATATAAATATATTTTAGAGTTTTTGCCTTTTATTGTGATAGGAAAATATGGGATCAAAAAAAGTCAGCTAGCCGGGACTTGAACTTGTTTCACCTAAAAATCGGCAACTCTTAAAGTCAGTGCATTGACCACTAGGCTGTGGAAGCCTAATCAATTTCAGCACTTTGATAGATATTAGAAGATCCTCCTCGTGTAAGAAATACAGGGGGAACGGATTCCGACGGCTGTTTTTTTGCCGTCGGATTCTGTTCCCCCTGTAAAAAAAACAGCTTTTGGAATCTGTTACCCCACTCCCATTATGATAAGTGTTGATGTAGTGGCTTAAAAATGCATATTTTATTTTGTGTGGGGATGGAGCTTACCTGGCACTAGTGTAAAATAAATAAATTTCAGAGTTTTTGCCTTTTATTGTGATAGGAAAATATGGGATCAAAAAAAAGTAATCAAGCCGGGACTTGAACCTGTTTCACCTAAAAATCATCAGATCTTAAAGTCAGTGCATTGACCACTAGGCTGTGGAGGCCTAGTTATTTTCAGCACTTTGATAGATATTAGAAGATCCTCCTTGTGTAAGAAATACAGGGGGAACGGATTCCGACGGCTGTTTTTTGCCGTCGGATTCTGTTCCCCCTGTAAAAAAAACAGCTGTCGGAATCCGTTCCCCCACTCCCATCATGAGAGGTGTTGATGTAGTGGCTTAAAAAATGCATATTTTATTTTGTGTGGGGATCGAGCTTACCTGGCACCAGTGTAAAATAAATATATTTTAGAGTTTTTGCCTTTTATTGTGATAGGAAAATATGGGATCAAAAAAAGTCCACAAGCCAGGACTTGAACCTAAGAAAAAAAAAACTTAAGATTTTTCACCTAAAAATCATCCGCTCTTGAAGTCAGTGCACTGACCACTAGGCTGTGGGGGCCTATTAATTAACAGCACTTTGATAGATATTAGAAGATCCTCATTGTTTAAGAAATACAGGGGGAAAAGAATCCGACGGCAAAAAAACATATGTTGGAATCCGTTCCCATTATGAGAAGTGTTGATGTAGTGGCTTGAATAAAGGTTGATAGTATTTTGTTTGTGGATGGAGGTTTACTGTCATCGTTTACATTTAAGCATTTGGCATATTTTTGATCCAGAGCGACGTAGATTGAATTTCATGGTACACATTTTGTATTCTTATCAGTTCCTGCTTTCCCTGGGAATTGAACCTATGACCTTGGCATTGTAAGTACCAATGCTCTACTGTTTGAGCTACAGGAAAGATCTTTAAACAAGTGCATCAGTTTAAGGAATAATTTAATGGAGTTTTTGCTGTTTATTATGATAGCAGAGTACAGGATCAAGAAAAATTACAAACTGGGACTTGAACTCAGGTCACCCAAAGCCCTACACTTCTTAACACCAGTGCACTGACCACTAGGCTATAGGGGTCAATATATCAGCAACAGTTTAATAAATATTAGAACCTCATTATGTATGAAATACAGGGGGAACAGAATTCGACGGCAAAAAAACAGCTGTCGGAATCCGTTCCCCCAATCCAACTATGAGAGGTGTTGGTTTAGTGGCTTACAAAATGCTGATTATATTTTTTGTGTGGGGATGGGGCTTACCTGGCACCAGTGTAAAATAAATACATTTTAGAGTTTTTGCCTTTTATTGTGATAGGAAAATATGGGATCAAAAAAAGTCAGCGAGCCGGGATTTGAACTTGTTTCACCTAAAAATCATCAGCTCTTAAAGTCAGTGCATTGACCACTAGGCTGTGGAGGCCTAATTATTTTCAGCACTTTGATAGATATTAGAATATCCTCCTCGTGTAAGAAATACAGGGGGAACGGATTCAGACGGCTGTTTTTTTGCCGTCGGATTCTGTTCCCCCTGTAAAAAAAACAGCTTTTGGAATCTGTTACCCCACTCCATTATGAGAGGTGTTTATGTAGTGGCTTAAAAATGCATATTTTATTTTGTGTGGGGATGGAGCTTACCTGGCACTAGTGTAAAATAAATAAATTTCAGAGTTTTTGCCTTTTATTGTGATAGGAAAATATGGGATCAAAAAAAAGTAATCAAGCCGGGACTTGAACCTGTTTCACCTAAAAATCATCAGAGCTTAAAGTCAGTGCATTGACCACTAGGCTGTGGAGGCCTATTATTTTCAGCACTTTGATAGATAATAGAAGATCCTCCTCGTGTAAGAAATACAGGGGGAACGGATTCCGACGGCTGTTTTTTTTGCCGTCGGATTCTGTTCCCCCTGTAAAAAAAAACAGCTGTCGGAATCCGTTCTACCACTCCATTATGAGAGGTGTTTATGTAGTGGCCTAAAAAATCTTATTTTATTTTGTGTGGGATGGAGCTTACCTGGCACTAGTGTAAAATAAATATATTTTAGAGTTTTTGCCTTTTATTGTGATAGGAAAATATGGGATCAAAAAAAGTCATCAAGCCGGGACTTGAACCTGTTTCACCTAAAAATCATCAGCTCTTTAAGTCAGTGCATTGACCACTAGGCTGTGGAAGCCTAATCATTTTCAGCACTTTGATAGATATTAGAAGATCCTCCTTGTGTAAGAAATACAGGGGGAACGGATTCCGACGGCTGTTTTTTTGCCGTCGGATTCTGTTCCCCCTGTAAAAAAAACAGCTGTCGGAATCCGTTCCCCCACTCCCATCATGAGAGGTGTTGATGTAGTGGCTTAAAAAATGCATATTTTATTTTGTGTGGGGATCGAGCTTACCTGGCACCAGTGTAATATAAATATATTTTAGAGTTTTTGCCTTTTATTGTGATAGGAAAATATGGGATCAAAAAAAGTCAGCTAGCCGGGACTTGAACTTGTTTCACCTAAAAATCGGCAACTCTTAAAGTCAGTGCATTGACCACTAGGCTGTGGAAGCCTAATCATTTTCAGCACTTTGATAGATAATAGAAGATCCTCCTCGTGTAAGAAATACAGGGGGAACGGATTCCGACGGCTGTTTTTTTGACGTCTGATTCTGTTCACCCTGTAAAAAAAACAGCTGTCGGAATCCGTTCCCCCACTCCATTATGAGAGGTGTTTATGTAGTGGCCTAAAAAATCTTATTTTATTTTGTGTGGGATGGAGCTTACCTGGCACCAATGTAAAATAAATATATTTTAGAGTTTTTGCCTTTTATTGTGATAGGAAAATATGGGATCAAAAAAAGTCAGCTAGCCGGGACTTGAACTTGTTTCACCTAAAAATCGGCAACTCTTAAAGTCAGTGCATTGACCACTAGGCTGTGGAAGCCTAATCATTTTCAGCACTTTGATAGATATTAGAAGATCCTCCTCGTGTAAGAAATACAGGGGGAACGGATTCCGACGGCTGTTTTTTTGCCGTAGGATTCTGTTCCCCCTGTAAAAAAAACAGCTGTCGGAATCCGTTCCCCCACTCCAATCATGAGAGGTGTTTATGTAGTGGCTTAAAAAATGCATATTTTATTTTGTGTGGGGATGGAGTTTACCTGGCACCAGTGTAAAATAAATATATTTTAGAGTTTTTGCCTTTTATTGTGATAGGAAAATATGGGATCAAAAAAAGTCAGCGAGCCGGGACTTGAACTTGTTTCACCTAAAAATCGTCAACTCTTAAAGTCAGTGCATTGACCACTAGGCTGTGGAAGCCTAATCAATTTCAGCACTTTGATAGATATTAGAAGATCCTCCTCGTGTAAGAAATACAGGGGGAACGGATTCCGACGGCTGTTTTTTTGCTGTCGGATTCTGTTCCCCCTGTAAAAAAAACAGCTGTCGGAATCCGTTCCCCCACTCCATTATGAGAGGTGTTTATGTAGTGGCCTAAAAAATCTTATTTTATTTTGTGTGGGATGGAGCTTACCTGGCACTAGTGTAAAATAAATATATTTTCGAGTTTTTGCCTTTTATTGTGATAGGAAAATATGGAATCAAAAAAAAGTCATCAAGCCGGGACTTGAACCTGTTTCACCTAAAAATCATCAGCTCTTAAAGTCAGTGCATTGACCACTAGGCTGTGGAGGCCTAGTTATTTTCAGCACTTTGATAGATATTAGAAGATCCTCCTTGTGTAAGAAATACAGGGGGAACGGATTCCGACGGCTGTTTTATGCCGTCGGATTCTGTTCCCCCTGTAAAAAAAACAGCTGTCGGAATCCGTTCCCCCACTCCCATCATGAGAGGTGTTGATGTAGTGGCTTAAAAAATGCATATTTTATTTTGTGTGGGGATCGAGCTTACCTGGCACCAGTGTAATATAAATATATTTTAGAGTTTTTGCCTTTTATTGTGATAGGAAAATATGGGATCAAAAAAAGTCAGCAAGCCGGGACTTGAACTTGTTTCACCTAAAAATCGGCAATTCTTAAAGTCAGTGCATTGACCACTAGGCTGTGGAACCCTAATCATTTTCAGCACTTTGATAGATAATAGAAGATCCTCCTCGTGTAAGAAATACAGGGGGAACGGATTCCGACGGCTGTTTTTTTGACGTCTGATTCTGTTCACCCTGTAAAAAAAACAGCTGTCGGAATCCGTTCCCCCACTCCATTATGAGAGGTGTTTATGTAGTGGCCTAAAAAATCTTATTTTATTTTGTGTGGGATGGAGCTTACCTGGCACCAGTGTAAAATAAATATATTTTAGAGTTTTTGCCTTTTATTGTGATAGGAAAATATGGGATCAAAAAAAGTCAGCTAGCCGGGACTTGAACTTGTTTCACCTAAAAATCGGCAACTCTTAAAGTCAGTGCATTGACCACTAGGCTGTAGAAGCCTAATCAATTTCAGCACTTTGATAGCTATTAGAAGATCCTCCTCGTGTAAGAAATACAGGGGGAACGGATTCCGACGGCTGTTTTTTTGCCGTCGGATTCTGTTCCCCCTATAAAAAAAACAGCTGTCGGAATCCGTTCCCCCACTCCCATCATGAGAGGTGTTGATGCAGTGGCTTAAAAAATGCATATTTTATTTTGTGTGGGGATCGAGCTTACCTGGCACCAGTGTAAAACAAATATATTTTAGAGTTTTTGCCTTTTATTGTGATAGGAAAATATGGGATCAAAAAAAGTCATCAAGCCGGGACTTGAACCTGTTTCACCTAAAAATCATCAGCTCTTTAAGTCAGTGCATTGACCACTAGGCTGTGGAGGCCTACTTATTTTCAGCACTTTGATAGATATTAGAAGATCCTCCTTGTGTAAGAAATACAGGGGGAACGGATTCCGACGGCTGTTTTTTTGCCGTCGGATTCTGTTCACCCTGTAAAAAAAAACAGCTGTCGGAATCCGTTCCCCCACTCCCATCATGAGAGGTGTTTATGTAGTGGCTTAAAAAATGCATATTTTATTTTGTGTGGGGATCGAGCTTACCTGGCACCAGTGTAAAATAAATATATTTTAGAGTTTTTGCCTTTTATTGTGATAGGAAAATATGGGATCAAAAAAAGTCAGCTAGCCGGGACTTGAACTTGTTTCACCTAAAAATCGGCAACTCTTAAAGTCAGTGCATTGACCACTAGGCTGTGGAAGCCTAATCATTTTCAGCACTTTGATAGATAATAGAAGATCCTCCTCGTGTAAGAAATACAGGGGGAACGGATTCCGACGGCTGTTTTTTTGACGTCTGATTCTGTTCACCCTGTAAAAAAAACAGCTGTCGGAATCCGTTCCCCCACTCCATTATGAGAGGTGTTGATGTAGTGGCTTAAAAAATGCATATTTTATTTTGTGTGGGGATCGAGCTTACCTGGCACCAGTATAATATAAATATATTTTAGAGTTTTTGCCTTTTATTGTGATAGGAAAATATGGGATCAAAAAAAGTCAGCGAGCCGGGACTTGAACTTGTTTCACCTAAAAATCGTCAACTCTTAAAGTCAGTGCATTGACCACTAGGCTGTGGAAGCCTAATCAATTTCAGCACTTTGATAGATATTAGAAGATCCTCCTCGTGTAAGAAATACAGGGGGAACGGATTCCGACGGCTGTTTTTTTGCCGTCGGATTCTGTTCCCCCTATAAAAAAAACAGCTGTCGGAATCCGTTCCCCCACTCCCATCATGAGAGGTGTTGATGCAGTGGCTTAAAAAATGCATATTTTATTTTGTGTGGGGATCGAGCTTACCTGGCACCAGTGTAAAATAAATATATTTTAGAGTTTTTGCCTTTTATTGTGATAGGAAAATATGGGATCAAAAAAAGTCAGCGAGCCGGGACTTGAACTTGTTTCACCTAAAAATCGTCAGCTCTTTAAGTCAGTGCATTGACCACTAGGCTGTGGAGGCCTATTATTTTCAGCACTTTGATAGATAATAGAAGATCCTCCTCGTGTAAGAAATACAGGGGGAACGGATTCCGACGGCTGTTTTTTTGCCGTCGGATTCTGTTCCCCCTGTAAAAAAAACAGCTGTCGGAATCCGTTCCCCCACTCCATTATGAGAGGTGTTTATGTAGTGGCCTAAAAAATCGTATTTTATTTTGTGTGGGATGGAGCTTACCTGGCACTAGTGTAAAATAAATATATTTTCGAGTTTTTGCCTTTTATTGTGATAGGAAAATATGGGATCAAAAAAAAGTCATCAAGCCGGGACTTGAACCTGTTTCACCTAAAAATCATCAGCTCTTAAAGTCAGTGCATTGACCACTAGGCTGTGGAGGCCTAGTTTTTTTCAGCACTTTGATAGATATTAGAAGATCCTCCTTGTGTAAGAAATACAAGGGGAACGGATTCCGACGGCTGTTTTTTGCCGTCGGATTCTGTTCCCCCTGTAAAAAAAACAGCTGTCGGAATCCGTTCCCCCACTCCCATCATGAGAGGTGTTGATGTAGTGGCTTAAAAAATGCATATTTTATTTTGTGTGGGGATCGAGTTTACCTGGCACCAGTGTAAAATAAATATATTTTAGAGTTTTTGCCTTTTATTGTGATAGGAAAATATGGGATCAAAAAAAGTCCACAAGCCAGGACTTGAACCTAAGAAAAAAAAAACTTAAGATTTTTCACCTAAAAATCATCCGCTCTTGAAGTCAGTGCACTGACCACTAGGCTGTGGGGGCCTATTAATTAACAGCACTTTGATAGATATTAGAAGATCCTCATTGTTTAAGAAATACAGGGGGAAAAGAATCCGACGGCAAAAAAACATATGTTGGAATCCGTTCCCATTATGAGAAGTGTTGATGTAGTGGCTTGAATAAAGGTTGATAGTATTTTGTTTGTGGATGGAGGTTTACTGTCATCGTTTACATTTAAGCATTTGGCATATTTTTGATCCAGAGCGACGTAGATTGAATTTCATGGTACACATTTTGTATTCTTATCAGTTCCTGCTTTCCCTGGGAATCGAACCTATGACCTTGGCATTGTAAGTACCAATGCTCTACTGTTTGAGCTACAGGAAAGATCTTTAAATAAGTGCATCAGTTTAAGGAATAATTTAATGGAGTTTTTGCTGTTTATTATGATAGCAGAGTACAGGATCAAGAAAAATTACAAACTGGGACTTGAACTCAGGTCACCCAAAGCCCTACACTTCTTAACACCAGTGCACTGACCACTAGGCTATAGGGGTCAATATATCAGCAACAGTTTAATAAATATTAGAACCTCATTGTGTATGAAATACAGGGGGAACAGAATTCGACGGCAAAAAAACAGCTGTCGGAATCCGTTCCCCCAATCCAACTATGAGAGGTGTTGGTTTAGTGGCTTACAAAATGCTGATTATATTTTTTGTGTGGGGATGGGGCTTACCTGGCACCAGTGTAAAATAAATACATTTTAGAGTTTTTGCCTTTTATTGTGATAGGAAAATATGGGATCAAAAAAAGTCAGCGAGCCGGGATTTGAACTTGTTTCACCTAAAAATCATCAGCTCTTAAAGTCAGTGCATTGACCACTAGGCTGTGGAGGCCTAATTATTTTCAGCACTTTGATAGATATTAGAAGATCCTCCTCGTGTAAGAAATACAGGGGGAACGGATTCCGACGGCTGTTTTTTTGCCGTCGGATTCTGTTCCCCCTGTAAAAAAAACAGCTTTTGGAATCTGTTACCCCACTCCCATTATGATAAGTGTTGATGTAGTGGCTTAAAAATGCATATTTTATTTTGTGTGGGGATGGAGCTTACCTGGCACTAGTGTAAAATAAATAAATTTCAGAGTTTTTGCCTTTTATTGTGATAGGAAAATATGGGATCAAAAAAAAGTCATCAAGCCGGGACTTGAACCTGTTTCACCTAAAAATCATCAGATCTTAAAGTCAGTGCATTGACCACTAGGCTGTGGAGGCCTAGTTATTTTCAGCACTTTGATAGATATTAGAAGATCCTCCTTGTGTAAGAAATACAGGGGGAACGGATTCCGACGGCTGTTTTTTGCCGTCGGATTCTGTTCCCCCTGTAAAAAAAACAGCTGTCGGAATCCGTTCCCCCACTCCCATCATGAGAGGTGTTGATGTAGTGGCTTAAAAAATGCATATTTTATTTTGTGTGGGGATCGAGCTTACCTGGCACCAGTGTAATATAAATATATTTTAGAGTTTTTGCCTTTTATTGTGATAGGAAAATATGGGATCAAAAAAAGTCAGCGAGCCGGGACTTGAACTTGTTTCACCTAAAAATCGTCAGCTCTTTAAGTCAGTGCATTGACCACTAGGCTGTGGAGGCCTATTAATTTCAGCACTTTGATAGATAATAGAAGATCCTCCTCGTGTAAGAAATACAAGGGGAACGGATTCCGACGGCTGTTTTTTGCCGTCGGATTCTGTTCCCCCTGTAAAAAAAACAGCTGTCGGAATCCGTTCCCCCACTCCCATCATGAGAGGTGTTGATGTAGTGGCTTAAAAAATGCATATTTTATTTTGTGTGGGGATCGAGCTTACCTGGCACCAGTGTAATATAAATATATTTTAGAGTTTTTGCCTTTTATTGTGATAGGAAAATATGGGATCAAAAAAAAGTCATCAAGCCGGGACTTGAACCTGTTTCACCTAAAAATCATCAGATCTTAAAGTCAGTGCATTGACCACTAGGCTGTGGAGGCCTAGTTATTTTCAGCACTTTGATAGATATTAGAAGATCCTCCTTGTGTAAGAAATACAGGGGGAACGGATTCCGACGGCTGTTTTTTGCCGTCGGATTCTGTTCCCCCTGTAAAAAAAACAGCTGTCGGAATCCGTTCCCCCACTCCCATCATGAGAGGTGTTGATGTAGTGGCTTAAAAAATGCATATTTTATTTTGTGTGGGGATCGAGCTTACCTGGCACCAGTGTAATATAAATATATTTTAGAGTTTTTGCCTTTTATTGTGATAGGAAAATATGGGATCAAAAAAAGTCAGCGAGCCGGGACTTGAACTTGTTTCACCTAAAAATGGTCAGCTCTTTAAGTCAGTGCATTGACCACTAGGCTGTGGAGGCCTATTAATTTCAGCACTTTGATAGATAATAGAAGATCCTCCTCGTGTAAGAAATACAAGGGGAACGGATTCCGACGGCTGTTTTTTGCCGTCGGATTCTGTTCCCCCTGTAAAAAAAACAGCTGTCGGAATCCGTTCCCCCACTCCCATCATGAGAGGTGTTGATGTAGTGGCTTAAAAAATGCATATTTTATTTTGTGTGGGGATCGAGCTTACCTGGCACCAGTGTAATATAAATATATTTTAGAGTTTTTGCCTTTTATTGTGATAGGAAAATATGGGATCAAAAAAAGTCAGCGAGCCGGGACTTGAACTTGTTTCACCTAAAAATCTTCAACTCTTAAAGTCAGTGCATTGACCACTAGGCTGTGGTAACCTAATCAATTTCAGCACTTTGATAGATATTAGAAGATCCTCCTCGTGTAAGAAATACAGGGGGAACGGATTCCGACGGCTGTTTTTTTGCCGTCGGATTCTGTTCCCCCTATAAAAAAAACAGCTGTCGGAATCCGTTCCCCCACTCCCATCATGAGAGGTGTTGATGCAGTGGCTTAAAAAATGCATATTTTATTTTGTGTGGGGATCGAGCTTACCTGGCACCAGTGTAAAATAAATATATTTTAGAGTTTTTGCCTTTTATTGTGATAGGAAAATATGGGATCAAAAAAAGTCAGCGAGCCGGGACTTGAACTTGTTTCACCTAAAAATCGTCAACTCCTAAAGTCAGTGCATTGACCACTAGGCTGTGGAAGCCTAATCATTTTCAGCACTTTGATAGATATTAGAAGATCCTCCTCGTGTAAGAAATACAGGGGGAACGGATTCCGACGGCTGTTTTTTTGCCGTCGGATTCTGTTCCCCCCGTAAAAAAAACAGCTGTCGGAATCCGTTCCCCCACTCCATTATGAGAGGTGTTTATGTAGTGGCCTAAAAAATCTTATTTTATTTTGTGTGGGATGGAGCTTACCTGGCACTAGTGTAAAATAAATATATTTTCGAGTTTTTGCCTTTTATTGTGATAGGAAAATATGGGATCAAAAAAAAGTCATCAAGCCGGGACTTGAACCTGTTTCACCTAAAAATCATCAGCTCTTAAAGTCAGTGCATTGACCACTAGGCTGTGGAGGCCTAGTTATTTTCAGCACTTTGATAGATATTAGAAGATCCTCCTTGTGTAAGAAATACAAGGGGAACGGATTCCGACGGCTGTTTTTTGCCGTCGGATTCTGTTCCCCCTGTAAAAAAAACAGCTGTCGGAATCCGTTCCCCCACTCCCATCATGAGAGGTGTTGATGTAGTGGCTTAAAAAATGCATATTTTATTTTGTGTGGGGATCGAGTTTACCTGGCACCAGTGTAAAATAAATATATTTTAGAGTTTTTGCCTTTTATTGTGATAGGAAAATATGGGATCAAAAAAAGTCCACAAGCCAGGACTTGAACCTAAGAAAAAAAAAACTTAAGATTTTTCACCTAAAAATCATCCGCTCTTGAAGTCAGTGCACTGACCACTAGGCTGTGGGGGCCTATTAATTAACAGTACTTTGATAGATATTAGAAGATCCTCATTGTTTAAGAAATACAGGGGGAAAAGAATCCGACGGCAAAAAAACATATGTTGGAATCCGTTCCCATTATGAGAAGTGTTGATGTAGTGGCTTGAATAAAGGTTGATAGTATTTTGTTTGTGGATGGAGGTTTACTGTCATCGTTTACATTTAAGCATTTGGCATATTTTTGATCCAGAGCGACGTAGATTGAATTTCATGGTACACATTTTGTATTCTTATCAGTTCCTGCTTTCCCTGGGAATCGAACCTATGACCTTGGCATTGTAAGTACCAATGCTCTACTGTTTGAGCTACAGGAAAGATCTTTAAATAAGTGCATCAGTTTAAGGAATAATTTAATGGAGTTTTTGCTGTTTATTATGATAGCAGAGTACAGGATCAAGAAAAATTACAAACTGGGACTTGAACTCAGGTCACCCAAAGCCCTACACTTCTTAACACCAGTGCACTGACCACTAGGCTATAGGGGTCAATATATCAGCAACAGTTTAATAAATATTAGAACCTCATTGTGTATGAAATACAGGGGGAACAGAATTCGACGGCAAAAAAACAGCTGTCGGAATCCGTTCCCCCAATCCAACTATGAGAGGTGTTGGTTTAGTGGCTTACAAAATGCTGATTATATTTTTTGTGTGGGGATGGGGCTTACCTGGCACCAGTGTAAAATAAATACATTTTAGAGTTTTTGCCTTTTATTGTGATAGGAAAATATGGGATCAAAAAAAGTCAGCGAGCCGGGATTTGAACTTGTTTCACCTAAAAATCATCAGCTCTTAAAGTCAGTGCATTGACCACTAGGCTGTGGAGGCCTAATTATTTTCAGCACTTTGATAGATATTAGAAGATCCTCCTCGTGTAAGAAATACAGGGGGAACGGATTCCGACGGCTGTTTTTTTGCCGTTGGATTCTGTTCCCCCTGTAAAAAAAACAGCTTTTGGAATCTGTTACCCCACTCCCATTATGATAAGTGTTGATGTAGTGGCTTAAAAATGCATATTTTATTTTGTGTGGGGATGGAGCTTACCTGGCACTAGTGTAAAATAAATAAATTTCAGAGTTTTTGCCTTTTATTGTGATAGGAAAATATGGGATCAAAAAAAAGTCATCAAGCCGGGACTTGAACCTGTTTCACCTAAAAATCATCAGCTCTTAAAGTCAGTGCATTGACCACTAGGCTGTGGAGGCCTAGTTATTTTCAGCACTTTGATAGATATTAGAAGATCCTCCTTGTGTAAGAAATACAGGGGGAACGGATTCCGACGGCTGTTTTTTGCCGTCGGATTCTGTTCCCCCAGTAAAAAAAACAGCTGTCGGAATCCGTTCCCCCACTCCCATCATGAGAGGTGTTGATGTAGTGGCTTAAAAAATGCATATTTTATTTTGTGTGGGGATCGAGCTTACCTGGCACCAGTGTAAAATAAATATATTTTAGAGTTTTTGCCTTTTATTGTGATAGGAAAATATGGGATCAAAAAAAGTCAGCGAGCCGGGACTTGAACTTGTTTCACCTAAAAATCGTCAACTCTTAAAGTCAGTGCATTGACCACTAGGCTGTGGAAACCTAGTCAATTTCAGCACTTTGATAGATATTAGAAGATCCTCCTCGTGTAAGAAATACAGGGGGAACGGATTCCGACGGCTGTTTTTTTGCCGTCGGATTCTGTTCCCCCTATAAAAAAAACAGCTGTCGGAATCCGTTCCCCCACTCCCATCATGAGAGGTGTTGATGCAGTGGCTTAAAAAATGCATATTTTATTTTGTGTGGGGATCAAGCTTACCTGGCACCAGTGTAAAATAAATATATTTTAGAGTTTTTGCCTTTTATTGTGATAGGAAAATATGGGATCAAAAAAAGTCAGCGAGCCGGGACTTGAACTTGTTTCACCTAAAAATCGTCAGCTCTTTAAGTCAGTGCATTGACCACTAGGCTGTGGAGGCCTATTATTTTCAGCACTTTGATAGATAATAGAAGATCCTCCTCGTGTAAGAAATACAGGGGGAACGGATTCCGACGGCTGTTTTTTGCCGTCGGATTCTGTTCCCCCTGTAAAAAAAACAGCTGTCGGAATCCGTTCCCCCACTCCCATCATGAGAGGTGTTGATGTAGTGGCTTAAAAAATGCATATTTTATTTTGTGTGGGGATCGAGCTTACCTGGCACCAGTGTAATATAAATATATTTTAGAGTTTTTGCCTTTTATTGTGATAGGAAAATATGGGATCAAAAAAAGTCAGCGAGCCGGGACTTGAACTTGTTTCACCTAAAAATCGTCAACTCTTAAAGTCAGTGCATTGACCACTAGGCTGTGGAAACCTAATCAATTTCAGCACTTTGATAGATATTAGAAGATCCTCCTCGTGTAAGAAATACAGGGGGAACGGATTCCGACGGCTGTTTTTTTGCCGTCGGATTCTGTTCCCCCTATAAAAAAAACAGCTGTCGGAATCCGTTCCCCCACTCCCATCATGAGAGGTGTTGATGTAGTGGCTTAAAAAATGCATATTTTATTTTGTGTGGGGATCGAGCTTACCTGGCACCAGTGTAAAATAAATATATTTTATAGAGTTTTTGCCTTTTATTGTGATAGGAAAATATGGGATCAAAAAAAGTCCACAAGCCAGGACTTGAACCTAAGAAAAAAAAAAACTTAAGATTTTTCACCTAAAAATCATCCGCTCTTGAAGTCAGTGCACTGACCACTAGGCTGTGGGGGCCTATTAATTAACAGCACTTTGATAGATATTAGAAGATCCTCATTGTTTAAGAAATACAGGGGGAAAAGAATCCGACGGCAAAAAAACATATGTTGGAATCCGTTCCCATTATGAGAAGTGTTGATGTAGTGGCTTGAATAAAGGTTGATAGTATTTTGTTTGTGGATGGAGGTTTACTGTCATCGTTTACATTTAAGCATTTGGCATATTTTTGATCCAGAGCGACGTAGATTGAATTTCATGGTACACATTTTGTATTCTTATCAGTTCCTGCTTTCCCTGGGAATCGAACCTATGACCTTGGCATTGTAAGTACCAATGCTCTACTGTTTGAGCTACAGGAAAGATCTTTAAATAAGTGCATCAGTTTAAGGAATAATTTAATGGAGTTTTTGCTGTTTATTATGATAGCAGAGTACAGGATCAAGAAAAATTACAAACTGGGACTTGAACTCAGGTCACCCAAAGCCCTACACTTCTTAACACCAGTGCACTGACCACTAGGCTATAGGGGTCAATATATCAGCAACAGTTTAATAAATATTAGAACCTCATTGTGTATGAAATACAGGGGGAACAGAATTCGACGGCAAAAAAATAGCTGTCGGAATCCGTTCCCCCAATCCAACTATGAGAGGTGTTGGTTTAGTGGCTTACAAAATGCTGATTATATTTTTTGTGTGGGGATGGGGCTTACCTGGCACCAGTGTAAAATAAATACATTTTAGAGTTTTTGCCTTTTATTGTGATAGGAAAATATGGGATCAAAAAAAGTCAGCGAGCCGGGATTTGAACTTGTTTCACCTAAAAATCATCAGCTCTTAAAGTCAGTGCATTGACCACTAGGCTGTGGAGGCCTAATTATTTTCAGCACTTTGATAGATATTAGAAGATCCTCCTCGTGTAAGAAATACAGGGGGAACGGATTCAGACGGCTGTTTTTTTGCCGTCGGATTCTGTTCCCCCTGTAAAAAAAACAGCTTTTGGAATCTGTTACCCCACTCCCATTATGATAAGTGTTGATGTAGTGGCTTAAAAATGCATATTTTATTTTGTGTGGGGATGGAGCTTACCTGGCAATAGTGTAAAATAAATAAATTTCAGAGTTTTTGCCTTTTATTGTGATAGGAAAATATGGGATAAAAAAAAAGTAATCAAGCCGGGACTTGAACCTGTTTCACCTAAAAATCATCAGAGCTTAAAGTCAGTGCATTGACCACTAGGCTGTGGAGGCCTATTATTTTCAGCACTTTGATAGATATTAGAAGATCCTCCTTGTGTAAGAAATACAGGGGGAACGGATTCCGACGGCTGTTTTTTGCCGTCGGATTCTGTTCCCCCTGTAAAAAAAACAGCTGTCGGAATCCGTTCCCCCACTCCCATCATGAGAGGTGTTGATGTAGTGGCTTAAAAAATGCATATTTTATTTTGTGTGGGGATCGAGCTTACCTGGCACCAGTGTAATATAAATATATTTTAGAGTTTTTGCCTTTTATTGTGATAGGAAAATATGGGATCAAAAAAAGTCAGCGAGCCGGGACTTGAACTTGTTTCACCTAAAAATCGTCAACTCTTAAAGTCAGTGCATTGACCACTAGGCTGTGGAGGCCTAGTTATTTTCAGCACTTTGATAGATATTAGAAGATCCTCCTTGTGTAAGAAATACAGGGGGAACGGATTCCGACGGCTGTTTTTTGCCGTCGGATTCTGTTCCCCCTGTAAAAAAAACAGCTGTCGGAATCCGTTCCCCCACTCCCATCATGAGAGGTGTTGATGTAGTGGCTTAAAAAATGCATATTCTATTTTGTGTGGGGATCGAGCTTACCTGGCACCAGTGTAATATAAATATATTTTAGAGTTTTTGCCTTTTATTGTGATAGGAAAATATGGGATCAAAAAAAGTCAGCGAGCCGGGACTTGAACTTGTTTCACCTAAAAATCGTCAACTCTTAAAGTCAGTGCATTGACCACTAGGCTGTGGAAGCCTAATCAATTTCAGCACTTTGATAGATATTAGAAGATCCTCCTCGTGTAAGAAATACAGGGGGAACGGATTCCGACGGCTGTTTTTTTGCCGTCGGATTCTGTTCCCCCTGTAAAAAAAACAGCTGTCGGAATCCGTTCCCCCACTCCATTATGAGAGGTGTTTATGTAGTGGCCTAAAAAATCTTATTTTATTTTGTGTGGGATGGAGCTTACCTGGCACTAGTGTAAAATAAATATATTTTCGAGTTTTTGCCTTTTATTGTGATAGGAAAATATGGGATCAAAAAAAAGTCATCAAGCCGGGACTTGAACCTGTTTCACCTAAAAATCATCAGAGCTTAAAGTCAGTGCATTGACCACTAGGCTGTGGAGGCCTATTATTTTCAGCACTTTGATAGATATTAGAAGATCCTCCTTGTGTAAGAAATACAGGGGGAACGGATTCCGACGGCTGTTTTTTGCCGTCGGATTCTGTTCCCCCTGTAAAAAAAACAGCTGTCGGAATCCGTTCCCCCACTCCCATCATGAGAGGTGTTGATGTAGTGGCTTAAAAAATGCATATTTTATTTTGTGTGGGGATCGAGCTTACCTGGCACCAGTGTAATATAAATATATTTTAGAGTTTTTGCCTTTTATTGTGATAGGAAAATATGGGATCAAAAAAAGTCAGCGAGCCGGGACTTGAACTTGTTTCACCTAAAAATCGTCAACTCTTAAAGTCAGTGCATTGACCACTAGGCTGTGGAGGCCTAGTTATTTTCAGCACTTTGATAGATATTAGAAGATCCTCCTTGTGTAAGAAATACAGGGGGAACGGATTCCGACGGCTGTTTTTTGCCGTCGGATTCTGTTCCCCCTGTAAAAAAAACAGCTGTCGGAATCCGTTCCCCCACTCCCATCATGAGAGGTGTTGATGTAGTGGCTTAAAAAATGCATATTCTATTTTGTGTGGGGATCGAGCTTACCTGGCACCAGTGTAATATAAATATATTTTAGAGTTTTTGCCTTTTATTGTGATAGGAAAATATGGGATCAAAAAAAGTCAGCGAGCCGGGACTTGAACTTGTTTCACCTAAAAATCGTCAACTCTTAAAGTCAGTGCATTGACCACTAGGCTGTGGAAGCCTAATCAATTTCAGCACTTTGATAGATATTAGAAGATCCTCCTCGTGTAAGAAATACAGGGGGAACGGATTCCGACGGCTGTTTTTTTGCCGTCGGATTCTGTTCCCCCTGTAAAAAAAACAGCTGTCGGAATCCGTTCCCCCACTCCATTATGAGAGGTGTTTATGTAGTGGCCTAAAAAATCTTATTTTATTTTGTGTGGGATGGAGCTTACCTGGCACTAGTGTAAAATAAATATATTTTCGAGTTTTTGCCTTTTATTGTGATAGGAAAATATGGGATCAAAAAAAAGTCATCAAGCCGGGACTTGAACCTGTTTCACCTAAAAATCATCAGCTTTTAAAGTCAGTGCATTGACCACTAGGCTGTGGAGGCCTAGTTATTTTCAGCACTTTGATAGATATTAGAAGATCCTCCTTGTGTAAGAAATACAGGGGGAACGGATTCCGACGGCTGTTTTTTGCCGTCAGATTCTGTTCCCCCTGTAAAAAAAACAGCTGTCGGAATCCGTTCCCCCAATCCCATCATGAGAGGTGTTGATGTAGTGGCTTAAAAAATGCATATTTTATTTTGTGTGGGGATCGAGCTTACCTGGCACCAGTGTAATATAAATATATTTTAGAGTTTTTGCCTTTTATTGTGATAGGAAAATATGGGATCAAAAAAAGTCAGCTAGCCGGGACTTGAACTTGTTTCACCTAAAAATCGGCAACTCTTAAAGTCAGTGCATTGACCACTAGGCTGAGGAAGCCTAATCAATTTCAGCACTTTGATAGATATTAGAAGATCCTCCTCGTGTAAGAAATACAGGGGGAACGGATTCCGACGGCTGTTTTTTTGCCGTCGGATTCTGTTCCCCCTATAAAAAAAACAGCTGTCGGAATCCGTTCCCCCACTCCCATCATGAGAGGTGTTGATGCAGTGGCTTAAAAAATGCATATTTTATTTTGTGTGGGGATCGAGCTTACCTGGCACCAGTGTAAAATAAATATATTTTAGAGTTTTTGCCTTTTATTGTGATCGGAAAATATGGGATCAAAAAAAGTCAGCGAGCCGGGACTTGAACTTGTTTCACCTAAAAATCGTCAGCTCTTTAAGTCAGTGCATTGACCACTAAGCTGTGGAGGCCTATTATTTTCAGCACTTTGATAGATAATAGAAGATCCTCCTCGTGTAAGAAATACAGGGGGAACGGATTCCGACGGCTGTTTTTTGCCGTCGGATTCTGTTCCCCCTGTAAAAAAAACAGCTGTCGGAATCCGTTCCCCCACTCCCATCATGAGAGGTGTTGATGTAGTGGCTTAAAAAATGCATATTTTATTTTGTGTGGGGATCGAGCTTACCTGGCACCAGTGTAATATAAATATATTTTAGAGTTTTTGCCTTTTATTGTGATAGGAAAATATGGGATCAAAAAAAGTCAGCTAGCCGGGACTTGAACTTGTTTCACCTAAAAATCGGCAACTCTTAAAGTCAGTGCATTGACCACTAGGCTGTGGAAGCCTAATCATTTTCAGCACTTTGATAGATAATAGAAGATCCTCCTCGTGTAAGAAACACAGGGGGAACGGATTCCGACGGCTGTTTTTTTGACGTCTGATTCTGTTCACCCTGTAAAAAAAACAGCTGTCGGAATCCGTTCCCCCACTCCATTATGAGAGGTGTTTATGTAGTGGCCTAAAAAATCTTATTTTATTTTGTGTGGGATGGAGCTTACCTGGCACCAATGTAAAATAAATATATTTTAGAGTTTTTGCCTTTTATTGTGATAGGAAAATATGGGATCAAAAAAAGTCAGCTAGCCGGGACTTGAACTTGTTTCACCTAAAAATCGGCAACTCTTAAAGTCAGTGCATTGACCACTAGGCTGTGGAAGCCTAATCATTTTCAGCACTTTGATAGATATTAGAAGATCCTCCTTGTGTAAGAAATACAGGGGGAACGGATTCCGATGGCTGTTTTTTGCCGTCGGATTCTGTTCCCCCAGTAAAAAAAACAGCTGTCGGAATCCGTTCCCCCACTCCCATCATGAGAGGTGTTGATGTAGTGGCTTAAAAAATGCATATTTTATTTTGTGTGGGGATCGAGCTTACCTGGCACCAGTGTAAAATAAATATATTTTAGAGTTTTTGCCTTTTATTGTGATAGGAAAATATGGGATCAAAAAAAGTCAGCGAGCCGGGACTTGAACTTGTTTCACCTAAAAATCGTCAACTCTTAAAGTCAGTGCATTGACCACTAGGCTGTGGAAACCTAGTCAATTTCAGCACTTTGATAGATATTAGAAGATCCTCCTCGTGTAAGAAATACAGGGGGAACGGATTCCGACGGCTGTTTTTTTGCCGTCGGATTCTGTTCCCCCTATAAAAAAAACAGCTGTCGGAATCCGTTCCCCCACTCCAATCATGAGAGGTGTTTATGTAGTGGCTTAAAAAATGCATATTTTATTTTGTGTGGGGATGGAGCTTACCTGGCACCAGTGTAATATAAATATATTTTAGAGTTTTTGCCTTTTATTGTGATAGGAAAATATGGGATCAAAAAAAGTCAGCGAGCCGGGACTTGAACTTGTTTCACCTAAAAATCTTCAACTCTTAAAGTCAGTGCATTGACCACTAGGCTGTGGTAACCTAATCAATTTCAGCACTTTGATAGATATTAGAAGATCCTCCTCGTGTAAGAAATACAGGGGGAACGGATTCCGACGGCTGTTTTTTGCCGTCGGATTCTGTTCCCCCTGTAAAAAAAACAGCTGTCGGAATCCGTTCCCCCACTCCCATCATGAGAGGTGTTGATGTAGTGGCTTAAAAAATGCATATTTTATTTTGTGTGGGGATCGAGCTTACCTGGCACCAGTGTAATATAAATATATTTTAGAGTTTTTGCCTTTTATTGTGATAGGAAAATATGGGATAAAAAAAAAGTAATCAAGCCGGGACTTGAACCTGTTTCACCTAAAAATCATCAGAGCTTAAAAAAACATATGAAGGAATCCGTTCCCATTATGAGAAGTGTTGATGTAGTGGCTTGAATAAAGGTTGATAGTATTTTGTTTACCTGGCACCAGTGTAAAATAAATACATTTTAGAGTTTTTGCCTTTTATTGTGATAGGAAAATATGGGATCAAAAAAAGTCAGCGAGCCGGGATTTGAACTTGTTTCACCTAAAAATCATCAGCTCTTAAAGTCAGTGCATTGACCACTAGGCTGTGGAGGCCTAATTATTTTCAGCACTTTGATAGATATTAGAAGATCCTCCTCGTGTAAGAAATACAGGGGGAACGGATTCAGACGGCTGTTTTTTTGCCGTCGGATTCTGTTCCCCCTGTAAAAAAAACAGCTTTTGGAATCTGTTACCCCACTCCCATTATGATAAGTGTTGATGTAGTGGCTTAAAAATGCATATTTTATTTTGTGTGGGGATGGAGCTTACCTGGCAATAGTGTAAAATAAATAAATTTCAGAGTTTTTGCCTTTTATTGTGATAGGAAAATATGGGATAAAAAAAAAGTAATCAAGCCGGGACTTGAACCTGTTTCACCTAAAAATCATCAGAGCTTAAAGTCAGTGCATTGACCACTAGGCTGTGGAGGCCTATTATTTTCAGCACTTTGATAGATATTAGAAGATCCTCCTTGTGTAAGAAATACAGGGGGAACGGATTCCGACGGCTGTTTTTTGCCGTCGGATTCTGTTCCCCCTGTAAAAAAAACAGCTGTCGGAATCCGTTCCCCCACTCCCATCATGAGAGGTGTTGATGTAGTGGCTTAAAAAATGCATATTTTATTTTGTGTGGGGATCGAGCTTACCTGGCACCAGTGTAATATAAATATATTTTAGAGTTTTTGCCTTTTATTGTGATAGGAAAATATGGGATCAAAAAAAGTCAGCGAGCCGGGACTTGAACTTGTTTCACCTAAAAATCGTCAACTCTTAAAGTCAGTGCATTGACCACTAGGCTGTGGAGGCCTAGTTATTTTCAGCACTTTGATAGATATTAGAAGATCCTCCTTGTGTAAGAAATACAGGGGGAACGGATTCCGACGGCTGTTTTTTGCCGTCGGATTCTGTTCCCCCTGTAAAAAAAACAGCTGTCGGAATCCGTTCCCCCACTCCCATCATGAGAGGTGTTGATGTAGTGGCTTAAAAAATGCATATTCTATTTTGTGTGGGGATCGAGCTTACCTGGCACCAGTGTAATATAAATATATTTTAGAGTTTTTGCCTTTTATTGTGATAGGAAAATATGGGATCAAAAAAAGTCAGCGAGCCGGGACTTGAACTTGTTTCACCTAAAAATCGTCAACTCTTAAAGTCAGTGCATTGACCACTAGGCTGTGGAAGCCTAATCAATTTCAGCACTTTGATAGATATTAGAAGATCCTCCTCGTGTAAGAAATACAGGGGGAACGGATTCCGACGGCTGTTTTTTTGCCGTCGGATTCTGTTCCCCCTGTAAAAAAAACAGCTGTCGGAATCCGTTCCCCCACTCCATTATGAGAGGTGTTTATGTAGTGGCCTAAAAAATCTTATTTTATTTTGTGTGGGATGGAGCTTACCTGGCACTAGTGTAAAATAAATATATTTTCGAGTTTTTGCCTTTTATTGTGATAGGAAAATATGGGATAAAAAAAAAGTAATCAAGCCGGGACTTGAACCTGTTTCACCTAAAAATCATCAGAGCTTAAAGTCAGTGCATTGACCACTAGGCTGTGGAGGCCTATTATTTTCAGCACTTTGATAGATATTAGAAGATCCTCCTTGTGTAAGAAATACAGGGGGAACGGATTCCGACGGCTGTTTTTTGCCGTCGGATTCTGTTCCCCCTGTAAAAAAAACAGCTGTCGGAATCCGTTCCCCCACTCCCATCATGAGAGGTGTTGATGTAGTGGCTTAAAAAATGCATATTTTATTTTGTGTGGGGATCGAGCTTACCTGGCACCAGTGTAATATAAATATATTTTAGAGTTTTTGCCTTTTATTGTGATAGGAAAATATGGGATCAAAAAAAGTCAGCGAGCCGGGACTTGAACTTGTTTCACCTAAAAATCGTCAACTCTTAAAGTCAGTGCATTGACCACTAGGCTGTGGAGGCCTAGTTATTTTCAGCACTTTGATAGATATTAGAAGATCCTCCTTGTGTAAGAAATACAGGGGGAACGGATTCCGACGGCTGTTTTTTGCCGTCGGATTCTGTTCCCCCTGTAAAAAAAACAGCTGTCGGAATCCGTTCCCCCACTCCCATCATGAGAGGTGTTGATGTAGTGGCTTAAAAAATGCATATTCTATTTTGTGTGGGGATCGAGCTTACCTGGCACCAGTGTAATATAAATATATTTTAGAGTTTTTGCCTTTTATTGTGATAGGAAAATATGGGATCAAAAAAAGTCAGCGAGCCGGGACTTGAACTTGTTTCACCTAAAAATCGTCAACTCTTAAAGTCAGTGCATTGACCACTAGGCTGTGGAAGCCTAATCAATTTCAGCACTTTGATAGATATTAGAAGATCCTCCTCGTGTAAGAAATACAGGGGGAACGGATTCCGACGGCTGTTTTTTTGCCGTCGGATTCTGTTCCCCCTGTAAAAAAAACAGCTGTCGGAATCCGTTCCCCCACTCCATTATGAGAGGTGTTTATGTAGTGGCCTAAAAAATCTTATTTTATTTTGTGTGGGATGGAGCTTACCTGGCACTAGTGTAAAATAAATATATTTTCGAGTTTTTGCCTTTTATTGTGATAGGAAAATATGGGATCAAAAAAAAGTCATCAAGCCGGGACTTGAACCTGTTTCACCTAAAAATCATCAGCTTTTAAAGTCAGTGCATTGACCACTAGGCTGTGGAGGCCTAGTTATTTTCAGCACTTTGATAGATATTAGAAGATCCTCCTTGTGTAAGAAATACAGGGGGAACGGATTCCGACGGCTGTTTTTTGCCGTCAGATTCTGTTCCCCCTGTAAAAAAAACAGCTGTCGGAATCCGTTCCCCCAATCCCATCATGAGAGGTGTTGATGTAGTGGCTTAAAAAATGCATATTTTATTTTGTGTGGGGATCGAGCTTACCTGGCACCAGTGTAATATAAATATATTTTAGAGTTTTTGCCTTTTATTGTGATAGGAAAATATGGGATCAAAAAAAGTCAGCTAGCCGGGACTTGAACTTGTTTCACCTAAAAATCGGCAACTCTTAAAGTCAGTGCATTGACCACTAGGCTGAGGAAGCCTAATCAATTTCAGCACTTTGATAGATATTAGAAGATCCTCCTCGTGTAAGAAATACAGGGGGAACGGATTCCGACGGCTGTTTTTTTGCCGTCGGATTCTGTTCCCCCTATAAAAAAAACAGCTGTCGGAATCCGTTCCCCCACTCCCATCATGAGAGGTGTTGATGCAGTGGCTTAAAAAATGCATATTTTATTTTGTGTGGGGATCGAGCTTACCTGGCACCAGTGTAAAATAAATATATTTTAGAGTTTTTGCCTTTTATTGTGATCGGAAAATATGGGATCAAAAAAAGTCAGCGAGCCGGGACTTGAACTTGTTTCACCTAAAAATCGTCAGCTCTTTAAGTCAGTGCATTGACCACTAAGCTGTGGAGGCCTATTATTTTCAGCACTTTGATAGATAATAGAAGATCCTCCTCGTGTAAGAAATACAGGGGGAACGGATTCCGACGGCTGTTTTTTGCCGTCGGATTCTGTTCCCCCTGTAAAAAAAACAGCTGTCGGAATCCGTTCCCCCACTCCCATCATGAGAGGTGTTGATGTAGTGGCTTAAAAAATGCATATTTTATT
This sequence comes from Phoxinus phoxinus, assembly GCF_949152265.1. NCBI lineage: Eukaryota > Metazoa > Chordata > Actinopteri > Cypriniformes > Leuciscidae > Phoxinus > Phoxinus phoxinus. Next base: position 11,791,434 of record NC_136889.1, on the reverse strand, counting down.
TTGTGTGGGGATCGAGCTTACCTGGCACCAGTGTAATATAAATATATTTTAGAGTTTTTGCCTTTTATTGTGATAGGAAAATATGGGATCAAAAAAAGTCAGCTAGCCGGGACTTGAACTTGTTTCACCTAAAAATCGGCAACTCTTAAAGTCAGTGCATTGACCACTAGGCTGTGGAAGCCTAATCATTTTCAGCACTTTGATAGATAATAGAAGATCCTCCTCGTGTAAGAAACACAGGGGGAACGGATTCCGACGGCTGTTTTTTTGACGTCTGATTCTGTTCACCCTGTAAAAAAAACAGCTGTCGGAATCCGTTCCCCCACTCCATTATGAGAGGTGTTTATGTAGTGGCCTAAAAAATCTTATTTTATTTTGTGTGGGATGGAGCTTACCTGGCACCAATGTAAAATAAATATATTTTAGAGTTTTTGCCTTTTATTGTGATAGGAAAATATGGGATCAAAAAAAGTCAGCTAGCCGGGACTTGAACTTGTTTCACCTAAAAATCGGCAACTCTTAAAGTCAGTGCATTGACCACTAGGCTGTGGAAGCCTAATCATTTTCAGCACTTTGATAGATATTAGAAGATCCTCCTTGTGTAAGAAATACAGGGGGAACGGATTCCGATGGCTGTTTTTTGCCGTCGGATTCTGTTCCCCCTGTAAAAAAAACAGCTGTCGGAATCCGTTCCCCCACTCCCATCATGAGAGGTGTTGATGTAGTGGCTTAAAAAATGCATATTTTATTTTGTGTGGGGATCGAGCTTACCTGGCACCAGTGTAAAATAAATATATTTTAGAGTTTTTGCCTTTTATTGTGATAGGAAAATATGGGATCAAAAAAAGTCAGCTAGCCGGGACTTGAACTTGTTTCACCTAAAAATCGGCAACTCTTAAAGTCAGTGCATTGACCACTAGGCTGTGGAAGCCTAATCATTTTCAGCACTTTGATAGATATTAGAAGATCCTCCTCGTGTAAGAAATACAGGGGGAACGGATTCCGACGGCTGTTTTTTTGCCGTCGGATTCTGTTCCCCCTGTAAAAAAAACAGCTGTCGGAATCCGTTCCCCCACTCCAATCATGAGAGGTGTTTATGTAGTGGCTTAAAAAATGCATATTTTATTTTGTGTGGGGATGGAGCTTACCTGGCACCAGTGTAAAATAAATATATTTTCGAGTTTTTGCCTTTTATTGTGATAGGAAAATATGGGATAAAAAAAAAGTCATCAAGCCGGGACTTGAACCTGTTTCACCTAAAAATCATCAGCTCTTAAAGTCAGTGCATTGACCACTAGGCTGTGGAGGCCTAGTTATTTTCAGCACTTTGATAGATATTAGAAGATCCTCCTTGGATTCCGACGGCTGTTTTTTTGCCGTCGGATTCTGTTCCCCCTATAAAAAAAACAGCTGTCGGAATCCGTTCCCCCACTCCCATCATGAGAGGTGTTGATGCAGTGGCTTAAAAAATGCATATTTTATTTTGTGTGGGGATCGAGCTTACCTGGCACCAGTGTAAAATAAATATATTTTAGAGTTTTTGCCTTTTATTGTGATAGGAAAATATGGGATCAAAAAAAGTCAGCGAGCCGGGACTTGAACTTGTTTCACCTAAAAATCGTCAGCTCTTTAAGTCAGTGCATTGACCACTAGGCTGTGGAGGCCTATTATTTTCAGCGCTTTGATAGATAATAGAAGATCCTCCTCGTGTAAGAAATACAGGGGGAACGGATTCCGATGGCTGTTTTTTTGCCGTCGGATTCTGTTCCCCCTGTAAAAAAAACAGCTGTCGGAATCCGTTCCCCCACTCCATTATGAGAGGTGTTTATGTAGTGGCCTAAAAAATCTTATTTTATTTTGTGTGGGATGAAGCTTACCTGGCACTAGTGTAAAATAAATATATTTTCGAGTTTTTGCCTTTTATTGTGATAGGAAAATATGGGATCAAAAAAAAGTCATCAAGCAGGGACTTGAACCTGTTTCACCTAAAAATCATCAGCTCTTAAATTCAGTGCATTGACCACTAGGCTGTGGAGGCCTAGTTATTTTCAGCACTTTGATAGATATTAGAAGATCCTCCTTGAGTAAGAAATACAGGGGGAACGGATTCCGACAGCTGTTTTTTGCCGTCGGATTCTGTTCCCCCTGTAAAAAAAACAGCTGTCGGAATCCGTTCCCGCACTCCCATCATGAGAGGTGTTGATGTAGTGGCTTGAAAAATGCATATTTTATTTTGTGTGGGGATCGAGCTTACCTGGCACCAGTGTAATATAAATATATTTTAGAGTTTTTGCCTTTTATTGTGATAGGAAAATATGGGATCAAAAAAAGTCAGCTAGCCGGGACTTGAACTTGTTTCACCTAAAAATCGGCAACTCTTAAAGTCAGTGCATTGACCACTAGGCTGTGGAAGCCTAATCAATTTCAGCACTTTGATAGATATTAGAAGATCCTCCTCGTGTAAGAAATACAGGGGGAACGGATTCCGACGGCTGTTTTTTTGCCGTCGGATTCTGTTCCCCCTATAAAAAAAACAGCTGTCGGAATCCGTTCCCCCACTTCCATCATGAGAGGTGTTGATGCAGTGGCTTAAAAAATGCATATTTTATTTTGTGTGGGGATCAAGCTTACCTGGCACCAGTGTAAAATAAATATATTTTAGAGTTTTTGCCTTTTATTGTGATAGGAAAATATGGGATCAAAAAAAGTCAGCGAGCCGGGACTTGAACTTGTTTCACCTAAAAATCGTCAGCTCTTTAAGTCAGTGCATTGACCACTAGGCTGTGGAGGCCTATTATTTTCAGCACTTTGATAGATAATAGAAGATCCTCCTCGTGTAAGAAATACAGGGGGAACGGATTCCGACGGCTGTTTTTTGCCGTCGGATTCTGTTCCCCCTGTAAAAAAAACAGCTGTCGGAATCCGTTCCCCCACTCCCATCATGAGAGGTGTTGATGTAGTGGCTTAAAAAATGCATATTTTATTTTGTGTGGGGATCGAGCTTACCTGGCACCAGTGTAATATAAATATATTTTAGAGTTTTTGCCTTTTATTGTGATAGGAAAATATGGGATCAAAAAAAGTCAGCGAGCCGGGACTTGAACTTGTTTCACCTAAAAATCGTCAACTCTTAAAGTCAGTGCATTGACCACTAGGCTGTGGAAGCCTAATCAATTTCAGCACTTTGATAGATATTAGAAGATCCTCCTCGTGTAAGAAATACAGGGGGAACGGATTCCGACGGCTGTTTTTTTGCCGTCGGATTCTGTTCCCCCTATAAAAAAAACAGCTGTCGGAATCCGTTCCCCCACTCCCATCATGAGAGGTGTTGATGCAGTGGCTTAAAAAATGCATATTTTATTTTGTGTGGGGATCGAGCTTACCTGGCACCAGTGTAAAATAAATATATTTTAGAGTTTTTGCCTTTTATTGTGATAGGAAAATATGGGATCAAAAAAAGTCAGCGAGCCGGGACTTGAACTTGTTTCACCTAAAAATCGTCAACTCTTAAAGTCAGTGCATTGACCACTAGGCTGTGGAAGCCTAATCAATTTCAGCACTTTGATAGATATTAGAAGATCCTCCTCGTGTAAGAAATACAGGGGGAACGGATTCCGACGGCTGTTTTTTTGCCGTCGGATTCTGTTCCCCCTGTAAAAAAAACAGCTTTTGGAATCTGTTACCCCACTCCCATTATGATAAGTGTTGATGTAGTGGCTTAAAAATGCATATTTTATTTTGTGTGGGGATGGAGCTTACCTGGCACTAGTGTAAAATAAATAAATTTCAGAGTTTTGCCTTTTATTGTGATAGGAAAATATGGGATCAAAAAAAAGTAATCAAGCCGGGACTTGAACCTGTTTCACCTAAAAATCATCAGATCTTAAAGTCAGTGCATTGACCACTAGGCTGTGGAGGCCTAGTTATTTTCAGCACTTTGATAGATATTAGAAGATCCTCCTTGTGTAAGAAATACAGGGGGAACGGATTCCGACGGCTGTTTTTTGCCGTCGGATTCTGTTCCCCCTGTAAAAAAAACAGCTGTCGGAATCCGTTCCCCCACTCCCATCATGAGAGGTGTTGATGTAGTGGCTTAAAAAATGCATATTTTATTTTGTGTGGGGATCGAGCTTACCTGGCACCAGTGTAATATAAATATATTTTAGAGTTTTTGCCTTTTATTGTGATAGGAAAATATGGGATCAAAAAAAGTCCACAAGCCAGGACTTGAACCTAAGAAAAAAAAAACTTAAGATTTTTCACCTAAAAATCATCCGCTCTTGAAGTCAGTGCACTGACCACTAGGCTGTGGGGGCCTATTAATTAACAGCACTTTGATAGATATTAGAAGATCCTCATTGTTTAAGAAATACAGGGGGAAAAGAATCCGACGGCAAAAAAACATATGTTGGAATCCGTTCCCATTATGAGAAGTGTTGATGTAGTGGCTTGAATAAAGGTTGATAGTATTTTGTTTGTGGATGGAGGTTTACTGTCATCGTTTACATTTAAGCATTTGGCATATTTTTGATCCAGAGCGACGTAGATTGAATTTCATGGTACACATTTTGTATTCTTATCAGTTCCTGCTTTCCCTGGGAATTGAACCTATGACCTTGGCATTGTAAGTACCAATGCTCTACTGTTTGAGCTACAGGAAAGATCTTTAAACAAGTGCATCAGTTTAAGGAATAATTTAATGGAGTTTTTGCTGTTTATTATGATAGCAGAGTACAGGATCAAGAAAAATTACAAACTGGGACTTGAACTCAGGTCACCCAAAGCCCTACACTTCTTAACACCAGTGCACTGACCACTAGGCTATAGGGGTCAATATATCAGCAACAGTTTAATAAATATTAGAACCTCATTATGTATGAAATACAGGGGGAACAGAATTCGACGGCAAAAAAACAGCTGTCGGAATCCGTTCCCCCAATCCAACTATGAGAGGTGTTGGTTTAGTGGCTTACAAAATGCTGATTATATTTTTTGTGTGGGGATGGGGCTTACCTGGCACCAGTGTAAAATAAATACATTTTAGAGTTTTTGCCTTTTATTGTGATAGGAAAATATGGGATCAAAAAAAGTCAGCGAGCCGGGATTTGAACTTGTTTCACCTAAAAATCATCAGCTCTTAAAGTCAGTGCATTGACCACTAGGCTGTGGAGGCCTAATTATTTTCAGCACTTTGATAGATATTAGAATATCCTCCTCGTGTAAGAAATACAGGGGGAACGGATTCAGACGGCTGTTTTTTTGCCGTCGGATTCTGTTCCCCCTGTAAAAAAACCAGCTTTTGGAATCTGTTACCCCACTCCCATTATGATAAGTGTTGATGTAGTGGCTTAAAAATGCATATTTTATTTTGTGTGGGGATGGAGCTTACCTGGCACTAGTGTAAAATAAATAAATTTCAGAGTTTTTGCCTTTTATTGTGATAGGAAAATATGGGATCAAAAAAAAGTAATCAAGCCGGGACTTGAACCTGTTTCACCTAAAAATCATCAGAGCTTAAAGTCAGTGCATTGACCACTAGGCTGTGGAGGCCTATTATTTTCAGCACTTTGATAGATAATAGAAGATCCTCCTCGTGTAAGAAATACAGGGGGAACGGATTCCGACGGCTGTTTTTTTTGCCGTCGGATTCTGTTCCCCCTGTAAAAAAAACAGCTGTCGGAATCCGTTCTACCACTCCATTATGAGAGGTGTTTATGTAGTGGCCTAAAAAATCTTATTTTATTTTGTGTGGGATGGAGCTTACCTGGCACTAGTGTAAAATAAATATATTTTAGAGTTTTTGCCTTTTATTGTGATAGGAAAATATGGGATCAAAAAAAGTCATCAAGCCTGGACTTGAACCTGTTTCACCTAAAAATCATCAGCTCTTTAAGTCAGTGCATTGACCACTAGGCTGTGGAAGCCTAATCATTTTCAGCACTTTGATAGATATTAGAAGATCCTCCTTGTGTAAGAAATACAGGGGGAACGGATTCCGACGGCTGTTTTTTTGCCGTCGGATTCTGTTCCCCCTGTAAAAAAAACAGCTGTCGGAATCCGTTCCCCCACTCCCATCATGAGAGGTGTTGATGTAGTGGCTTAAAAAATGCATATTTTATTTTGTGTGGGGATCGAGCTTACCTGGCACCAGTGTAATATAAATATATTTTAGAGTTTTTGCCTTTTATTGTGATAGGAAAATATGGGATCAAAAAAAGTCAGCTAGCCGGGACTTGAACTTGTTTCACCTAAAAATCGGCAACTCTTAAAGTCAGTGCATTGACCACTAGGCTGTGGAAGCCTAATCATTTTCAGCACTTTGATAGATAATAGAAGATCCTCCTCGTGTAAGAAATACAGGGGGAACGGATTCCGACGGCTGTTTTTTTGCCGTAGGATTCTGTTCCCCCTGTAAAAAAAACAGCTGTCGGAATCCGTTCCCCCACTCCAATCATGAGAGGTGTTTATGTAGTGGCTTAAAAAATGCATATTTTATTTTGTGTGGGGATGGAGTTTACCTGGCACCAGTGTAAAATAAATATATTTTAGAGTTTTTGCCTTTTATTGTGATAGGAAAATATGGAATCAAAAAAAGTCAGAGAGCCGGGACTTGAACTTGTTTCACCTAAAAAACGTCAGCTCTTTAAGTCAGTGCATTGACCACTAGGCTGTGGAGGCCTAGTTATTTTCAGCACTTTGATAGATAATAGAAGATCCTCCTTGTGTAAGAAATACAGGGGGAACGGATTCCGACGGCTGTTTTTTGCCGTCGGATTCTGTTCCCCCTGTAAAAAAAACAGCTGTCGGAATCCGTTCCCCCACTCCCATCATGAGAGGTGTTGATGTAGTGGCTTAAAAAATGCATATTTTATTTTGTGTGGGGATCGAGCTTACCTGGCACCAGTGTAATATAAATATATTTTAGAGTTTTTGCCTTTTATTGTGATAGGAAAATATGGGATCAAAAAAAGTCAGCGAGCCGGGACTTGAACTTGTTTCACCTAAAAATCGTCTACTCTTAAAGTCAGTGCATTGACCACTAGGCTGTGGAAGCCTAATCAATTTCAGCACTTTGATAGATATTAGAAGATCCTCCTCGTGTAAGAAATACAGGGGGAACGGATTCCGACGGCTGTTTTTTTGCTGTCGGATTCTGTTCCCCCTGTAAAAAAAACAGCTGTCGGAATCCGTTCCCCCACTCCATTATGAGAGGTGTTTATGTAGTGGCCTAAAAAATCTTATTTTATTTTGTGTGGGATGGAGCTTACCTGGCACTAGTGTAAAATAAATATATTTTCGAGTTTTTGCCTTTTATTGTGATAGGAAAATATGGAATCAAAAAAAAGTCATCAAGCCGGGACTTGAACCTGTTTCACCTAAAAATCATCAGCTCTTAAAGTCAGTGCATTGACCACTAGGCTGTGGAGGCCTAGTTATTTTCAGCACTTTGATAGATATTAGAAGATCCTCCTTGTGTAAGAAATACAGGGGGAACGGATTCCGACGGCTGTTTTATGCCGTCGGATTCTGTTCCCCCTGTAAAAAAAACAGCTGTCGGAATCCGTTCCCCCACTCCCATCATGAGAGGTGTTGATGTAGTGGCTTAAAAAATGCATATTTTATTTTGTGTGGGGATCGAGCTTACCTGGCACCAGTGTAATATAAATATATTTTAGAGTTTTTGCCTTTTATTGTGATAGGAAAATATGGGATCAAAAAAAGTCAGCAAGCCGGGACTTGAACTTGTTTCACCTAAAAATCGGCAATTCTTAAAGTCAGTGCATTGACCACTAGGCTGTGGAACCCTAATCATTTTCAGCACTTTGATAGATAATAGAAGATCCTCCTCGTGTAAGAAACACAGGGGGAACGGATTCCGACGGCTGTTTTTTTGACGTCTGATTCTGTTCACCCTGTAAAAAAAACAGCTGTCGGAATCCGTTCCCCCACTCCATTATGAGAGGTGTTTATGTAGTGGCCTAAAAAATCTTATTTTATTTTGTGTGGGATGGAGCTTACCTGGCACTAGTGTAAAATAAATATATTTTAGAGTTTTTGCCTTTTATTGTGATAGGAAAATATGGGATCAAAAAAAGTCATCAAGCCGGGACTTGAACCTGTTTCACCTAAAAATCATCAGCTCTTTAAGTCAGTGCATTGACCACTAGGCTGTGGAAGCCTAATCATTTTCAGCACTTTGATAGATATTAGAAGATCCTCCTTGTGTAAGAAATACAGGGGGAACGGATTCCGACGGCTGTTTTTTTGCCGTCGGATTCTGTTCCCCCTGTAAAAAAAACAGCTGTCGGAATCCGTTCCCCCACTCCCATCATGAGAGGTGTTGATGTAGTGGCTTAAAAAATGCATATTTTATTTTGTGTGGGGATCGAGCTTACCTGGCACCAGTGTAATATAAATATATTTTAGAGTTTTTGCCTTTTATTGTGATAGGAAAATATGGGATCAAAAAAAGTCAGCTAGCCGGGACTTGAACTTGTTTCACCTAAAAATCGGCAACTCTTAAAGTCAGTGCATTGACCACTAGGCTGTGGAAGCCTAATCATTTTCAGCACTTTGATAGATAATAGAAGATCCTCCTCGTGTAAGAAATACAGGGGGAACGGATTCCGACGGCTGTTTTTTTGCCGTAGGATTCTGTTCCCCCTGTAAAAAAAACAGCTGTCGGAATCCGTTCCCCCACTCCAATCATGAGAGGTGTTTATGTAGTGGCTTAAAAAATGCATATTTTATTTTGTGTGGGGATGGAGTTTACCTGGCACCAGTGTAAAATAAATATATTTTAGAGTTTTTGCCTTTTATTGTGATAGGAAAATATGGAATCAAAAAAAGTCAGAGAGCCGGGACTTGAACTTGTTTCACCTAAAAAACGTCAGCTCTTTAAGTCAGTGCATTGACCACTAGGCTGTGGAGGCCTAGTTATTTTCAGCACTTTGATAGATATTAGAAGATCCTCCTTGTGTAAGAAATACAGGGGGAACGGATTCCGACGGCTGTTTTATGCCGTCGGATTCTGTTCCCCCTGTAAAAAAAACAGCTGTCGGAATCCGTTCCCCCACTCCCATCATGAGAGGTGTTGATGTAGTGGCTTAAAAAATGCATATTTTATTTTGTGTGGGGATCGAGCTTACCTGGCACCAGTGTAATATAAATATATTTTAGAGTTTTTGCCTTTTATTGTGATAGGAAAATATGGGATCAAAAAAAGTCAGCAAGCCGGGACTTGAACTTGTTTCACCTAAAAATCGGCAATTCTTAAAGTCAGTGCATTGACCACTAGGCTGTGGAACCCTAATCATTTTCAGCACTTTGATAGATAATAGAAGATCCTCCTCGTGTAAGAAATACAGGGGGAACAGATTCCGACGGCTGTTTTTTTGACGTCTGATTCTGTTCACCCTGTAAAAAAAACAGCTGTCGGAATCCGTTCCCCCACTCCATTATGAGAGGTGTTTATGTAGTGGCCTAAAAAATCTTATTTTATTTTGTGTGGGATGGAGCTTACCTGGCACCAGTGTAAAATAAATATATTTTAGAGTTTTTGCCTTTTATTGTGATAGGAAAATATGGGATCAAAAAAAGTCAGCTAGCCGGGACTTGAACTTGTTTCACCTAAAAATCGGCAACTCTTAAAGTCAGTGCATTGACCACTAGGCTGTGGAAGCCTAATCAATTTCAGCACTTTGATAGATATTAGAAGATCCTCCTCGTGTAAGAAATACAGGGGGAACGGATTCCGACGGCTGTTTTTTTGCCGTCGGATTCTGTTCCCCCTATAAAAAAAACAGCTGTCGGAATCCGTTCCCCCACTCCCATCATGAGAGGTGTTGATGCAGTGGCTTAAAAAATGCATATTTTATTTTGTGTGGGGATCGAGCTTACCTGGCACCAGTGTAAAACAAATATATTTTAGAGTTTTTGCCTTTTATTGTGATAGGAAAATATGGGATCAAAAAAAGTCAGCGAGCCGGGACTTGAACTTGTTTCACCTAAAAATCGTCAGCTCTTAAAGTCAGTGCATTGACCACTAGGCTGTGGAGGCCTATTATTTTCAGCACTTTGATAGATAATAGAAGATCCTCCTCGTGTAAGAAATACAAGGGGAACGGATTCCGACGGCTGTTTTTTGCCGTCGGATTCTGTTCCCCCTGTAAAAAAAACAGCTGTCGGAATCCGTTCCCCCACTCCCATCATGAGAGGTGTTGATGTAGTGGCTTAAAAAATGCATATTTTATTTTGTGTGGGGATCGAGCTTACCTGGCACCAGTGTAAAATAAATATATTTTAGAGTTTTTGCCTTTTATTGTGATAGGAAAATATGGGATCAAAAAAAGTCCACAAGCCAGGACTTGAACCTAAGAAAAAAAAAACTTAAGATTTTTCACCTAAAAATCATCCGCTCTTGAAGTCATTGCACTGACCACTAGGCTGTGGGGGCCTATTAATTAACAGCACTTTGATAGATATTAGAAGATCCTCATTGTTTAAGAAATACAGGGGGAAAAGAATCCGACAGCAAAAAAACATATGTTGGAATCCGTTCCCATTATGAGAAGTGTTGATGTAGTGGCTTGAATAAAGGTTGATAGTATTTTGTTTGTGGATGGAGGTTTACTGTCATCGTTTACATTTAAGCATTTGGCATATTTTTGATCCAGAGCGACGTAGATTGAATTTCATGGTACACATTTTGTATTCTTATCAGTTCCTGCTTTCCCTGGGAATCGAACCTATGACCTTGGCATTGTAAGTACCAATGCTCTACTGTTTGAGCTACAGGAAAGATCTTTAAATAAGTGCATCAGTTTAAGGAATAATTTAATGGAGTTTTTGCTGTTTATTATGATAGCAGAGTACAGGATCAAGAAAAATTACAAACTGGGACTTGAACTCAGGTCACCCAAAGCCCTACACTTCTTAACACCAGTGCACTGACCACTAGGCTATAGGGGTCAATATATCAGCAACAGTTTAATAAATATTAGAACCTCATTGTGTATGAAATACAGGGGGAACAGAATTCGACGGCAAAAAAACAGCTGTCGGAATCCGTTCCCCCAATCCAACTATGAGAGGTGTTGGTTTAGTGGCTTACAAAATGCTGATTATATTTTTTGTGTGGGGATGGGGCTTACCTGGCACCAGTGTAAAATAAATACATTTTAGAGTTTTTGCCTTTTATTGTGATAGGAAAATATGGGATCAAAAAAAGTCAGCGAGCCGGGATTTGAACTTGTTTCACCTAAAAATCATCAGCTCTTAAAGTCAGTGCATTGACCACTAGGCTGTGGAGGCCTCATTATTTTCAGCACTTTGATAGATATTAGAAGATCCTCCTCGTGTAAGAAATACAGGGGGAACGGATTCCGACGGCTGTTTTTTTGCCGTCGGATTCTGTTCCCCCTATAAAAAAAACAGCTGTCGGAATCCGTTCCCCCACTCCAATCATGAGAGGTGTTTATGTAGTGGCTTAAAAAATGCATATTTTATTTTGTGTGGGGATGGAGCTTACCTGGCACCAGTGTAATATAAATATATTTTAGAGTTTTTGCCTTTTATTGTGATAGGAAAATATGGGATCAAAAAAAGTCAGCGAGCCGGGACTTGAACTTGTTTCACCTAAAAATCTTCAACTCTTAAAGTCAGTGCATTGACCACTAGGCTGTGGTAACCTAATCAATTTCAGCACTTTGATAGATATTAGAAGATCCTCCTCGTGTAAGAAATACAGGGGGAACGGATTCCGACGGCTGTTTTTTTGCCGTCGGATTCTGTTCCCCCTATAAAAAAAACAGCTGTCGGAATCCGTTCCCCCACTCCCATCATGAGAGGTGTTGATGCAGTGGCTTAAAAAATGCATATTTTATTTTGTGTGGTTATCGAGCTTACCTGGCACCAGTGTAAAATAAATATATTTTAGAGTTTTTGCCTTTTATTGTGATAGGAAAATATGGGATCAAAAAAAGTCAGCGAGCCGGGACTTGAACTTGTTTCACCTAAAAATCGTCAACTCTTAAAGTCAGTGCATTGACCACTAGGCTGTGGAAGCCTAATCATTTTCAGCACTTTGATAGATATTAGAAGATCCTCCTCGTGTAAGAAATACAGGGGGAACGGATTCCGACGGCTGTTTTTTTGCCGTCGGATTCTGTTCCCCCTGTAAAAAAAACAGCTGTCGGAATCCGTTCCCCCACTCCATTATGAGAGGTGTTTATGTAGTGGCCTAAAAAATCTTATTTTATTTTGTGTGGGATGGAGCTTACCTGGCACTAGTGTAAAATAAATATATTTTCGAGTTTTTGCCTTTTATTGTGATAGGAAAATATGGGATCAAAAAAAAGTCATCAAGCCGGGACTTGAACCTGTTTCACCTAAAAATCATCAGCTCTTAAAGTCAGTGCATTGACCACTAGGCTGTGGAGGCCTAGTTATTTTCAGCACTTTGATAGATATTAGAAGATCCTCCTTGTCTAAGAAATACAAGGGGAACGGATTCCGACGGCTGTTTTTTGCCGTCGGATTCTGTTCCCCCTGTAAAAAAAACAGCTGTCGGAATCCGTTCCCCCACTCCCATCATGAGAGGTGTTGATGTAGTGGCTTAAAAAATGCATATTTTATTTTGTGTGGTGATCGAGTTTACCTGGCACCAGTGTAAAATAAATATATTTTAGAGTTTTTGCCTTTTATTGTGATAGGAAAATATGGGATCAAAAAAAGTCCACAAGCCAGGACTTGAACCTAAGAAAAAAAAAACTTACGATTTTTCACCTAAAAATCATCCGCTCTTGAAGTCAGTGCACTGACCACTAGGCTGTGGGGGCCTATTAATTAACAGCACTTTGATAGATATTAGAAGATCCTCATTGTTTAAGAAATACAGGGGGAAAAGAATCCGACAGCAAAAAAACATATGTTGGAATCCGTTCCCATTATGAGAAGTGTTGATGTAGTGGCTTGAATAAAGGTTGATAGTATTTTGTTTGTGGATGGAGGTTTACTGTCATCGTTTACATTTAAGCATTTGGCATATTTTTGATCCAGAGCGACGTAGATTGAATTTCATGGTACACATTTTGTATTCTTATCAGTTCCTGCTTTCCCTGGGAATCGAACCTATGACCTTGGCATTGTAAGTACCAATGCTCTACTGTTTGAGCTACAGGAAAGATCTTTAAATAAGTGCATCAGTTTAAGGAATAATTTAATGGAGTTTTTGCTGTTTATTATGATAGCAGAGTACAGGATCAAGAAAAATTACAAACTGGGACTTGAACTCAGGTCACCCAAAGCCCTACACTTCTTAACACCAGTGCACTGACCACTAGGCTATAGGGGTCAATATATCAGCAACAGTTTAATAAATATTAGAACCTCATTGTGTATGAAATACAGGGGGAACAGAATTCGACGGCAAAAAAACAACTGTCGGAATCCGTTCCCCCAATCCAACTATGAGAGGTGTTGGTTTAGTGGCTTACAAAATGCTGATTATATTTTTTGTGTGGGGATGGGGCTTACCTGGCACCAGTGTAAAATAAATACATTTTAGAGTTTTTGCCTTTTATTGTGATAGGAAAATATGGGATCAAAAAAAGTCAGCGAGCCGGGATTTGAACCTGTTTCACCTAAAAATCATCAGCTCTTAAAGTCAGTGCATTGACCACTAGGCTGTGGAGGCCTAATTATTTTCAGCACTTTGATAGATGTTAGAAGATCCTCCTCGTGTAAGAAATACAGGGGGAACGGATTCCGACGGCTGTTTTTTTGCCGTCGGATTCTGTTCCCCCTGTAAAAAAAACAGCTTTTGGAATCTGTTACCCCACTCCCATTATGATAAGTGTTGATGTAGTGGCTTAAAAATGCATATTTTATTTTGTGTGGGGATGGAGCTTACCTGGCACTAGTGTAAAATAAATAAATTTCAGAGTTTTTGCCTTTTATTGTGATAGGAAAATATGGGATCAAAAAAAAGTCATCAAGCCGGGACTTGAACCTGTTTCACCTAAAAATCATCAGCTCTTAAAGTCAGTGCATTGACCACTAGGCTGTGGAGGCCTAGTTATTTTCAGCACTTTGATAGATATTAGAAGATCCTCCTTGTGTAAGAAATACAAAGGGAACGGATTCCGACGGCTGTTTTTTGCCGTCGGATTCTGTTCCCCCTGTAAAAAAAACAGCTGTCGGAATCAGTTCCCCCACTCCCATCATGAGAGGTGTTGATGTAGTGGCTTAAAAAATGCATATTTTATTTTGTGTGGGGATCGAGCTTACCTGGCACCAGTGTAATATAAATATATTTTAGAGTTTTTGCCTTTTATTGTGATAGGAAAATATGGGATTAAAAAAGTCAGCTAGCCGGGACTTGAACTTGTTTCACCTAAAAATCATCAGCTCTTAAAGTCAGTGCATTGACCAATAGGCTGTGGTAACCTAATCAATTTCAGCACTTTGATAGATATTAGAAGATCCTCCTCGTGTAAGAAATACAGGGGGAACGGATTCCGACGGCTGTTTTTTTGCCGTCGGATTCTGTTCCCCCTATAAAAAAAACAGCTGTCGGAATCCGTTCCCCCACTCCCATCATGAGAGGTGTTGATGCAGTGGCTTAAAAAATGCATATTTTATTTTGTGTGGGGATCGAGCTTACTTGGCACCAGTGTAAAATAAATATATTTTAGAGTTTTTGCCTTTTATTGTGATAGGAAAATATGGGATCAAAAAAAGTCAGCGAGCCGGGACTTGAACTTGTTTCACCTAAAAATCGTCAGCTCTTTAAGTCAGTGCATTGACCACTATAGGCTGTGGAGGCCTAGTTATTTTCAGCACTTTGATAGATATTAGAAGATCCTCCTCGTGTAAGAAATACAGGGGGAACGGATTCCGACGGCTGTTTTTTTGCCGTCGGATTCTGTTCCCCCTATCAAAAAAAACAGCTGTCGGAATCCGTTCCCCCACTCCCATCATGAGAGGTGTTGATGCAGTGGCTTAAAAAATGCATATTTTATTTTGTGTGGGGATCGAGCTTACCTGGCACCAGTGTAATATAAATATATTTTAGAGTTTTTGCCTTTTATTGTGATAGGACAATATGGGATCAAAAAAAGTCAGCTAGCCGGGACTTGAACTTGTTTCACCTAAAAATCGGCAACTCTTAAAGTCAGTGCATTGACCACTAGGCTGTGGAAGCCTAATCATTTTCAGCACTTTGATAGATAATAGAAGATCCTCCTCGTGTAAGAAACACAGGGGGAACGGATTCCGACGGCTGTTTTTTTGACGTCTGATTCTGTTCACCCTGTAAAAAAAACAGCTGTCGGAATCCGTTCCCCCACTCCATTATGAGAGGTGTTTATGTAGTGGCCTAAAAAATCTTATTTTATTTTGTGTGGGGATGGAGCTTACCTGGCACCAGTGTAAAATAAATATATTTTCGAGTTTTTGCCTTTTATTGTGATAGGAAAATATGGGATAAAAAAAAAGTCATCAAGCCGGGACTTGAACCTGTTTCACCTAAAAATCATCAGCTCTTAAAGTCAGTGCATTGACCACTAGGCTGTGGAGGCCTAGTTATTTTCAGCACTTTGATAGATATTAGAAGATCCTCCTTGGATTCCGACGGCTGTTTTTTGCCGTCGGATTCTGTTCCCCCTGTAAAAAAAACAGCTGTCGGAATCCGTTCCCCCACTCCCATCATGAGAGGTGTTGATGTAGTGGCTTAAAAAATGCATATTTTATTTTGTGTGGGGATCGAGCTTACCTGGCACCAGTGTAAAATAAATATATTTTTGAGTTTTTGCCTTTTATTGTGATAGGAAAATATGGGATCAAAAAAAAGTCATCAAGCCGGGACTTGAACCTGTTTCACCTAAAAATCATCAGCTCTTAAAGTCAGTGCATTGACCACTAGGCTGTGGAGGCCTAGTTATTTTCAGCACTTTGATAGATATTAGAAGATCCTCCTTGTGTAAGAAATACAGGGGGAACGGATTCCGACGGCTGTTTTTTGCCGTCGGATTCTGTTCCCCCTGTAAAAAAAACAGCTGTCGGAATCCGTTCCCCCACTCCCATCATGAGAGGTGTTGATGTAGTGGCTTAAAAAATGCATATTTTATTTTGTGTGGGGATCGAGCTTACCTGGCACCAGTGTAATATAAATATATTTTAGAGTTTTTGCCTTTTATTGTGATAGGAAAATATGGGATCAAAAAAAGTCAGCGAGCCGGGACTTGAACTTGTTTCACCTAAAAATCGTCAACTCTTAAAGTCAGTGCATTGACCACTAGGCTGTGGAAGCCTAATCAATTTCAGCACTTTGATAGATATTAGAAGATCCTCCTCGTGTAAGAAATACAGGGGGAACGGATTCCGACGGCTGTTTTTTTGCCGTCGGATTCTGTTCCCCCTATAAAAAAAACAGCTGTCGGAATCCGTTCCCCCACTCCCATCATGAGAGGTGTTGATGCAGTGGCTTAAAAAATGCATATTTTATTTTGTGTGGGGATCGAGCTTACCTGGCACCAGTGTAAAATAAATATATTTTAGAGTTTTTGCCTTTTATTGTGATAGGAAAATATGGGATCAAAAAAAGTCAGCGAGCCGGGACTTGAACTTGTTTCACCTAAAAATCGTCAGCTCTTTAAGTCAGTGCATTGACCACTAGGCTGTGGAGGCCTATTATTTTCAGCGCTTTGATAGATAATAGAAGATCCTCCTCGTGTAAGAAATACAGGGGGAACGGATTCCGATGGCTGTTTTTTTGCCGTCGGATTCTGTTCCCCCTGTAAAAAAAACAGCTGTCGGAATCCGTTCCCCCACTCCATTATGAGAGGTGTTTATGTAGTGGCCTAAAAAATCTTATTTTATTTTGTGTGGGATGGAGCTTACCTGGCACTAGTGTAAAATAAATATATTTTCGAGTTTTTGCCTTTTATTGTGATAGGAAAATATGGGATCAAAAAAAAGTCATCAAGCAGGGACTTGAACCTGTTTCACCTAAAAATCATCAGCTCTTAAATTCAGTGCATTGACCACTAGGCTGTGGAGGCCTAGTTATTTTCAGCACTTTGATAGATATTAGAAGATCCTCCTTGAGTAAGAAATACAGGGGGAACGGATTCCGACAGCTGTTTTTTGCCGTCGGATTCTGTTCCCCCTGTAAAAAAAACAGCTGTCGGAATCCGTTCCCGCACTCCCATCATGAGAGGTGTTGATGTAGTGGCTTGAAAAATGCATATTTTATTTTGTGTGGGGATCGAGCTTACCTGGCACCAGTGTAATATAAATATATTTTAGAGTTTTTGCCTTTTATTGTGATAGGAAAATATGGGATCAAAAAAAGTCAGCGAGCCGGGACTTGAACTTGTTTCACCTAAAAATCGTCAGCTCTTTAAGTCAGTGCATTGACCACTAGGCTGTGGAGGCCTATTATTTTCAGCACTTTGATAGATAATAGAAGATCCTCCTCGTGTAAGAAATACAGGGGGAACGGATTCCGACGGCTGTTTTTTGCCGTCGGATTCTGTTCCCCCTATAAAAAAAACAGCTGTCGGAATCCGTTCCCCCACTCCCATCATGAGAGGTGTTGATGCAGTGGCTTAAAAAATGCATATTTTATTTTGTGTGGGGATCGAGCTTACCTGGCACCAGTGTAAAATAAATATATTTTAGAGTTTTTGCCTTTTATTGTGATAGGAAAATATGGGATCAAAAAAAGTCAGCGAGCCGGGACTTGAACTTGTTTCACCTAAAAATCGTCAACTCTTAAAGTCAGTGCATTGACCACTAGGCTGTGGAAGCCTAATCAATTTCAGCACTTTGATAGATATTAGAAGATCCTCCTCGTGTAAGAAATACAGGGGGAACGGATTCCGACGGCTGTTTTTTTGCCGTCGGATTCTGTTCCCCCTGTAAAAAAAACAGCTTTTGGAATCTGTTACCCCACTCCCATTATGATAAGTGTTGATGTAGTGGCTTAAAAATGCATATTTTATTTTGTGTGGGGATGGAGCTTACCTGGCACTAGTGTAAAATAAATAAATTTCAGAGTTTTTGCCTTTTATTGTGATAGGAAAATATGGGATCAAAAAAAAGTAATCAAGCCGGGACTTGAACCTGTTTCACCTAAAAATCATCAGATCTTAAAGTCAGTGCATTGACCACTAGGCTGTGGAGGCCTAGTTATTTTCAGCACTTTGATAGATATTAGAAGATCCTCCTTGTGTAAGAAATACAGGGGGAACGGATTCCGACGGCTGTTTTTTGCCGTCGGATTCTGTTCCCCCTGTAAAAAAAACAGCTGTCGGAATCCGTTCCCCCACTCCCATCATGAGAGGTGTTGATGTAGTGGCTTAAAAAATGCATATTTTATTTTGTGTGGGGATCGAGCTTACCTGGCACCAGTGTAAAATAAATATATTTTAGAGTTTTTGCCTTTTATTGTGATAGGAAAATATGGGATCAAAAAAAGTCCACAAGCCAGGACTTGAACCTAAGAAAAAAAAAACTTAAGATTTTTCACCTAAAAATCATCCGCTCTTGAAGTCAGTGCACTGACCACTAGGCTGTGGGGGCCTATTAATTAACAGCACTTTGATAGATATTAGAAGATCCTCATTGTTTAAGAAATACAGGGGGAAAAGAATCCGACGGCAAAAAAACATATGTTGGAATCCGTTCCCATTATGAGAAGTGTTGATGTAGTGGCTTGAATAAAGGTTGATAGTATTTTGTTTGTGGATGGAGGTTTACTGTCATCGTTTACATTTAAGCATTTGGCATATTTTTGATCCAGAGCGACGTAGATTGAATTTTATGGTACACATTTTGTATTCTTATCAGTTCCTGCTTTCCCTGGGAATTGAACCTATGACCTTGGCATTGTAAGTACCAATGCTCTACTGTTTGAGCTACAGGAAAGATCTTTAAACAAGTGCATCAGTTTAAAGTCCCTGTAAAGGCAATTCTAAAAAAAAATTCTAAACACATTATAAATGTTAGAAATGTATTGCTAAAACATATTACAAAGACTGTGAACTGCGAAGTACTGAATTGTGGAGTTAGACCGTTAAACAGTTTTTCACCATTGCTATTTTCCGGATTTTTTGGGCGGGGCTAAAACGGGGGCTCGATGACGCACTGGAGCCCCTGAGCTCCTGGACACGCCCCTACTTGATGACGCACTGGAGCCCCTGAGCCTGGCCGCTCTCTAACAAAATAAACAGAGCACATTCGCATCAGTTTGGCGCTCAATCGCGAGTTACTGTCAGTACTATTGTAACTACAGCCTACAGTTTGCTAGTTAGCTATGCCTTCGTCACGGAAATGCGTACTACCTGGATGCGATCATGTACGAAACAGATCGGTGTCCTTATTTACATTTCCTAAAAACGATCACATCAAGAAGAGGTGGATTAATTTTGTGAAGAGCCACCTTGATGGAGAGCTGAGGATCACCACCAAAACCCGCCTCTGTAGTGATCATTTTACACGGGATAGTTTTATAAACTTTCGTCGGAGACAACTGGGATGCTCTGATAATCCGCTCTTACTGGTGAATGTGGCCGAACCGACTATCTCCCGCCTCGGCCGTCATCCTCCCGTCGCGCCGACACCTGGTGCCATCCTCGGCAGTGCGTGCCCACCAATGAGGGTAGGCTGCCTTGTGTGCTTATGTTATAATTATAGTAGGTAGTCCACAGTAAGTAGGCTACTAAATTCTGCAACACTCTAACGTGATTTTTTTGTTTATTTATATGATCAATATGATTCCTTAGCCAAGTAATTTAAACTATTATCTGTTCACAAAGCAGTCCCTTCCGACCACAAAAGAGACCGAGTCTTTCATGCATAAAGTCACTCGAGAAGTTGGATGTCAGTCAGACAGGTTTCAGCGCAGCCGGCGGACACGCCCCCAGCGTTTGAGAGCAGAGACCACTGCTCATTTTTTCAAGATTTTAATAGCTTATTTTATGTACTTGCCGGCTTTTTTTATCATTCAAATTTGGCTGGGTGGCTAATAACACATTTTTCTGTGATATGACAAACTCAGAACACATACTTAATTTTGACTTTACAGGGACTTTAAGGAATAATTTAATGGAGTTTTTGCTGTTTATTATGATAGCAGAGTACAGGATCAAGAAAAATTACAAACTGGGACTTGAACTCAGGTCACCCAAAGCCCTACACTTCTTAACACCAGTGCACTGACCACTAGGCTATAGGGGTCAATATATCAGCAACAGTTTAATAAATATTAGAACCTCATTATGTATGAAATACAGGGGGAACAGAATTCGACGGCAAAAAAACAGCTGTCGGAATCCGTTCCCCCAATCCAACTATGAGAGGTGTTGGTTTAGTGGCTTACAAAATGCTGATTATATTTTTTGTGTGGGGATGGGGCTTACCTGGCACCAGTGTAAAATAAATACATTTTAGAGTTTTTGCCTTTTATTGTGATAGGAAAATATGGGATCAAAAAAAGTCAGCGAGCCGGGATTTGAACTTGTTTCACCTAAAAATCATCAGCTCTTAAAGTCAGTGCATTGACCACTAGGCTGTGGAGGACTAATTATTTTCAGCACTTTGATAGATATTAGAAGATCCTCCTCGTGTAAGAAATACAGGGGGAACGGATTCAGACGGCTGTTTTTTTGCCGTCGGATTCTGTTCCCCCTGTAAAAAAAACAGCTTTTGGAATCTGTTCCCCCACTCCCATTATGATAAGTGTTGATGTAGTGGCTTAAAAATGCATATTTTATTTTGTGTGGGGATGGAGCTTACCTGGCACTAGTGTAAAATAAATAAATTTCAGAGTTTTTGCCTTTTATTGTGATAGGAAAATATGGGATCAAAAAAAAGTAATCAAGCCGGGACTTGAACCTGTTTCACCTAAAAATCATCAGAGCTTAAAGTCAGTGCATTGACCACTAGGCTGTGGAGGCCTATTATTTTCAGCACTTTGATAGATAATAGAAGATCCTCCTCGTGTAAGAAATACAGGGGGAACGGATTCCGACGGCTGTTTTTTGCCGTCGGATTCTGTTCCCCCTGTAAAAAAACCAGCTGTCGGAATCCGTTCCCCCACTCCCATCATGAGAGGTGTTGATGTAGTGGCTTAAAAATGCATATTTTATTTTGTGTGGGGATCGAGCTTACCTGGCACCAGTGTAATATAAATATATTTTAGAGTTTTTGCCTTTTATTGTGATAGGAAAATATGGGATCAAAAAAAGTCAGCGAGCCGGGACTTGAACTTGTTTCACCTAAAAATCATCAACTCTTAAAGTCAGTGCATTGACCACTAGGCTGTGGAAGCCTAATCAATTTCAGCACTTTGATAGATATTAGAAGATCCTCCTCGTGTAAGAAATACAGGGGGAACGGATTCCGACGGCTGTTTTTTTGCCGTCGGATTCTGTTCCCCCTATAAAAAAAACAGCTGTCGGAATCCGTTCCCCCACTCCCATCATGAGAGGTGTTGATGCAGTGGCTTAAAAAATGCATATTTTATTTTGTGTGGGGATCGAGCTTACCTGGCACCAGTGTAAAATAAATATATTTTAGAGTTTTTGCCTTTTATTGTGATAGGAAAATATGGGATCAAAAAAAGTCAGCGAGCCGGGACTTGAAATTGTTTCACCTAAAAATCGTCAACTCTTAAAGTCAGTGCATTGACCACTACGCTGTGGAAGCCTAATCAATTTCAGCACTTTGATAGATATTAGAAGATCCTCCTCGTGTAAGAAATACAGGGGGAACGGATTCCGACGGCTGTTTTTTTGCTGTCGGATTCTGTTCCCCCTATAAAAAAAACAGCTGTCGGAATCCGTTCCCCCACTCCATTATGAGAGGTGTTTATGTAGTGGCCTAAAAAATCTTATTTTATTTTGTGTGGGATGGAGCTTACCTGGCACCAATGTAAAATAAATATATTTTAGAGTTTTTGCCTTTTATTGTGATAGGAAAATATGGGATCAAAAAAAGTCAGCTAGCCGGGACTTGAACTTGTTTCACCTAAAAATCGGCAACTCTTAAAGTCAGTGCATTGACCACTAGGCTGTGGAAGCCTAATCATTTTCAGCACTTTGATAGATATTAGAAGATCCTCCTCGTGTAAGAAATACAGGGGGAACGGATTCCGACGGCTGTTTTTTTGCCGTCGGATTCTGTTCCCCCTGTAAAAAAAACAGCTGTCGGAATCCGTTCCCCCACTCCATTATGAGAGGTGTTTATGTAGTGGCCTAAAAAATCTTATTTTATTTTGTGTGGGATGGAGCTTACCTGGCACTAGTGTAAAATAAATATATTTTCGAGTTTTTGCCTTTTATTGTGATAGGAAAATATGGGATCAAAAAAAAGTCATCAAGCCGGGACTTGAACCTGTTTCACCTAAAAATCATCAGCTCTTAAAGTCAGTGCATTGACCACTAGGCTGTGGAGGCCTAGTTATTTTCAGCACTTTGATAGATATTAGAAGATCCTCCTTGTGTAAGAAATACAGGGGGAACGGATTCCGACGGCTGTTTTTTGCCGTCGGATTCTGTTCCCCCTGTAAAAAAAACAGCTGTCGGAATCCGTTCCCCCACTCCCATCATGAGAGGTGTTGATGTAGTGGCTTAAAAAATGCATATTTTATTTTGTGTGGGGATCGAGTTTACCTGGCACCAGTGTAAAATAAATATATTTTAGAGTTTTTGCCTTTTATTGTGATAGGAAAATATGGGATCAAAAAAAGTCCACAAGCCAGGACTTGAACCTAAGAAAAAAAAACCTTAAGATTTTTCACCTAAAAATCATCCGCTCTTGAAGTCAGTGCACTGACCACTAGGCTGTGGGGGCCTATTAATTAAAAGCACTTTGATAGATATTAGAAGATCCTCATTGTTTAAGAAATACAGGGGGAAAAGAATCCGACAGCAAAAAAACTTATGTTGGAATCCGTTCCCATTATGAGAAGTGTTGATGTAGTGGCTTGAATAAAGGTTGATAGTATTTTGTTTGTGGATGGAGGTTTACTGTCATCGTTTACATTTAAGCATTTGGCATATTTTTGATCCAGAGCGACGTAGATTGAATTTCATGGTACACATTTTGTATTCTTATCAGTTCCTGCTTTCCCTGGGAATCGAACCTATGACCTTGGCATTGTAAGTACCAATGCTCTACTGTTTGAGCTACAGGAAAGATCTTTAAATAAGTGCATCAGTTTAAGGAATAATTTAATGGAGTTTTTGTTGTTTATTATGATAGCAGAGTACAGGATCAAGAAAAATTACAAACTGTGACTTGAACTCAGGTCACCCAAAGCCCTACACTTCTTTACACCAGTGCACTGACCACTAGGCTATAGGGGTCAATATATCAGCAACAGTTTAATAAATATTAGAACCTCATTGTGTATGAAATACAGGGGGAACAGAATTCGACGGCAAAAAAACAGCTGTCGGAATCCGTTCCCCCAATCCAACTATGAGAGGTGTTGGTTTAGTGGCTTACAAAATGCTGATTATATTTTTTGTGTGGGGATGGGGCTTACCTGGCACCAGTGTAAAATAAATACATTTTAGAGTTTTTGCCTTTTATTGTGATAGGAAAATATGGGATCAAAAAAAGTCAGCGAGCCGGGATTTGAACCTGTTTCACCTAAAAATCATCAGCTCTTAAAGTCAGTGCATTGACCACTAGGCTGTGGAGGCCTAATTATTTTCAGCACTTTGATAGATATTAGAAGATCCTCCTCGTGTAAGAAATACAGGGGGAACGGATTCCGACGGCTGTTTTTTTGCCGTCGGATTCTGTTCCCCCTGTAAAAAAAACAGCTTTTGGAATCTGTTACCCCACTCCCATTATGATAAGTGTTGATGTAGTGGCTTAAAAATGCATATTTTATTTTGTGTGGGGATGGAGCTTACCTGGCACTAGTGTAAAATAAATAAATTTCAGAGTTTTTGCCTTTTATTGTGATAGGAAAATATGGGATCAAAAAAAAGTCATCGAGCCGGGACTTGAACCTGTTTCACCTAAAAATCATCAGCTCTTAAAGTCAGTGCATTGACCACTAGGCTGTGGAGGCCTAGTTATTTTCAGCACTTTGATACTTATTAGAAGATCCTCCTTGTGTAAGAAATACAAAGGGAACGGATTCCGACGGCTGTTTTTTGCCGTCGGATTCTGTTCCCCCTGTAAAAAAAACAGCTGTCGGAATCCGTTCCCCCACTCCCATCTTGAGAGGTGTTGATGTAGTGGCTTAAAAAATGCATATTTTATTTTGTGTGGGGATCGAGCTTACCTGGCACCAGTGTAATATAAATATATTTTAGAGTTTTTGCCTTTTATTGTGATAGGAAAATATGGGATCAAAAAAAGTCAGCGAGCCGGGACTTGAACTTGTTTCACCTAAAAATCGTCAACTCTTAAAGTCAGTGCATTGACCACTAGGCTGTGGAGGCCTATTATTTTCAGCACTTTGATAGATAATAGAAGATCCTCCTCGTGTAAGAAATACAGGGGGAACGGATTCCGACGGCTGTTTTTTTGCCGTCGGATTCTGTTCCCCCTGTAAAAAAAACAGCTGTCGGAATCCGTTCCCCCACTCCATTATGAGAGGTGTTTATGTAGTGGCCTAAAAAATCTTATTTTATTTTGTGTGGGATGGAGCTTACCTGGCACTAGTGTAAAATAAATATATTTTCGAGTTTTTGCCTTTTATTGTGATAGGATAATATGGGATCAAAAAAAAGTCATCAAGCCGGGACTTGAACCTGTTTAACCTAAAAATCATCAGCTCTTAAAGTAAGTGCATTGACCACTAGGCTGTGGAGGCCTATTTATTTTCAGCACTTTGATAGATATTAGAAGATCCTCCTTGTGTAAGAAATAGAGGGGGAACGGATTCCGACGGCTGTTTTTTGCCGTCGGATTCTGTTCCCCCTGTAAAAAAAACAGCTGTCGGAATCCGTTCCCCCACTCCCATCATGAGAGGTGTTGATGTAGTGGCTTAAAAAATGCATATTTTATTTTGTGAGGGGATCGAGCTTACCTGGCACCAGTGTAAAATAAATATATTTTAGAGTTTTTGCCTTTTATTGTGATAGGAAAATATGGGATCAAAAAAAGTCCACAAGCCAGGACTTGAACCTAAGAAAAAAAAACTTAAGATTTTTCACCTAAAAATCATCCGCTCTTGAAGTCAGTGCACTGACCACTAGGCTGTGGGGGCCTATTAATTAACAGCACTTTGATAGATATTAGAAGATCCTCATTGTTTAAGAAATACAGGGGGAAAAGAATCCGACGGCAAAAAAACATATGTTGGAATCCGTTCCCATTATGAGAAGTGTTGATGTAGTGGCTTGAATAAAGGTTGATAGTATTTTGTTTGTGGATGGAGGTTTACTGTCATCGTTTACATTTAAGCATTTGGCATATTTTTGATCCAGAGCGACGTAGATTGAATTTCATGGTACACATTTTGTATTCTTATCAGTTCCTGCTTTCCCTGGGAATCGAACCTATGACCTTGGCATTGTAAGTACCAATGCTCTACTGTTTGAGCTACAGGAAAGATCTTTAAATAAGTGCATCAGTTTAAGGAATAATTTAATGGAGTTTTTGCTGTTTATTATGATAGCAGAGTACAGGATCAAGAAAAATTACAAACTGGGACTTGAACTCAGGTCACCCAAAGCCCTACACTTCTTAACACCAGTGCACTGACCACTAGGCTATAGGGGTCAATATATCAGCAACAGTTTAATAAATATTAGAACCTCATTGTGTATGAAATACAGGGGGAACAGAATTCGACGGCAAAAAAACAGCTGTCGGAATCCGTTCCCCCAATCCAACTATGAGAGGTGTTGGTTTAGTGGCTTACAAAATGCTGATTATATTTTTTGTGTGGGGATGGGGCTTACCTGGCACCAGTGTAAAATAAATACATTTTAGAGTTTTTGCCTTTTATTGTGATAGGAAAATATGGGATCAAAAAAAGTCAGCGAGCCGGGATTTGAACCTGTTTCACCTAAAAATCATCAGCTCTTAAAGTCAGTGCATTGACCAC
The DNA here is from genome assembly GCF_949152265.1 of Phoxinus phoxinus. NCBI lineage: Eukaryota > Metazoa > Chordata > Actinopteri > Cypriniformes > Leuciscidae > Phoxinus > Phoxinus phoxinus. The sequence goes on along the minus strand of NC_136889.1, from coordinate 11,765,351 downwards.
TAGGCTGTGGAGGCCTAATTATTTTCAGCACTTTGATAGATATTAGAAGATCCTCCTCGTGTAAGAAATACAGGGGGAACGGATTCCGACGGCTGTTTTTTTGCCGTCGGATTCTGTTCCCCCTGTAAAAAAAACAGCTTTTGGAATCTGTTACCCCACTCCCATTATGATAAGTGTTGATGTAGTGGCTTAAAAATGCATATTTTATTTTGTGTGGGGATGGAGCTTACCTGGCACTAGTGTAAAATAAATAAATTTCAGAGTTTTTGCCTTTTATTGTGATAGGAAAATATGGGATCAAAAAAAAGTCATCGAGCCGGGACTTGAACCTGTTTCACCTAAAAATCATCAGCTCTTAAAGTCAGTGCATTGACCACTAGGCTGTGGAGGCCTATTATTTTCAGCACTTTGATAGATAATAGAAGATCCTCCTCGTGTAAGAAATACAGGGGGAACGGATTCCGACGGCTGTTTTTTTGCCGTCGGATTCTGTTCCCCCTGTAAAAAAAACAGCTGTCGGAATCCGTTCCCCCACTCCATTATGAGAGGTGTTTATGTAGTGGCCTAAAAAATCTTATTTTATTTTGTGTGGGATGGAGCTTACCTGGCACTAGTGTAAAATAAATATATTTTCGAGTTTTTGCCTTTTAGTGTGATAGGAAAATATGGGATCAAAAAAAAGTCATCAAGCCGGGACTTGAACCTGTTTCACCTAAAAATCATCAGCTCTTAAAGTCAGTGCATTGACCACTAGGCTGTGGAGGCCTAGTTATTTTCAGCACTTTGATAGATATTAGAAGATCCTCCTTGTGTAAGAAATACAGGGGGAACGGATTCCGACGGCTGTTTTTTGCCGTCGGATTCTGTTCCCCCTGTAAAAAAAACAGCTGTCGGAATCCGTTCCCCCACTCCCATCATGAGAGGTGTTGATGTAGTGGCTTAAAAAATGCATATTTTATTTTGTGTGGGGATCGAGCTTACCTGGCACCAGTGTAATATAAATATATTTTAGAGTTTTTGCCTTTTATTGTGATAGGAAAATATGGGATCAAAAAAAGTCAGCGAGCCGGGATTTGAACTTGTTTCACCTAAAAATCATCAGCTCTTAAAGTCAGTGCATTGACCACTAGGCTGTGGAGGCCTAATTATTTTCAGCACTTTGATAGATATTAGAAGATCCTCCTCGTGTAAGAAATACAGGGGGAACGGATTCCGACGGCTGTTTTTTTGCCGTCGGATTCTGTTCCCCCTGTAAAAAAAACAGCTTTTGGAATCTGTTACCCCACTCCCATTATGATAAGTGTTGATGTAGTGGCTTAAAAATGCATATTTTATTTTGTGTGGGGATGGAGCTTACCTGGCACTAGTGTAAAATAAATAAATTTCAGAGTTTTTGCCTTTTATTGTGATAGGAAAATATGGGATCAAAAAAAAGTCATCAAGCCGGGACTTGAACCTGTTTCACCTAAAAATCATCAGCTCTTAAAGTCAGTGCATTGACCACTAGGCTGTGGAGGCCTAGTTATTTTCAGCACTTTGATAGATATTAGAAGATCCTCCTCGTGTAAGAAATACAGGGGGAACGGATTCCGACGGCTGTTTTTTGCCATCGGATTCTGTTCCCCCTGTAAAAAAAACAGCTGTCGGAATCCGTTCCCCCACTCCCATCATGAGAGGTGTTGATGTAGTGGCTTAAAAAATGCATATTTTATTTTGTGTGGGGATCGAGCTTACCTGGCACCAGTGTAATATAAATATATTTTAGAGTTTTTGCCTTTTATTGTGATAGGAAAATATGGGATCAAAAAAAGTCAGCGAGCCGGGACTTGAACTTGTTTCACCTAAAAATCGTCAACTCTTAAAGTCAGTGCATTGACCACTAGGCTGTGGAAGCCTAATCAATTTCAGCACTTTGATAGATATTAGAAGATCCTCCTCGTGTAAGAAATACAGGGGGAACGGATTCCGACGGCTGTTTTTTTGCCGTCGGATTCTGTTCCCCCTATAAAAAAAACAGCTGTCGGAATCCGTTCCCCCACTCCATTATGAGAGGTGTTGATGCAGTGGCTTAAAAAATCTTATTTTATTTTGTGTGGGATGGAGCTTACCTGGCACTAGTGTAAAATAAATATATTTTCGAGTTTTTGCCTTTTATTGTGATAGGAAAATATGGGATCAAAAAAAAGTCATCAAGCCGGGACTTGAACCTGTTTCACCTAAAAATCATCAGCTCTTAAAGTCAGTGCATTGACCACTAGGCTGTGGAGGCCTAGTTATTTTCAGCACTTTGATAGATATTAGAAGATCCTCCTTGTGTAAGAAATACAGGGGGAACGGATTCCGACGGCTGTTTTTTGCCGTCGGATTCTGTTCCCCCTGTAAAAAAAACAGCTGTCGGAATCCGTTCCCCCACTCCCATCATGAGAGGTGTTGATGTAGTGGCTTAAAAAATGCATATTTTATTTTGTGTGGGGATCGAGTTTACCTGGCACCAGTGTAAAATAAATATATTTTAGAGTTTTTGCCTTTTATTGTGATAGGAAAATATGGGATCAAAAAAAGTCCACAAGCCAGGACTTGAACCTAAGAAAAAAAAAACTTAAGATTTTTCACCTAAAAATCATCCGCTCTTGAAGTCAGTGCACTGACCACTAGGCTGTGGGGGCCTATTAATTAACAGCACTTTGATAGATATTAGAAGATCCTCATTGTTTAAGAAATACAGGGGGAAAAGAATCCGACAGCAAAAAAACATATGTTGGAATCCGTTCCCATTATGAGAAGTGTTGATGTAGTGGCTTGAATAAAGGTTGATAGTATTTTGTTTGTGGATGGAGGCTTACTGTCATCGTTTACATTTAAGCATTTGGCATATTTTTGATCCAGAGCGACGTAGATTGAATTTCATGGTACACATTTTGTATTCTTATCAGTTCCTGCTTTCCCTGGGAATCGAACCTATGACCTTGGCATTGTAAGTACCAATGCTCTACTGTTTGAGCTACAGGAAAGATCTTTAAATAAGTGCATCAGTTTAAGGAATAATTTAATGGAGTTTTTGCTGTTTATTATGATAGCAGAGTACAGGATCAAGAAAAATTACAAACTGGGACTTGAACTCAGGTCACCCAAAGCCCTACACTTCTTAACACCAGTGCACTGACCACTAGGCTATAGGGGTCAATATATCAGCAACAGTTTAATAAATATTAGAACCTCATTGTGTATGAAATACAGGGGGAACAGAATTCGACGGCAAAAAAACAGCTGTCGGAATCCGTTCCCCCAATCCAACTATGAGAGGTGTTGGTTTAGTGGCTTACAAAATGCTGATTATATTTTTTGTGTGGGGATGGGGCTTACCTGGCACCAGTGTAAAATAAATACATTTTAGAGTTTTTGCCTTTTATTGTGATAGGAAAATATGGGATCAAAAAAAAGTCATCAAGCCGGGACTTGAACCTGTTTCACCTAAAAATCATCAGCTCTTAAAGTCAGTGCATTGACCACTAGGCTGTGGAGGCCTAGTTATTTTCAGCACTTTGATAGATATTAGAAGATCCTCCTTGTGTAAGAAATACAGGGGGAACGGATTCCGACGGCTGTTTTTTGCCGTCGGATTCTGTTCCCCCTGTAAAAAAAACAGCTGTCGGAATCCGTTCCCCCACTCCATTATGAGAGGTGTTTATGTAGTGGCCTAAAAAATCTTATTTTATTTTGTGTGGGATGGAGCTTACCTGGCACTAGTGTAAAATAAATATATTTTCGAGTTTTTGCCTTTTAGTGTGATAGGAAAATATGGGATCAAAAAAAAGTCATCAAGCCGGGACTTGAACCTGTTTCACCTAAAAATCATCAGCTCTTAAAGTCAGTGCATTGACCACTAGGCTGTGGAGGCCTAGTTATTTTCAGCACTTTGATAGATATTAGAAGATCCTCCTTGTGTAAGAAATACAGGGGGAACGGATTCCGACGGCTGTTTTTTGCCGTCGGATTCTGTTCCCCCTGTAAAAAAAACAGCTGTCGGAATCCGTTCCCCCACTCCCATCATGAGAGGTGTTGATGTAGTGGCTTAAAAAATGCATATTTTATTTTGTGTGGGGATCGAGCTTACCTGGCACCAGTGTAATATAAATATATTTTAGAGTTTTTGCCTTTTATTGTGATAGGAAAATATGGGATCAAAAAAAGTCAGCGAGCCGGGATTTGAACTTGTTTCACCTAAAAATCATCAGCTCTTAAAGTCAGTGCATTGACCACTAGGCTGTGGAGGCCTAATTATTTTCAGCACTTTGATAGATATTAGAAGATCCTCCTCGTGTAAGAAATACAGGGGGAACGGATTCCGACGGCTGTTTTTTTGCCGTCGGATTCTGTTCCCCCTGTAAAAAAAACAGCTTTTGGAATCTTTTACCCCACTCCCATTATGATAAGTGTTGATGTAGTGGCTTTAAAATGCATATTTTATTTTGTGTGGGGATGGAGCTTACCTGGCACTAGTGTAAAATAAATAAATTTCAGAGTTTTTGCCTTTTATTGTGATAGGAAAATATGGGATCAAAAAAAAGTCATCAAGCCGGGACTTGAACCTGTTTCACCTAAAAATCATCAGCTCTTAAAGTCAGTGCATTGACCACTAGGCTGTGGAGGCCTAGTTATTTTCAGCACTTTGATAGATATTAGAAGATCCTCCTTGTGTAAGAAATACAGGGGGAACGGATTCCGACGGCTGTTTTTTGCCGTCGGATTCTGTTCCCCCTGTAAAAAAAACAGCTGTCGGAATCCGTTCCCCCACTCCCATCATGAGAGGTGTTGATGTAGTGGCTTAAAAAATGCATATTTTATTTTGTGTGGGGATCGAGCTTACCTGGCACCAGTGTAATATAAATATATTTTAGAGTTTTTGCCTTTTATTGTGATAGGAAAATATGGGATCAAAAAAAGTCAGCGAGCCGGGACTTGAACTTGTTTCACCTAAAAATCGTCAACTCTTAAAGTCAGTGCATTGACCACTAGGCTGTGGAAGCCTAATCAATTTCAGCACTTTGATAGATATTAGAAGATCCTCCTCATGTAAGAAATACAGGGGGAACGGATTCCGACGGCTGTTTTTTTGCTGTCGGATTCTGTTCCCCCTATAAAAAAAACAGCTGTCGGAATCCGTTCCCCCACTCCCATCATGAGAGGTGTTGATGCAGTGGCTTAAAAAATGCATATTTTATTTTGTTTGGGGATCGAGCTTACCTGGCACCAGTGTAAAATAAATATATTTTAGAGTTTTTGCCTTTTATTGTGATAGGAAAATATGGGATCAAAAAAAGTCAGCGAGCCGGGACTTGAACTTGTTTCACCTAAAAATCGTCAGCTCTTTAAGTCAGTGCATTGACCACTAGGCTGTGGAGGCCTTTTATTTTCAGCACTTTGATAGATAATAGAAGATCCTCCTTGTGTAAGAAATACAGGAGGAACGGATTTCGACGGCTGTTTTTTTGCCGTCGGATTCTGTTCCCCCTGTAAAAAAAACAGCTGTCGGAATCCGTTCCCCCACTCCCATCATGAGAGGTGTTGATGTAGTGGCTTAAAAAATGCATATTTTATTTTGTGTGGGGATCGAGCTTACCTGGCACCAGTGTAAAATAAATATATTTTAGAGTTTTTGCCTTTTATTGTGATAGGAAAATATGGGATCAAAAAAAGTCAGCGAGCCGGGACTTGAACTTGTTTCACCTAAAAATCGTCAGCTCTTTAAGTCAGTGCATTGACCACTAGGCTGTGGAGGCCTATTATTTTCAGCACTTTGATAGATAATAGAAGATCCTCCTCGTGTAAGAAATACAGGGGGAACGGATTCCGACGGCTGTTTTTTTGCCGTCGGATTCTGTTCCCCCTGTAAAAAAAACAGCTGTCGGAATCCGTTCCCCCACTCCATTATGAGAGGTGTTTATGTAGTGGCCTAAAAAATCTTATTTTATTTTGTGTGGGATGGAGCTTACCTGGCACTAGTGTAAAATAAATATATTTTCGAGTTTTTGCCTTTTATTGTGATAGGAAAATATGGGATCAAAAAAAGTCAGCGAGCCGGGATTTGAACTTGTTTCACCTAAAAATAATCAGCTCTTAAAGTCAGTGCATTGACCACTAGGCTGTGGAGGCCTAATTATTTTCAGCACTTTGATAGATATTAGAAGATCCTCCTCGTGTAAGAAATACAGGGGGAACGGATTCCGACGGCTGTTTTTTTGCCGTCGGATTCTGTTCCCCCTGTAAAAAAAACAGCTTTTGGAATCTGTTACCCCACTCCCATTATGATAAGTGTTGATGTAGTGGCTTAAAAATGCATATTTTATTTTGTGTGGGGATGGAGCTTACCTGGCACTAGTGTAAAATAAATAAATTTCAGAGTTTTTGCCTTTTATTGTGATAGGAAAATATGGGATCAAAAAAAAGTAATCAAGCCGGGACTTGAACCTCTTTCACCTAAAAATCATCAGATCTTAAAGTCAGTGCATTGACCACTAGGCTGTGGAGGCCTAGTTATTTTCAGCACTTTGATAGATATTAGAAGATCCTTCTTGTGTAACAAATACAGGGGGAACGGATTCCGACGGCTGTTTTTTGCCGTCGGATTCTGTTCCCCCTGTAAAAAAAACAGCTGTCGGAATCCGTTCCCCCACTCCCATCATGAGAGGTGTTGATGTAGTGGCTTAAAAAATGCATATTTTATTTTGTGTGGGGATCGAGCTTACCTGGCACCAGTGTAATATAAATATATTTTAGAGTTTTTGCCTTTTATTGTGATAGGAAAATATGGGATCAAAAAAAGTCAGCGAGCCGGGACTTGAACTTGTTTCACCTAAAAATCATCCGCTCTTGAAGTCAGTGCACTGACCACTAGGCTGTGGGGGCCTATTAATTAACAGCACTTTGATAGATAATAGAAGATCCTCCTCGTGTAAGAAATACAGGGGGAACGGATTCCGACGGCTGTTTTTTGCCGTCGGATTCTGTTCCCCCTGTAAAAAAAACAGCTGTCGGAATCCGTTCCCCCACTCCCATCATGAGAGGTGTTGATGTAGTGGCTTAAAAAATGCATATTTTATTTTGTGTGGGGATCGAGCTTACCTGGCACCAGTGTAATATAAATATATTTTAGAGTTTTTGCCTTTTATTGTGATAGGAAAATATGGGATCAAAAAAAGTCAGCGAGCCGGGACTTGAACTTGTTTCACCTAAAAATCATCAACTCTTAAAGTCAGTGCATTGACCACTAGGCTGTGGAAGCCTAATCAATTTCAGCACTTTGATAGATATTAGAAGATCCTCCTCGTGTAAGAAATACAGGGGGAACGGATTCCGACGGCTGTTTTTTTGCTGTCGGATTCGGTTCCCCCTGTAAAAAAAACAGCTGTCGGAATCCGTTCCCCCACTCCATTATGAGAGGTGTTTATGTAGTGGCCTAAAAAATCTTATTTTATTTTGTGTGGGATGGAGCTTACCTGGCACTAGTGTAAAATAAATATATTTTCGAGTTTTTGCCTTTTATTGTGATAGGAAAATATGGAATCAAAAAAAAGTCATCAAGCCGGGACTTGAACCTGTTTCACCTAAAAATCATCAGCTCTTAAAGTCAGTGCATTGACCACTAGGCTGTGGAGGCCTAGTTATTTTCAGCACTTTGATAGATATTAGAAGATCCTCCTTGTGTAAGAAATACAGGGGGAACGGATTCCGACGGCTGTTTTATGCCGTCGGATTCTGTTCCCCCTGTAAAAAAAACAGCTGTCGGAATCCGTTCCCCCACTCCCATCATGAGAGGTGTTGATGTAGTGGCTTAAAAAATGCATATTTTATTTTGTGTGGGGATCGAGCTTACCTGGCACCAGTGTAATATAAATATATTTTAGAGTTTTTGCCTTTTATTGTGATAGGAAAATATGGGATCAAAAAAAGTCAGCGAGCCGGGACTTGAACTTGTTTCACCTAAAAATCATCAACTCTTAAAGTCAGTGCATTGACCACTAGGCTGTGGAAGCCTAATAAATTTCAGCACTTTGATAGATATTAGAAGATCCTCCTCGTGTAAGAAATACAGGGGGAACGGATTCCGACGGCTGTTTTTTTGCTGTCGGATTCGGTACCCCCTGTAAAAAAAACAGCTGTCGGAATCCGTTCCCCCACTCCATTATGAGAGGTGTTTATGTAGTGGCCTAAAAAATCTTATTTTATTTTGTGTGGGATGGAGCTTACCTGGCACTAGTGTAAAATAAATATATTTTCGAGTTTTTGCCTTTTATTGTGATAGGAAAATATGGAATCAAAAAAAAGTCATCAAGCCGGGACTTGAACCTGTTTCACCTAAAAATCATCAGCTCTTAAAGTCAGTGCATTGACCACTAGGCTGTGGAGGCCTAGTTATTTTCAGCACTTTGATAGATATTAGAAGATCCTCCTTGTGTAAGAAATACAGGGGGAACGGATTCCGACGGCTGTTTTATGCCGTCGGATTCTGTTCCCCCTGTAAAAAAAACAGCTGTCGGAATCCGTTCCCCCACTCCCATCATGAGAGGTGTTGATGCAGTGGCTTAAAAAATGCATATTTTATTTTGTGTGGGGATCGAGCTTACCTGGCACCAGTGTAAAATAAATATATTTTAGAGTTTTTGCCTTTTATTGTGATAGGAAAATATGGGATCAAAAAAAGTCAGCGAGCCGGGACTTGAACTTGTTTCACCTAAAAATCGTCAGCTCTTAAAGTCAGTGCATTGACCACTAGGCTGTGGAGGCCTATTATTTTCAGCACTTTGATAGATAATAGAAGATCCTCCTCGTGTAAGAAATACAGGGGGAACGGATTCCGACGGCTGTTTTTTTTGCCGTCGGATTCTGTTCCCCCTGTAAAAAAAACAGCTGTCGGAATCCGTTCTACCACTCCATTATGAGAGGTGTTGATGTAGTGGCCTAAAAAATGCATATTTTATTTTGTGTGGGGATCGAGCTTACCTGGCACCAGTGTAATATAAATATATTTTAGAGTTTTTGCCTTTTATTGTGATAGGAAAATATGGGATCAAAAAAAGTCAGCTAGCCGGGACTTGAACTTGTTTCACCTAAAAATCAGCAACTCTTAAAGTCAGTGCATTGACCACTAGGCTGTGGAAGCCTAATCATTTTCAGCACTTTGATAGATAATAGAAGATCCTCCTCGTGTAAGAAATACAGGGGGAACGGATTCCGACGGCTGTTTTTTTGACGTCTGATTCTGTTCACCCTGTAAAAAAAACAGCTGTCGGAATCCGTTCCCCCACTCCATTATGAGAGGTGTTTATGTAGTGGCCTAAAAAATCTTATTTTATTTTGTGTGGGATGGAGCTTACCTGGCACCAGTGTAAAATAAATACATTTTAGAGTTTTTGCCTTTTATTGTGATAGGAAAATATGGGATCAAAAAAAGTCAGCGAGCCGGGATTTGAACTTGTTTCACCTAAAAATCATCAGCTCTTAAAGTCAGTGCATTGACCACTAGGCTGTGGAGGCCTAATTATTTTCAGCACTTTGATAGATATTAGAAGATCCTCCTCGTGTAATAAATACAGGGGGAACGGATTCCGACGGCTGTTTTTTTGCCGTCGGATTCTGTTCCCCCTGTAAAAAAAACAGCTTTTGGAATCTGTTACCCCACTCCCATTATGATAAGTGTTGATGTAGTGGCTTAAAAATGCATATTTTATTTTGTGTGGGGATGGAGCTTACCTGGCACTAATGTAAAATAAATAAATTTCAGAGTTTTTGCCTTTTATTGTGATAGGAAAATATGGGATCAAAAAAAAGTCATCAAGCCGGGACTTGAACCTGTTTCACCTAAAAATCATCAGCTCTTAAAGTCAGTGCATTGACCACTAGGCTGTGGAGGCCTAGTTATTTTCAGCACTTTGATAGATATTAGAAGATCCTCCTTGTGTAAGAAATACAGGGGGAACGGATTCCGACGGCTGTTTTTTGCCGTCGGATTCTGTTCCCCCTGTAAAAAAAACAGCTGTCGGAATCCGTTCCCCCACTCCCATCATGAGAGGTGTTGATGTAGTGGCTTAAAAAATGCATATTTTATTTTGTGTGGGGATCGAGCTTACCTGGCACCAGTGTAATATAAATATATTTTAGAGTTTTTGCCTTTTATTGTGATAGGAAAATATGGGATCAAAAAAAGTCAGCGAGCCGGGACTTGAACTTGTTTCACCTAAAAATCGTCAACTCTTAAAGTCAGTGCATTGACCACTAGGCTGTGGAAGCCTAATCAATTTCAGCACTTTGATAGATATTAGAAGATCCTCCTCGTGTAAGAAATACAGGGGGAACGGATTCCGACGGCTGTTTTTTTGCCGTCGGATTCTGTTCCCCCTATAAAAAAAACAGCTGTCGGAATCTGTTACCCCACTCCCATTATGATAAGTGTTGATGTAGTGGCTTAAAAATGCATATTTTATTTTGTGTGGGGATGGAGCTTACCTGGCACTAGTGTAAAATAAATAAATTTCAGAGTTTTTGCCTTTTATTGTGATAGGAAAATATGGGATCAAAAAAAAGTCATCAAGCCGGGACTTGAACCTGTTTCACCTAAAAATCATCAGCTCTTAAAGTCAGTGCATTGACCACTAGGCTGTGGAGGCCTAGTTATTTTCAGCACTTTGATAGATATTAGAAGATAATCCTTGTGTAAGAAATACAGGGGGAACGGATTCCGACGGCTGTTTTATGCCGTCGGATTCTGTTCCCCCTGTAAAAAAAACAGCTGTCGGAATCCGTTCCCCCACTCCCATCATGAGAGGTGTTGATGTAGTGGCTTAAAAAATGCATATTTTATTTTGTGTGGGGATCGAGCTTACCTGGCACCAGTGTAATATAAATATATTTTAGAGTTTTTGCCTTTTATTGTGATAGGAAAATATGGGATCAAAAAAAGTCAGCAAGCCGGGACTTGAACTTGTTTCACCTAAAAATCGGCAATTCTTAAAGTCAGTGCATTGACCACTAGGCTGTGGAAGCCTAATCATTTTCAGCACTTTGATAGATAATAGAAGATCCTCCTCGTGTAAGAAATACAGGGGGAACGGATTCCGACGGCTGTTTTTTTGCCGTCGGATTCTGTTCCCCCTATAAAAAAAACAGCTGTCGGAATCCGTTCCCCCACTCCCATCATGAGAGGTGTTGATGCAGTGGCTTAAAAAATGCATATTTTATTTTGTGTGGGGATCGAGCTTACCTGGCACCAGTGTAAAATAAATATATTTTAGAGTTTTTGCCTTTTATTGTGATAGGAAAATATGGGATCAAAAAAAGTCAGCGAGCCGGGACTTGAACTTGTTTCACCTAAAAATCTTCAGCTCTTAAAGTCAGTGCATTGACCACTAGGCTGTGGAGGCCTATTATTTTCAGCACTTTGATAGATAATAGAAGATCCTCCTCGTGTAAGAAATACAGGGGGAACGGATTCCGACGGCTGTTTTTTTTGCCGTCGGATTCTGTTCCCCCTGTAAAAAAAACAGCTGTCGGAATCCGTTCTACCACTCCATTATGAGAGGTGTTTATGTAGTGGCCTAAAAAATCTTATTTTATTTTGTGTGGGATGGAGCTTACCTGGCACTAGTGTAAAATAAATATATTTTCGAGTTTTTGCCTTTTATTGTGATAGGAAAATATGGGATCAAAAAAAGTCATCAAGCCGGGACTTGAACCTGTTTCACCTAAAAATCATCAGCTCTTTAAGTCAGTGCATTGACCACTAGGCTGTGGAGGCCTACTTATTTTCAGCACTTTGATAGATATTAGAAGATCCTCCTTGTGTAAGAAATACAGGGGGAACGGATTCCGACGGCTGTTTTTTTGCCGTCGGATTCTGTTCCCCCTGTAAAAAAAACAGCTGTCGGAATCCGTTCCCCCACTCCCATCATGAGAGGTGTTGATGTAGTGGCTTAAAAAATGCATATTTTATTTTGTGTGGGGATCGAGCTTACCTGGCACCAGTGTAATATAAATATATTTTAGAGTTTTTGCCTTTTATTGTGATAGGAAAATATGGGATCAAAAAAAGTCAGCTAGCCGGGACTTGAACTTGTTTCACCTAAAAATCGGCAACTCTTAAAGCCAGTGCATTGACCACTAGGCTGTGGAAGCCTAATCATTTTCAGCACTTTGATAGATAATAGAAGATCCTCCTCGTATAAGAAATACAGTGGGAACGGATTCCGACGGCTGTTTTTTTGACGTCTGATTCTGTTCACCCTGTAAAAAAAACAGCTGTCGGAATCCGTTCCCCCACTCCATTATGAGAGGTGTTTATGTAGTGGCCTAAAAAATCTTATTTTATTTTGTGTGGGATGGAGCTTACCTGGCACCAATGTAAAATAAATATATTTTAGAGTTTTTGCCTTTTATTGTGATAGGAAAATATGGGATCAAAAAAAGTCAGCTAGCCGGGACTTGAACTTGTTTCACCTAAAAATCGGCAACTCTTAAAGTCAGTGCATTGACCACTAGGCTGTGGAAGCCTAATCATTTTCAGCACTTTGATAGATATTAGAAGATCCTCCTCGTGTAAGAAATATAGGGGGAACGGATTCCGACGGCTGTTTTTTTGCCGTAGGATTCTGTTCCCCCTGTAAAAAAAACAGCTGTCGGAATCCGTTCCCCCACTCCAATCATGAGAGGTGTTTATGTAGTGGCTTAAAAAATGCATATTTTATTTTGTGTGGGGATGGAGTTTACCTGGCACCAGTGTAAAATAAATATATTTTAGAGTTTTTGCCTTTTATTGTGATAGGAAAATATGGAATCAAAAAAAGTCAGAGAGCCGGGACTTGAACTTGTTTCACCTAAAAAACGTCAGCTCTTTAAGTCAGTGCATTGACCACTAGGCTGTGGAGGCCTAGTTATTTTCAGCACTTTGATAGATAATAGAAGATCCTCCTTGTGTAAGAAATACAGGGGGAACGGATTCCGACGGCTGTTTTTTGCCGTCGGATTCTGTTCCCCCTGTAAAAAAAACAGCTGTCGGAATCCGTTCCCCCACTCCCATCATGAGAGGTGTTGATGTAGTGGCTTAAAAAATGCATATTTTATTTTGTGTGGGGATGGAGTTTACCTGGCACCAGTGTAAAATAAATATATTTTAGAGTTTTTGCCTTTTATTGTGATAGGAAAATATGGAATCAAAAAAAGTCAGAGAGCCGGGACTTGAACTTGTTTCACCTAAAAAACGTCAGCTCTTTAAGTCAGTGCATTGACCACTAGGCTGTGGAGGCCTAGTTATTTTCAGCACTTTGATAGATAATAGAAGATCCTCCTTGTGTAAGAAATACAGGGGGAACGGATTCCGACGGCTGTTTTTTTGCCGTCGGATTCTGTTCCCCCTGTAAAAAAAACAGCTGTCGGAATCCGTTCCCCCACTCCATTATGAGAGGTGTTTATGTAGTGGCCTAAAAAATCTTATTTTATTTTGTGTGGGATGGAGCTTACCTGGCACTAGTGTAAAATAAATATATTTTCGAGTTTTTGCCTTTTATTGTGATAGGAAAATATGGAATCAAAAAAAAGTCATCAAGCCGGGACTTGAACCTGTTTCACCTTAAAATCATCAGCTCTTAAAGTCAGTGCATTGACCACTAGGCTGTGGAGGCCTAGTTATTTTCAGCACTTTGATAGATATTAGAAGATCCTCCTTGTGTAAGAAATACAGGGGGAACGGATTCCGACGGCTGTTTTATGCCGTCGGATTCTGTTCCCCCTGTAAAAAAAACAGCTGTCGGAATCCGTTCCCCCACTCCCATCATGAGAGGTGTTGATGTAGTGGCTTAAAAAATGCATATTTTATTTTGTGTGGGGATCGAGCTTACCTGGCACCAGTGTAATATAAATATATTTTAGAGTTTTTGCCTTTTATTGTGATAGGAAAATATGGGATCAAAAAAAGTCAGCAAGCCGGGACTTGAACTTGTTTCACCTAAAAATCGGCAATTCTTAAAGTCAGTGCATTGACCACTAGGCTGTGGAAGCCTAATCATTTTCAGCACTTTGATAGATAATAGAAGATCCTCCTCGTGTAAGAAATACAGGGGGAACGGATTCCGACGGCTGTTTTTTTTACGTCTGATTCTGTTCACCCTGTAAAAAAAACAGCTGTCGGAATCCGTTCCCCCACTCCATTATGAGAGGTGTTTATGTAGTGGCCTAAAAAATCTTATTTTATTTTGTGTGGGATGGAGCTTACCTGGCACCAGTGTAAAATAAATATATTTTAGAGTTTTTGCCTTTTATTGTGATAGGAAAATATGGGATCAAAAAAAGTCAGCTAGCCGGGACTTGAACTTGTTTCACCTAAAAATCGGCAACTCTTAAAGTCAGTGCATTGACCACTAGGCTGTGGAAGCCTAATCAATTTCAGCACTTTGATAGATATTAGAAGATCCTCCTCGTGTAAGAAATACAGGGGGAACGGATTCCGACGGCTGTTTTTTTGCCGTCGGATTCTGTTCCCCCTATAAAAAAAACAGCTGTCGGAATCCGTTCCCCCACTCCCATCATGAGAGGTGTTGATGCAGTGGCTTAAAAAATGCATATTTTATTTTGTGTGGGGATCGAGCTTACCTGGCACCAGTGTAAAACAAATATATTTTAGAGTTTTTGCCTTTTATTGTGATAGGAAAATATGGGATCAAAAAAAGTCAGCGAGCCGGGACTTGAACTTGTTTCACCTAAAAATCGTCAGCTCTTAAAGTCAGTGCATTGACCACTAGGCTGTGGAGGCCTATTATTTTCAGCACTTTGATAGATAATAGAAGATCCTCCTCGTGTAAGAAATACAGGGGGAACGGATTCCGACGGCTGTTTTTTTTGCCGTCGGATTCTGTTCCCCCTGTAAAAAAAACAGCTGTCGGAATCCGTTCTACCACTCCATTATGAGAGGTGTTTATGTAGTGGCCTAAAAAATCTTATTTTATTTTGTGTGGGATGGAGCTTACCTGGCACTAGTGTAAAATAAATATATTTTCGAGTTTTTGCCTTTTATTGTGATAGGAAAATATGGGATCAAAAAAAGTCATCAAGCCGGGACTTGAACCTGTTTCACCTAAAAATCATCAGCTCTTTAAGTCAGTGCATTGACCACTAGGCTGTGGAGGCCTACTTATTTTCAGCACTTTGATAGATATTAGAAGATCCTCCTTGTGTAAGAAATACAGGGGGAACGGATTCCGACGGCTGTTTTTTTGCCGTCGGATTCTGTTCACCCTGTAAAAAAAACAGCTGTCGGAATCCGTTCCCCCACTCCCATCACGAGAGGTGTTTATGTAGTGGCTTAAAAAATGCATATTTTATTTTGTGTGGGGATCGAGCTTACCTGGCACCAGTGTAATATAAATATATTTTAGAGTTTTTGCCTTTTATTGTGATAGGAAAATATGGGATCAAAAAAAGTCAGCTAGCCGGGACTTGAACTTGTTTCACCTAAAAATCGGCAACTCTTAAAGCCAGTGCATTGACCACTAGGCTGTGGAAGCCTAATCATTTTCAGCACTTTGATAGATAATAGAAGATCCTCCTCGTGTAAGAAATACAGGGGGAACGGATTCCGACGGCTGTTTTTTTGACGTCTGATTCTGTTCACCCTGTAAAAAAAACAGCTGTCGGAATCCGTTCCCCCACTCCATTATGAGAGGTGTTTATGTAGTGGCCTAAAAAATCTTATTTTATTTTGTGTGGGATGGAGCTTACCTGGCACCAATGTAAAATAAATATATTTTAGAGTTTTTGCCTTTTATTGTGATAGGAAAATATGGGATCAAAAAAAGTCAGCTAGCCGGGACTTGAACTTGTTTCACCTAAAAATCGGCAACTCTTAAAGTCAGTGCATTGACCACTAGGCTGTGGAAGCCTAATCATTTTCAGCACTTTGATAGATATTAGAAGATCCTCCTCGTGTAAGAAATACAGGGGGAACGGATTCCGACGGCTGTTTTTTTGCCGTAGGATTCTGTTCCCCCTGTAAAAAAAACAGCTGTCGGAATCCGTTCCCCCACTCCAATCATGAGAGGTGTTTATGTAGTGGCTTAAAAAATGCATATTTTATTTTGTGTGGGGATGGAGTTTACCTGGCACCAGTGTAAAATAAATATATTTTAGAGTTTTTGCCTTTTATTGTGATAGGAAAATATGGAATCAAAAAAAGTCAGAGAGCCGGGACTTGAACTTGTTTCACCTAAAAATCGGCAACTCTTAAAGCCAGTGCATTGACCACTAGGCTGTGGAAGCCTAATCATTTTCAGCACTTTGATAGATAATAGAAGATCCTCCTCGTGTAAGAAATACAGGGGGAACGGATTCCGACGGCTGTTTTTTTGACGTCTGATTCTGTTCACCCTGTAAAAAAAACAGCTGTCGGAATCCGTTCCCCCACTCCATTATGAGAGGTGTTGATGTAGTGGCTTAAAAAATGCATATTTTATTTTGTGTGGGGATCGAGTTTACCTGGCACCAGTGTAAAATAAATATATTTTAGAGTTTTTGCCTTTTATTGTGATAGGAAAATATGGGATCAAAAAAAGTCCACAAGCCAGGACTTGAACCTAAGAAAAAAAAAACTTAAGATTTTTCACCTAAAAATCATCCGCTCTTGAAGTCAGTGCACTGACCACTAGGCTGTGGGGGCCTATTAATTAACAGCACTTTGATAGATATTAGAAGATCCTCATTGTTTAAGAAATACAGGGGGAAAAGAATCCGACGGCAAAAAAACATATGTTGGAATCCGTTCCCATTATGAGAAGTGTTGATGTAGTGGCTTGAATAAAGGTTGATAGTATTTTGTTTGTGGATGGAGGTTTACTGTCATCGTTTACATTTAAGCATTTGGCATATTTTTGATCCAGAGCGACGTAGATTGAATTTCATGGTACACATTTTGTATTCTTATCAGTTCCTGCTTTCCCTGGGAATCGAACCTATGACCTTGGCATTGTAAGTACCAATGCTCTACTGTTTGAGCTACAGGAAAGATCTTTAAATAAGTGCATCAGTTTAAGGAATAATTTAATGGAGTTTTTGCTGTTTATTATGATAGCAGAGTACAGGATCAAGAAAAATTACAAACTGGGACTTGAACTCAGGTCACCCAAAGCCCTACACTTCTTAACACCAGTGCACTGACCACTAGGCTATAGGGGTCAATATATCAGCAACAGTTTAATAAATATTAGAACCTCATTGTGTATGAAATACAGGGGGAACAGAATTCGACGGCAAAAAAACAGCTGTCGGAATCCGTTCCCCCAATCCAACTATGAGAGGTGTTGGTTTAGTGGCTTACAAAATGCTGATTATATTTTTTGTGTGGGGATGGGGCTTACCTGGCACCAGTGTAAAATAAATACATTTTAGAGTTTTTGCCTTTTATTGTGATAGGAAAATATGGGATCAAAAAAAGTCAGCGAGCCGGGATTTGAACTTGTTTCACCTAAAAATCATCAGCTCTTAAAGTCAGTGCATTGACCACTAGGCTGTGGAGGCCTAATTATTTTCAGCACTTTGATAGATATTAGAAGATCCTCCTCGTGTGAGAAATACAGGGGGAACGGATTCCGACGGCTGTTTTTTTGCCGTCGGATTCTGTTCCCCCTGTAAAAAAAACAGCTTTTGGAATCTGTTACCCCACTCCCATTATGATAAGTGTTGATGTAGTGGCTTAAAAATGCATATTTTATTTTGTGTGGGGATGGAGCTTACCTGGCACTAGTGTAAAATAAATAAATTTCAGAGTTTTTGCCTTTTATTGTGATAGGAAAATATGGGATCAAAAAAAAGTCATCAAGCCGGGACTTGAACCTGTTTCACCTAAAAATCATCAGATCTTAAAGTCAGTGCATTGACCACTAGGCTGTGGAGGCCTAGTTATTTTCAGCACTTTGATAGATATTAGAAGATCCTCCTTGTGTAAGAAATACAGGGGGAACGGATTCCGACGGCTGTTTTTTGCCGTCGGATTCTGTTCCCCCTGTAAAAAAAACAGCTGTCGGAATCCGTTCCCCCACTCCCATCATGAGAGGTGTTGATGTAGTGGCTTAAAAAATGCATATTTTATTTTGTGTGGGGATCGAGCTTACCTGGCACCAGTGTAATATAAATATATTTTAGAGTTTTTGCCTTTTATTGTGATAGGAAAATATGGGATCAAAAAAAGTCAGCGAGCCGGGACTTGAACTTGTTTCACCTAAAAATCGTCAGCTCTTTAAGTCAGTGCATTGACCACTAGGCTGTGGAGGCCTATTAATTTCAGCACTTTGATAGATAATAGAAGATCCTCCTCGTGTAAGAAATACAAGGGGAACGGATTCCGACGGCTGTTTTTTGCCGTTGGATTCTGTTCCCCCTGTAAAAAAACCAGCTGTCGGAATCCGTTCCCCCACTCCCATCATGAGAGGTGTTGATGTAGTGGCTTAAAAAATGCATATTTTATTTTGTGTGGGGATCGAGCTTACCTGGCACCAGTGTAATATAAATATATTTTAGAGTTTTTGCCTTTTATTGTGATAGGAAAATATGGGATCAAAAAAAGTCAGCGAGCCGGGACTTGAACTTGTTTCACCTAAAAATCTTCAACTCTTAAAGTCAGTGCATTGACCACTAGGCTGTGGTAACCTAATCAATTTCAGCACTTTGATAGATATTAGAAGATCCTCCTCGTGTAAGAAATACAGGGGGAACGGATTCCGACGGCTGTTTTTTTGCCGTCGGATTCTGTTCCCCCTATAAAAAAAACAGCTGTCGGAATCCGTTCCCCCACTCCCATCATGAGAGGTGTTGATGCAGTGGCTTAAAAAATGCATATTTTATTTTGTGTGGGGATCGAGCTTACCTGGCACCAGTGTAAAATAAATATATTTTAGAGTTTTTGCCTTTTATTGTGATAGGAAAATATGGGATCAAAAAAAGTCAGCGAGCCGGGACTTGAACTTGTTTCACCTAAAAATCGTCAACTCCTAAAGTCAGTGCATTGACCACTAGGCTGTGGAAGCCTAATCATTTTCAGCACTTTGATAGATATTAGAAGATCCTCCTCGTGTAAGAAATACAGGGGGAACGGATTCCGACGGCTGTTTTTTTGCCGTCGGATTCTGTTCCCCCCGTAAAAAAAACAGCTGTCGGAATCCGTTCCCCCACTCCATTATGAGAGGTGTTTATGTAGTGGCCTAAAAAATCTTATTTTATTTTGTGTGGGATGGAGCTTACCTGGCACTAGTGTAAAATAAATATATTTTCGAGTTTTTGCCTTTTATTGTGATAGGAAAATATGGGATAAAAAAAAAGTCATCAAGCCGGGACTTGAACCTGTTTCACCTAAAAATCATCAGCTCTTAAAGTCAGTGCATTGACCACTAGGCTGTGGAGGCCTAGTTATTTTCAGCACTTTGATAGATATTAGAAGATCCTCCTTGTGTAAGAAATACAAGGGGAACGGATTCCGACGGCTGTTTTTTGCCGTCGGATTCTGTTCCCCCTGTAAAAAAAACAGCTGTCGGAATCCGTTCCCCCACTCCCATCATGAGAGGTGTTGATGTAGTGGCTTAAAAAATGCATATTTTATTTTGTGTGGGGATCGAGTTTACCTGGCACCAGTGTAAAATAAATATATTTTAGAGTTTTTGCCTTTTATTGTGATAGGAAAATATGGGATCAAAAAAAGTCCACAAGCCAGTACTTGAACCTAAGAAAAAAAAAACTTAAGATTTTTCACCTAAAAATCATCCGCTCTTGAAGTCAGTGCACTGACCACTAGGCTGTGGGGGCCTATTAATTAACAGCACTTTGATAGATATTAGAAGATCCTCATTGTTTAAGAAATACAGGGGGAAAAGAATCCGACGGCAAAAAAACATATGTTGGAATCCGTTCCCATTATGAGAAGTGTTGATGTAGTGGCTTGAATAAAGGTTGATAGTATTTTGTTTGTGGATGGAGGTTTACTGTCATCGTTTACATTTAAGCATTTGGCATATTTTTGATCCAGAGCGACGTAGATTGAATTTCATGGTACACATTTTGTATTCTTATCAGTTCCTGCTTTCCCTGGGAATCGAACCTATGACCTTGGCATTGTAAGTACCAATGCTCTACTGTTTGAGCTACAGGAAAGATCTTTAAATAAGTGCATCAGTTTAAGGAATAATTTAATGGAGTTTTTGCTGTTTATTATGATAGCAGAGTACAGGATCAAGAAAAATTACAAACTGGGACTTGAACTCAGGTCACCCAAAGCCCTACACTTCTTAACACCAGTGCACTGACCACTAGGCTATAGGGGTCAATATATCAGCAACAGTTTAATAAATATTAGAACCTCATTGTGTATGAAATACAGGGGGAACAGAATTTGACGGCAAAAAAACAGCTGTCGGAATCCGTTCCCCCAATCCAACTATGAGAGGTGTTGGTTTAGTGGCTTACAAAATGCTGATTATATTTTTTGTGTGGGGATGGGGCTTACCTGGCACCAGTGTAAAATAAATACATTTTAGAGTTTTTGCCTTTTATTGTGATAGGAAAATATGGGATCAAAAAAAGTCAGCGAGCCGGGATTTGAACTTGTTTCACCTAAAAATCATCAGCTCTTAAAGTCAGTGCATTGACCACTAGGCTGTGGAGGCCTAATTATTTTCAGCACTTTGATAGATATTAGAAGATCCTCCTCGTGTAAGAAATACAGGGGGAACGGATTCCGACGGCTGTTTTTTTGCCGTCGGATTCTGTTCCCCCTGTAAAAAAAACAGCTTTTGGAATCTGTTACCCCACTCCCATTATGATAAGTGTTGATGTAGTGGCTTAAAAATGCATATTTTATTTTGTGTGGGGATGGAGCTTACCTGGCACTAGTGTAAAATAAATAAATTTCAGAGTTTTTGCCTTTTATTGTGATAGGAAAATATGGGATCAAAAAAAAGTCATCAAGCCGGGACTTGAACCTGTTTCACCTAAAAATCATCAGCTTTTAAAGTCAGTGCATTGACCACTAGGCTGTGGAGGCCTAGTTATTTTCAGCACTTTGATAGATATTAGAAGATCCTCCTTGTGTAAGAAATACAGGGGGAACGGATTCCGACGGCTGTTTTTTGCCGTCAGATTCTGTTCCCCCTGTAAAAAAAACAGCTGTCGGAATCCGTTCCCCCAATCCCATCATGAGAGGTGTTGATGTAGTGGCTTAAAAAATGCATATTTTATTTTGTGTGGGGATCGAGCTTACCTGGCACCAGTGTAATATAAATATATTTTAGAGTTTTTACCTTTTATTGTGATAGGAAAATATGGGATCAAATAAAGTCAGCTAGCCGGGACTTGAACTTGTTTCACCTAAAAATCGGCAACTCTTAAAGTCAGTGCATTGACCACTAGGCTGAGGAAGCCTAATCAATTTCAGCACTTTGATAGATATTAGAAGATCCTCCTCGTGTAAGAAATACAGGGGGAACGGATTCCGAAGGCTGTTTTTTTGCCGTCGGATTCTGTTCCCCCTATAAAAAAAACAGCTGTCGGAATCCGTTCCCCCACTCCCATCATGAGAGGTGTTGATGCAGTGGCTTAAAAAATGCATATTTTATTTTGTGTGGGGATCGAGCTTACCTGGCACCAGTGTAAAATAAATATATTTTAGAGTTTTTGCCTTTTATTGTGATAGGAAAATATGGGATCAAAAAAAGTCAGCGAGCCGGGACTTGAACTTGTTTCACCTAAAAATCGTCAGCTCTTTAAGTCAGTGCATTGACCACTAAGCTGTGGAGGCCTATTATTTTCAGCACTTTGATAGATAATAGAAGATCCTCCTCGTGTAAGAAATACAGGGGGAACGGATTCCGACGGCTGTTTTTTGCCGTCGGATTCTGTTCCCCCTGTAAAAAAAACAGCTGTCGGAATCCGTTCCCCCACTCCCATCATGAGAGGTGTTGATGTAGTGGCTTAAAAAATGCATATTTTATTTTGTGTGGGGATCGAGCTTACCTGGCACCAGTGTAATATAAATATATTTTAGAGTTTTTGCCTTTTATTGTGATAGGAAAATATGGGATCAAAAAAAGTCAGCGAGCCGGGACTTGAACTTGTTTCACCTAAAAATCGTCAACTCTTAAAGTCAGTGCATTGACCACTAGGCTGTGGAAGCCTAATCAATTTCAGCACTTTGATAGATATTAGAAGATCCTCCTCGTGTAAGAAATACAGGGGGAACGGATTCCGACGGCTGTTTTTTTGCCGTCGGATTCTGTTCCCCCTATAAAAAAAACAGCTGTCGGAATCCGTTCCCCCACTCCCATCATGAGAGGTGTTGATGCAGTGGCTTAAAAAATGCATATTTTATTTTGTGTGGGGATCGAGCTTACCTGGCACCAGTGTAAAATAAATATATTTTAGAGTTTTTGCCTTTTATTGTGATAGGAAAATATGGGATCAAAAAAAGTCAGCGAGCCGGGACTTGAACTTGTTTCACCTAAAAATCGTCAGCTCTTTAAGTCAGTGCATTGACCACTAGGCTGTGGAGGCCTATTATTTTCAGCACTTTGATAGATAATAGAAGATCCTCCTCGTGTAAGAAATACAGGGGGAACGGATTCCGACGGCTGTTTTTTTGCCGTCGGATTCTGTTCCCCCTGTAAAAAAAAACAGCTGTCGGAATCCGTTCCCCCACTCCCATAATGAGAGGTGTTTATGTAGTGGCCTAAAAAATCTTATTTTATTTTGTGTGGGATGGAGCTTACCTGGCACTAGTGTAAAATAAATATATTTTCGAGTTTTTGCCTTTTATTGTGATAGGAAAATATGGGATCAAAAAAAAGTCATCAAGCCGGGACTTGAACCTGTTTCACCTAAAAATCATCAGCTCTTAAAGTCAGTGCATTGACCACTAGGCTGCGGAGGCCTAGTTATTTTCAGCACTTTGATAGATATTAGAAGATCCTCCTTGTGTAAGAAATACAGGGGTAACGGATTCCGACGGCTGTTTTTTGCCGTCGGATTCTGTTCCCCCTGTAAAAAAAACAGCTGTCGGAATCCGTTCCCCCACTCCCATCATGAGAGGTGTTGATGTAGTGGCTTAAAAGATGCATATTTTATTTTGTGTGGGGATCGAGCTTACCTGGCACCAGTGTAAAATAAATATATTTTAGAGTTTTTGCCTTTTATTGTGATAGGAAAATATGGGATCAAAAAAAGTCCACAAGCCAGGACTTGAACCTAAGAAAAAAAAAACTTAAGATTTTTCACCTAATAATCATCCGCTCTTGAAGTCAGTGCACTGACCACTAGGCTGTGGGGGCCTATTAATTAACAGCACTTTGATAGATATTAGAAGATCCTCCTCGTGTAAGAAATACAGGGGGAACGGATTCCGACGGCTGTTTTTTTGCCGTCGGATTCTGTTCCCCCTGTAAAAAAAACAGCTGTCGGAATCCGTTCCCCCACTCCATTATGAGAGGTGTTTATGTAGTGGCCTAAAAAATCTTATTTTATTTTGTGTGGGATGGAGCTTACCTGGCACTAGTGTAAAATAAATATATTTTAGAGTTTTTGCCTTTTATTGTGATAGGAAAATATGGGATCAAAAAAAAGTCATCAAGCCGGGACTTGAACCTGTTTCACCTAAAAATCATCAGCTCTTAAAGTCAGTGCATTGACCACTAGGCTGTGGAGGCCTAGTTATTTTCAGCACTTTGATAGATATTAGAAGATCCTCCTTGTGTAAGAAATACAGGGGGAACGGATTCCGACGGCTGTTTTTTGCCGCCGGATTCTGTTCCCCCTGTAAAAAAAACAGCTGTCGGAATCCGTTCCCGCACTCCCATCATGAGAGGTGTCGATGTAGTGGCTTGAAAAATGCATATTTTATTTTGTGTGGGGATCGAGCTTACCTGGCACCAGTGTAATATAAATATATTTTAGAGTTTTTGCCTTTTATTGTGATAGGAAAATATGGGATCAAAAAAAGTCAGCGAGCCGGGACTTGAACTTGTTTCACCTAAAAATCGTCAGCTCTTTAAGTCAGTGCATTGACCACTAGGCTGTGGAGGCCTATTATTTTCAGCACTTTGATAGATAATAGAAGATCCTCCTCGTGTAAGAAATACAAGGGGAACGGATTCCGACGGCTGTTTTTTGCCGTCGGATTCTGTTCCCCCTGTAAAAAAAACAGCTGTCGGAATCCGTTCCCCCACTCCCATCATGAGAGGTGTTGATGTAGTGGCTTAAAAAATGCATATTTTATTTTGTGTGGGGATCGAGCTTACCTGGCACCAGTGTAAAATAAATATATTTTAGAGTTTTTGCCTTTTATTGTGATAGGAAAATATGGGATCAAAAAAAGTCAGCGAGCCGGGACTTGAACTTGTTTCACCTAAAAATCGTCAACTCTTAAAGTCAGTGCATTGACCACTAGGCTGTGGAAGCCTAATCAATTTCAGCACTTTGATAGATATTAGAAGATCCTCCTCGTGTAAGAAATACAGGGGGAACGGATTCCGACGGCTGTTTTTTTGCTTGTCGGATTCTGTTCCCCCTATAAAAAAAACAGCTGTCGGAATCCGTTCCCCCACTCCATTATGAGAGGTGTTTATGTAGTGGCCTAAAAAATCTTATTTTATTTTGTGTGGGATGGAGCTTACCTGGCACCAATGTAAAATAAATATATTTTAGAGTTTTTGCCTTTTATTGTGATAGGAAAATATGGGATCAAAAAAAGTCAGCGAGCCGGGACTTGAACTTGTTTCACCTAAAAATCTTCAACTCTTAAAGTCAGT
Source organism: Phoxinus phoxinus (assembly GCF_949152265.1). NCBI lineage: Eukaryota > Metazoa > Chordata > Actinopteri > Cypriniformes > Leuciscidae > Phoxinus > Phoxinus phoxinus. The sequence goes on along the minus strand of NC_136889.1, from coordinate 11,740,533 downwards.
GCATTGACCACTAGGCTGTGGTAACCTAATCAATTTCAGCACTTTGATAGATATTAGAAGATCCTCCTCGTGTAAGAAATACAGGGGGAACGGATTCCGACGGCTGTTTTTTTGCCGTCGGATTCTGTTCCCCCTATAAAAAAAACAGCTGTCGGAATCCGTTCCCCCACTCCCATCATGAGAGGTGTTGATGCAGTGGCTTAAAAAATGCATATTTTATTTTGTGTGGTTATCGAGCTTACCTGGCACCAGTGTAAAATAAATATATTTTAGAGTTTTTGCCTTTTATTGTGATAGGAAAATATGGGATCAAAAAAAGTCAGCGAGCCGGGACTTGAACTTGTTTCACCTAAAAATCGTCAACTCTTAAAGTCAGTGCATTGACCACTAGGCTGTGGAAGCCTAATCATTTTCAGCACTTTGATAGATATTAGAAGATCCTCCTCGTGTAAGAAATACAGGGGGAACGGATTCCGACGGCTGTTTTTTTGCCGTCGGATTCTGTTCCCCCTGTAAAAAAAACAGCTGTCGGAATCCGTTCCCCCACTCCATTATGAGAGGTGTTTATGTAGTGGCCTAAAAAATCTTATTTTATTTTGTGTGGGATGGAGCTTACCTGGCACTAGTGTAAAATAAATATATTTTCGAGTTTTTGCCTTTTATTGTGATAGGAAAATATGGGATCAAAAAAAAGTCATCAAGCCGGGACTTGAACCTGTTTCACCTAAAAATCATCAGCTCTTAAAGTCAGTGCATTGACCACTAGGCTGTGGAGGCCTAGTTATTTTCAGCACTTTGATAGATATTAGAAGATCCTCCTTGTGTAAGAAATACAAGGGGAACGGATTCCGACGGCTGTTTTTTGCCGTCGGATTCTGTTCCCCCTGTAAAAAAAACAGCTGTCGGAATCCGTTCCCCCACTCCCATCATGAGAGGTGTTGATGTAGTGGCTTAAAAAATGCATATTTTATTTTGTGTGGTGACCGAGTTTACCTGGCACCAGTGTAAAATAAATATATTTTAGAGTTTTTGCCTTTTATTGTGATAGGAAAATATGGGATCAAAAAAAGTCCACAAGCCAGGACTTGAACCTAAGAAAAAAAAAACTTAAGATTTTTCACCTAAAAATCATCCGCTCTTGAAGTCAGTGGACTGACCACTAGGCTGTGGGGGCCTATTAATTAACAGCACTTTGATAGATATTAGAAGATCCTCATTGTTTAAGAAATACAGGGGGAAAAGAATCCGACAGCAAAAAAACATATGTTGGAATCCGTTCCCATTATGAGAAGTGTTGATGTAGTGGCTTGAATAAAGGTTGATAGTATTTTGTTTGTGGATGGAGGTTTACTGTCATCGTTTACATTTAAGCATTTGGCATATTTTTGATCCAGAGCGACGTAGATTGAATTTCATGGTACACATTTTGTATTCTTATCAGTTCCTGCTTTCCCTGGGAATCGAACCTATGACCTTGGCATTGTAAGTACCAATGCTCTACTGTTTGAGCTACAGGAAAGATCTTTAAATAAGTGCATCAGTTTAAGGAATAATTTAATGGAGTTTTTGCTGTTTATTATGATAGCAGAGTACAGGATCAAGAAAAATTACAAACTGGGACTTGAACTCAGGTCACCCAAAGCCCTACACTTTTTAACACCAGTGCACTGACCACTAGGCTATAGGGGTCAATATATCAGCAACAGTTTAATAAATATTAGAACCTCATTGTGTATGAAATACAGGGGGAACAGAATTCGACGGCAAAAAAACAACTGTCGGAATCCGTTCCCCCAATCCAACTATGAGAGGTGTTGGTTTAGTGGCTTACAAAATGCTGATTATATTTTTTGTGTGGGGATGGGGCTTACCTGGCACCAGTGTAAAATAAATACATTTTAGAGTTTTTGCCTTTTATTGTGATAGGAAAATATGGGATCAAAAAAAGTCAGCGAGCCGGGATTTGAACCTGTTTCACCTAAAAATCATCAGCTCTTAAAGTCAGTGCATTGACCACTAGGCTGTGGAGGCCTAATTATTTTCAGCACTTTGATAGATGTTAGAAGATCCTCCTCGTGTAAGAAATACAGGGGGAACGGATTCCGACGGCTGTTTTTTTGCCGTCGGATTCTGTTCCCCCTGTAAAAAAAACAGCTTTTGGAATCTGTTACCCCACTCCCATTATGATAAGTGTTGATGTAGTGGCTTAAAAATGCATATTTTATTTTGTGTGGGGATGGAGCTTACCTGGCACTAGTGTAAAATAAATAAATTTCAGAGTTTTTGCCTTTTATTGTGATAGGAAAATATGGGATCAAAAAAAAGTCATCAAGCCGGGACTTGAACCTGTTTCACCTAAAAATCATCAGCTCTTAAAGTCAGTGCATTGACCACTAGGCTGTGGAGGCCTAGTTATTTTCAGCACTTTGATAGATATTAGAAGATCCTCCTTGTGTAAGAAATACAAAGGGAACGGATTCCGACGGCTGTTTTTTGCCGTCGGATTCTGTTCCCCCTGTAAAAAAAACAGCTGTCGGAATCAGTTCCCCCACTCCCATCATGAGAGGTGTTGATGTAGTGGCTTAAAAAATGCATATTTTATTTTGTGTGGGGATCGAGCTTACCTGGCACCAGTGTAATATAAATATATTTTAGAGTTTTTGCCTTTTATTGTGATAGGAAAATATGGGATCAAAAAAAGTCAGCTAGCCGGGACTTGAACTTGTTTCACCTAAAAATCATCAGCTCTTAAAGTCAGTGCATTGACCAATAGGCTGTGGTAACCTAATCAATTTCAGCACTTTGATAGATATTAGAAGATCCTCCTCGTGTAAGAAATACAGGGGGAACGGATTCCGACGGCTGTTTTTTTGCCGTCGGATTCTGTTCCCCCTATAAAAAAAACAGCTGTCGGAATCCGTTCCCCCACTCCCATCATGAGAGGTGTTGATGCAGTGGCTTAAAAAATGCATATTTTATTTTGTGTGGGGATCGAGCTTACTTGACACCAGTGTAAAATAAATATATTTTAGAGTTTTTGCCTTTTATTGTGATAGGAAAATATGGGATCAAAAAAAGTCAGCGAGCCGGGACTTGAACTTGTTTCACCTAAAAATCGTCAGCTCTTTAAGTCAGTGCATTGACCACTATAGGCTGTGGAGGCCTATTATTTTCAGCACTTTGATAGATAATAGAAGATTATTAGGCTGTTTTTTTGCCGTCGGATTCTGTTCCCCCTGTAAAAAAAACAGCTTTTGGAATCTGTTACCCCACTCCCATTATGATAAGTGTTGATGTAGTGGCTTAAAAATGCATATTTTATTTTGTGTGGGGATGGAGCTTACCTGGCACTAGTGTAAAATAAATAAATTTCAGAGTTTTTGCCTTTTATTGTGATAGGAAAATATGGGATCAAAAAAAAGTCATCAAGCCGGGACTTGAACCTGTTTCACCTAAAAATCATCAGCTCTTAAAGTCAGTGCATTGACCACTAGGCTGTGGAGGCCTAGTTATTTTCAGCACTTTGATAGATATTAGAAGATCCTCCTTGTGTAAGAAATACAGGGGGAACGGATTCCGACGGCTGTTTTTTGCCGTCGGATTCTGTTCCCCCTGTAAAAAAAACAGCTGTCGGAATCCGTTCCCCCACTCCCATCATGAGAGGTGTTGATGTAGTGGCTTAAAAAATGCATATTTTATTTTGTGTGGGGATCGAGCTTACCTGGCACCAGTGTAAAATAAATATATTTTAGAGTTTTTGCCTTTTATTGTGATAGGAAAATATGGGATCAAAAAAAGTCAGCGAGCCGGGACTTGAACTTGTTTCACCTAAAAATCGTCAGCTCTTTAAGTCAGTGCATTGACCACTAGGCTGTGGAGGCCTATTATTTTCAGCACTTTGATAGATAATAGAAGATTCTCCTCGTGTAAGAAATACAGGGGGAACGGATTCCGACGGCTGTTTTTTTGCCGTCGGATTCTGTTCCCCCTGTAAAAAAAACAGCTGTCGGAATCCGTTCCCCCACTCCATTATGAGAGGTGTTTATGTAGTGGCCTAAAAAATCTTATTTTATTTTGTGTGGGATGGAGCTTACCTGGCACTAGTGTAAAATAAATATATTTTCGAGTTTTTGCCTTTTATTGTGATAGGAAAATATGGGATCAAAAAAAAGTCATCAAGCCGGGACTTGAACCTGTTTCACCTAAAAATCATCAGCTCTTAAAGTCAGTGCATTGACCATTGGGCTGTGGAGGCCTAGTTATTTTCAGCACTTTGATAGATATTAGAAGATCCTCCTCGTGTAAGAAATACAGGGGGAACGGATTCCGACGGCTGTTTTTTTGCTGTCGGATTCTGTTCCCCCTGTAAAAAAAACAGCTGTCGGAATCCGTTCCCCCACTCCCATCATGAGAGGTGTTGATGTAGTGGCTTAAAAAATGCATATTTTATTTTGTGTGGGGATCGAGCTTACCTGGCACCAGTGTAATATAAATATATTTTAGAGTTTTTGCCTTTTATTGTGATAGGAAAATATGGGATCAAAAAAAGTCAGCGAGCCGGGACTTGAACTTGTTTCACCTAAAAATCGTCAACTCTTAAAGTCAGTGCATTGACCACTAGGCTGTGGAAGCCTAATCAATTTCAGCACTTTGATAGATATTAGAAGATCCTCCTCGTGTAAGAAATACAGGGGGAACGGATTCCGACGGCTGTTTTTTTGCCGTCGGATTCTGTTCCCCCTATCAAAAAAAACAGCTGTCGGAATCCGTTCCCCCACTCCCATCATGAGAGGTGTTGATGCAGTGGCTTAAAAAATGCATATTTTATTTTGTGTGGGGATCGAGCTTACCTGGCACCAGTGTAAAATAAATATATTTTAGAGTTTTTGCCTTTTATTGTGATAGGAAAATATGGGATCAAAAAAAGTCAGCTAGCCGGGACTTGAACTTGTTTCACCTAAAAATCGGCAACTCTTTAAGTCAGTGCATTGACCACTAGGCTGTGGAGGCCTATTATTTTCAGCACTCTGAGAGATAATAGAAGATCCTCCTCGTGTAAGAAATACAGGGGGAACGGATTCCGACGGCTGTTTTTTTGCCGTCGGATTCTGTTCCCCCTGTAAAAAAAACAGCTGTCGGAATCCGTTCCCCCACTCCCATCATGAGAGGTGTTGATGCAGTGGCTTAAAAAATGCATATTTTATTTTGTGTGGGGATCGAGCTTACCTGGCACCAGTGTAATATAAATATATTTTAGAGTTTTTGCCTTTTATTGTGATAGGAAAATATGGGATCAAAAAAAGTCAGCTAGCCGGGACTTGAACTTGTTTCACCTAAAAATCGGCAACTCTTAAAGTCAGTGCATTGACCACTAGGCTGTGGAAGCCTAATCATTTTCAGCACTTTGATAGATATTAGAAGATCCTCCTTGTGTAAGAAATACAGGGGGAACGGATTCCGATGGCTGTTTTTTGCCGTCGGATTCTGTTCCCCCTGTAAAAAAAACAGCTGTCGGAATCCGTTCCCCCACTCCAATCATGAGAGGTGTTTATGTAGTGGCTTAAAAAATGCATATTTTATTTTGTGTGGGGATGGAGCTTACCTGGCACCAGTGTAAAATAAATATATTTTCGAGTTTTTGCCTTTTATTGTGATAGGAAAATATGGGATAAAAAAAAAGTCATCAAGCCGGGACTTGAACCTGTTTCACCTAAAAATCATCAGCTCTTAAAGTCAGTGCATTGACCACTAGGCTGTGGAGGCCTAGTTATTTTCAGCACTTTGATAGATATTAGAAGATCCTCCTTGGATTCCGACGGCTGTTTTTTGCCGTCGGATTCTGTTCCCCCTGTAAAAAAAACAGCTGTCGGAATCCGTTCCCCCACTCCCATCATGAGAGGTGTTGATGTAGTGGCTTAAAAAATGCATATTTTATTTTGTGTGGGGATCGAGCTTACCTGGCACCAGTGTAAAATAAATATATTTTAGAGTTTTTGCCTTTTATTGTGATAGGAAAATATGGGATCAAAAAAAGTCAGCGAGCCGGGAATTGAACTTGTTTCACCTAAAAATCGTCAGCTCTTTAAGTCAGTGCATTGACCACTAGGCTGTGGAGGCCTATTATTTTCAGCACTTTGATAGATAATAGAAGATCCTCCTCGTGTAAGAAATACAGGGGGAACGGAATCCGACGGCTGTTTTTTGGCCGTCGGATTCTGTTCCCCCTGTAAAAAAAACAGCTGTCGGAATCCGTTCCCCCACTCCATTATGAGAGGTGTTTATGTAGTGGCCTAAAAAAATCTTATTTTATTTTGTGTGGGATGGAGCTTACCTGGCACTAGTGTAAAATAAATATATTTTTGAATTTTTGCCTTTTATTGTGATAGGAAAATATGGGATCAAAAAAAAGTCATCAAGCCGGGACTTGAACCTGTTTCACCTAAAAATCATCAGCTCTTAAAGTCAGTGCATTGACCACTAGGCTGTGGAGGCCTAGTTATTTTCAGCACTTTGATAGATATTAGAAGATCCTCCTTGTGTAAGAAATACAGGGGGAACGGATTCCGACGGCTGTTTTTTGCCGTCGGATTCTGTTCCCCCTGTAAAAAAAACAGCTGTCGGAATCCGTTCCCCCACTCCCATCATGAGAGGTGTTGATGTAGTGGCTTAAAAAATGCATATTTTATTTTGTGTGGGGATCGAGCTTACCTGGCACCAGTGTAATATAAATATATTTTAGAGTTTTTGCCTTTTATTGTGATAGGAAAATATGGGATCAAAAAAAGTCAGCGAGCCGGGACTTGAACTTGTTTCACCTAAAAATCGTCAACTCTTAAAGTCAGTGCATTGACCACTAGGCTGTGGAAGCCTAATCAATTTCAGCACTTTGATAGATATTAGAAGATCCTCCTCGTGTAAGAAATACAGGGGGAACGGATTCCGACGGCTGTTTTTTTGCCGTCGGATTCTGTTCCCCCTATAAAAAAAACAGCTGTCGGAATCCGTTCCCCCACTCCCATCATGAGAGGTGTTGATGCAGTGGCTTAAAAAATGCATATTTTATTTTGTGTGGGGATCGAGCTTACCTGGCACCAGTGTAAAATAAATATATTTTAGAGTTTTTGCCTTTTATTGTGATAGGAAAATATGGGATCAAAAAAAGTCAGCGAGCCGGGACTTGAACTTGTTTCACCTAAAAATCGTCAGCTCTTTAAGTCAGTGCATTGACCACTAGGCTGTGGAGGCCTATTATTTTCAGCGCTTTGATAGATAATAGAAGATCCTCCTCGTGTAAGAAATACAGGGGGAACGGATTCCGACGGCTGTTTTTTTGCCGTCGGATTCTGTTCCCCCTGTAAAAAAAACAGCTTTTGGAATCTGTTACCCCACTCCCATTATGATAAGTGTTGATGTAGTGGCTTAAAAATGCATATTTTATTTTGTGTGGGGATGGAGCTTACCTGGCACTAGTGTAAAATAAATAAATTTCAGAGTTTTTGCCTTTTATTGTGATAGGAAAATATGGGATCAAAAAAAAGTAATCAAGCCGGGACTTGAACCTGTTTCACCTAAAAATCATCAGATCTTAAAGTCAGTGCATTGACCACTATGCTGTGGAGGCCTAGTTATTTTCAGCACTTTGATAGATATTAGAAGATCCTCCTTGTGTAAGAAATACAGGGGGAACGGATTCCGACGGCTGTTTTTTGCCGTCGGATTCTGTTCCCCCTGTAAAAAAAACAGCTGTCGGAATCCGTTCCCCCACTCCCATCATGAGAGGTGTTGATGTAGTGGCTTAAAAATTGCATATTTTATTTTGTGTGGGGATCGAGCTTACCTGGCACCAGTGTAAAATAAATATATTTTAGAGTTTTTGCCTTTTATTGTGATAGGAAAATATGGGATCAAAAAAAGTCCACAAGCCAGGACTTGAACCTAAGAAAAAAAAAACTTAAGATTTTTCACCTAAAAATCATCCGCTCTTGAAGTCAGTGCACTGACCACTAGGCTGTGGGGGCCTATTAATTAACAGCACTTTGATAGATATTAGAAGATCCTCATTGTTTAAGAAATACAGGGGGAAAAGAATCCGACAGCAAAAAAACTTATGTTGGAATCCGTTCCCATTATGAGAAGTGTTGATGTAGTGGCTTGAATAAAGGTTGATAGTATTTTGTTTGTGGATGGAGGTTTACTGTCATCGTTTACATTTAAGCATTTGGCATATTTTTGATCCAGAGCGACGTAGATTGAATTTCATGGTACACATTTTGTATTCTTATCAGTTCCTGCTTTCCCTGGGAATCGAACCTATGACCTTGGCATTGTAAGTACCAATGCTCTACTGTTTGAGCTACAGGAAAGATCTTTAAATAAGTGCATCAGTTTAAGGAATAATTTAATGGAGTTTTTGTTGTTTATTATGATAGCAGAGTACAGGATCAAGAAAAATTACAAACTGGGACTTGAACTCAGGTCACCCAAAGCCCTACACTTCTTTACACCAGTGCACTGACCACTAGGCTATAGGGGTCAATATATCAGCAACAGTTTAATAAATATTAGAACCTCATTGTGTATGAAATACAGGGGGAACAGAATTCGACGGCAAAAAAACAGCTGTCGGAATCCGTTCCCCCAATCCAACTATGAGAGGTGTTGGTTTAGTGGCTTACAAAATGCTGATTATATTTTTTGTGTGGGGATGGGGCTTACCTGGCACCAGTGTAAAATAAATACATTTTAGAGTTTTTGCCTTTTATTGTGATAGGAAAATATGGGATCAAAAAAAGTCAGCGAGCCGGGATTTGAACCTGTTTCACCTAAAAATCACCAGCTCTTAAAGTCAGTGCATTGACCACTAGGCTGTGGAGGCCTAATTATTTTCAGCACTTTGATAGATATTAGAAGATCCTCCTCGTGTAAGAAATACAGGGGGAACGGATTCCGACGGCTGTTTTTTTGCCGTCGGATTCTGTTCCCCCTGTAAAAAAAACAGCTTTTGGAATCTGTTACCCCACTCCCATTATGATAAGTGTTGATGTAGTGGCTTAAAAATGCATATTTTATTTTGTGTGGGGATGGAGCTTACCTGGCACTAGTGTAAAATAAATAAATTTCAGAGTTTTTGCCTTTTATTGTGATAGGAAAATATGGGATCAAAAAAAAGTCATCAAGCCGGGACTTGAACCTGTTTCACCTAAAAATCATCAGATCTTAAAGTCAGTGCATTGACCACTAGGCTGTGGAGGCCTAGTTATTTTCTGCACTTTGATAGATATTAGAAGATCCTCCTTGTGTAAGAAATACAGGGGGAACGGATTCCGACGGCTGTTTTTTGCCGTCGGATTCTGTTCCCCCTGTAAAAAAAACAGCTGTCGGAATCCGTTCCCCCACTCCCATCATGAGAGGTGTTGATGTAGTGGCTTAAAAAATGCATATTTTATTTTGTGTGGGGATCGAGCTTACCTGGCACCAGTGTAAAATAAATATATTTTAGAGTTTTTGCCTTTTATTGTGATAGGAAAATATGGGATCAAAAAAAGTCAGCGAGCCGGGACTTGAACTTGTTTCACCTAAAAATCGTCAGCTCTTTAAGTCAGTGCATTGACCACTAGGCTGTGGAGGCCTATTATTTTCAGCACTTTGATAGATAATAGAAGATCCTCCTCGTGTAAGAAATACAGGGGGAACGGATTCCGACGGCTGTTTTTTGCCGTCGGATTCTGTTCCCCCTGTAAAAAAAACAGCTGTCGGAATCCGTTCCCCCACTCCCATCATGAGAGGTGTTGATGTAGTGGCTTAAAAAATGCATATTTTATTTTGTGTGGGGATCGAGCTTACCTGGCACCAGTGTAATATAAATATATTTTAGAGTTTTTGCCTTTTATTGTGATAGGAAAATATGGGATCAAAAAAAGTCAGCGAGCCGGGACTTGAACTTGTTTCACCTAAAAATCGTCAACTCTTAAAGTCAGTGCATTGACCACTAGGCTGTGGAAGCCTAATCAATTTCAGCACTTTGATAGATATTAGAAGATCCTCCTCGTGTAAGAAATACAGGGGGAACGGATTCCGACGGCTGTTTTTTTGCCGTCGGATTCTGTTCCCCCTATAAAAAAAACAGCTGTCGGAATCCGTTCCCCCACTCCATTATGAGAGGTGTTGATGCAGTGGCTTAAAAAATCTTATTTTATTTTGTGTGGGATGGAGCTTACCTGGCACTAGTGTAAAATAAATATATTTTCGAGTTTTTGCCTTTTATTGTGATAGGAAAATATGGGATCAAAAAAAAGTCATCAAGCCGGGACTTGAACCTGTTTCACCTAAAAATCATCAGCTCTTAAAGTCAGTGCATTGACCACTAGGCTGTGGAGGCCTAGTTATTTTCAGCACTTTGATAGATATTAGAAGATCCTCCTTGTGTAAGAAATACACGGGGAACGGATTCCGACGGCTGTTTTTTGCCGTCGGATTCTGTTCCCCCTGTAAAAAAAACAGCTGTCGGAATCCGTTCCCCCACTCCCATCATGAGAGGTGTTGATGTAGTGGCTTAAAAAATGCATATTTTATTTTGTGTGGGGATCGAGTTTACCTGGCACCAGTGTAAAATAAATATATTTTAGAGTTTTTGCCTTTTATTGTGATAGGAAAATATGGGATCAAAAAAAGTCCACAAGCCAGGACTTGAACCTAAGAAAAAAAAAACTTAAGATTTTTCACCTAAAAATCATCCGCTCTTGAAGTCAGTGCACTGACCACTAGGCTGTGGGGGCCTATTAATTAACAGCACTTTGATAGATATTAGAAGATCCTCATTGTTTAAGAAATACAGGGGGAAAAGAATCCGACAGCAAAAAAACATTATGAGAAGTGTTGATGTAGTGGCTTGAATAAAGGTTGATAGTATTTTGTTTGTGGATGGAGGTTTACTGTCATCGTTTACATTTAAGCATTTGGCATATTTTTGATCCAGAGCGACGTAGATTGAATTTCATGGTACACATTTTGTATTCTTATCAGTTCCTGCTTTCCCTGGGAATCGAACCTATGACCTTGGCATTGTAAGTACCAATGCTCTACTGTTTGAGCTACAGGAAAGATCTTTAAATAAGTGCATCAGTTTAAGGAATAATTTAATGGAGTTTTTGCTGTTTATTATGATAGCAGAGTACAGGATCAAGAAAAATTACAAACTGGGACTTGAACTCAGGTCACCCAAAGCCCTACACTTCTTAACACCAGTGCACTGACCACTAGGCTATAGGGGTCAATATATCAGCAACAGTTTAATAAATATTAGAACCTCATTGTGTATGAAATACAGGGGGAACAGAATTCGACGGCAAAAAAACAGCTGTCGGAATCCGTTCCCCCAATCCAACTATGAGAGGTGTTGGTTTAGTGGCTTACAAAATGCTGATTATATTTTTTGTGTGGGGATGGGGCTTACCTGGCACCAGTGTAAAATAAATACATTTTAGAGTTTTTGCCTTTTATTGTGATAGGAAAATATGGGATCAAAAAAAGTCAGCGAGCCGGGATTTGAACTTGTTTCACCTAAAAATCTAAACCTAAGAAAAAAAAAACTTAAGATTTTTCACCTAAAAATCATCCGCTCTTGAAGTCAGTGCACTGACCACTAGGCTGTGGGGGCCTATTAATTAACAGCACTTTGATAGATATTAGAAGATCCTCATTGTTTAAGAAATACAGGGGGAAAAGAATCCGACGGCAAAAAAACATATGTTGGAATCCGTTCCCATTATGAGAAGTGTTGATGTAGTGGCTTGAATAAAGGTTGATAGTATTTTGTTTGTGGATGGAGGTTTACTGTCATCGTTTACATTTAAGCATTTGGCATATTTTTGATCCAGAGCGACGTAGATTGAATTTCATGGTACACATTTTGTATTCTTATCAGTTCCTGCTTTCCCTGGGAATCGAATCTATGACCTTGGCATTGTAAGTACCAATGCTCTACTGTTTGAGCTACAGGAAAGATATTTAAATAAGTGCATCAGTTTAAGGAATAATTTAATGGAGTTTTTGCCGTTTATTATGAAAGCAGAGTACAGGATCAAGAAAAATTACAAACTGGGACTTGAACTCAGGTCACCCAAAGCCCTACACTTCTTAACACCAGTGCACTGACCACTAGGCTATAGGGGTCAATATATCAGCAACAGTTTAATAAATATTAGAACCTCATTGTGTATGAAATACAGGGGGAACAGAATTCGACGGCAAAAAAACAGCTGTCGGAATCCGTTCCCCCAATCCAACTATGAGAGGTGTTGGTTTAGTGGCTTACAAAATGCTGATTATATTTTTTGTGTGGGGATGGGGCTTACCTGGCACCAGTGTAAAATAAATACATTTTAGAGTTTTTGCCTTTTATTGTGATAGGAAAATATGGGATCAAAAAAAGTCAGCGAGCCGGGATTTGAACCTGTTTCACCTAAAAATCATCAGATCTTAAAGTCAATGCATTGACCACTAGGCTGTGGAGGACTAGTTATTTTCTGCACTTTGATAGATATTAGAAGATCCTCCTCGTGTAAGAAATACAGGGGGAACGGATTCCGACGGCTGTTTTTTTGCCGTCGGATTCTGTTCCCCCTGTAAAAAAAACAGCTTTTGGAATCTGTTACCCCACTCCCATTATGATAAGTGTTGATGTAGTGGCTTAAAAATGCATATTTTATTTTGTGTGGGGATGGAGCTTACCTGGCACTAGTGTAAAATAAATAAATTTCAGAGTTTTTGCCTTTTATTGTGATAGGAAAATATGGGATCAAAAAAAAGTCATCAAGCCGGGACTTGAACCTGTTTCACCTAAAAATCATCAGCTCTTAAAGTCAGTGCATTGACCACTAGGCTGTGGAGGCCTAGTTATTTTCAGCACTTTGATAGATATTAGAAGATCCTCCTCGTGTAAGAAATACAGGGGGAACGGATTCCGACGGCTGTTTTTTGCCATCGGATTCTGTTCCCCCTGTAAAAAAAACAGCTGTCGGAATCCGTTCCCCCACTCCATCATGAGAGGTGTTGATGTAGTGGCTTAAAAAATGCATATTTTATTTTGTGTGGGGATCGAGCTTACCTGGCACCAGTGTAATATAAATATATTTTAGAGTTTTTGCCTTTTATTGTGATAGGAAAATATGGGATCAAAAAAAGTCAGCGAGCCGGGACTTGAACTTGTTTCACCTAAAAATCGTCAACTCTTAAAGTCAGTGCATTGACCACTAGGCTGTGGAAGCCTAATCAATTTCAGCACTTTGATAGATATTAGAAGATCCTCCTCGTGTAAGAAATACAGGGGGAACGGATTCCGACGGCTGTTTTTTTGCTGTCGGATTCTGTTCCCCCTATAAAAAAAACAGCTGTCGGAATCCGTTCCCCCACTCCCATCATGAGAGGTGTTGATGCAGTGGCTTAAAAAATGCATATTTTATTTTGTTTGGGGATCGAGCTTACCTGGCACCAGTGTAAAATAAATATATTTTAGAGTTTTTGCCTTTTATTGTGATAGGAAAATATGGGATCAAAAAAAGTCAGCGAGCCGGGACTTGAACTTGTTTCACCTAAAAATCGTCAGCTCTTTAAATCAGTGCATTGACCACTAGGCTGTGGAGGCCTTTTATTTTCAGCACTTTGATAGATAATAGAAGATCCTCCTTGTGTAAGAAATACAGGAGGAACGGATTCCGATGGCTGTTTTTTTGCCGTCGGATTCTGTTCCCCCTGTAAAAAAAAACAGCTTTTGGAATCTGTTACCCCACTCCCATTATGATAAGTGTTGATGTAGTGGCTTAAAAATGCATATTTTATTTTGTGTGGGGATCGAGCTTACCTGGCACCAGTGTAATATAAATATATTTTAGAGTTTTTGCCTTTTATTGTGATAGGAAAATATGGGATCAAAAAAAGTCAGCGAGCCGGGACTTGAACTTGTTTCACCTAAAAATCGTCAACTCTTAAAGTCAGTGCATTGACCACTAGGCTGTGGAAGCCTAATCAATTTCAGCACTTTGATAGATATTAGAAGATCCTCCTCGTGTAAGAAATACAGGGGGAACGGATTCCGACGGCTGTTTTTTTGCTGTCGGATTCTGTTCCCCCTATAAAAAAAACAGCTGTCGGAATCCGTTCCCCCACTCCATTATGAGAGGTGTTTATGTAGTGGCCTAAAAAATCTTATTTTATTTTGTGTGGGATGGAGCTTACCTGGCACCAATAAAAAATAAATATATTTTAGAGTTTTTGCCTTTTATTGTGATAGGAAAATATGGGATCAAAAAAAGTCAGCTAGCCGGGACTTGAACTTGTTTCACCTAAAAGTCGTCAACTCTTAAAGTCAGTGCATTGACCACTAGGCTGTGGAGGCCTAATCATTTTCAGCACTTTGATAGATATTAGAAGATCCTCCTCGTGTAAGAAATACAGGGGGAACGGATTCCGACGGCTGTTTTTTTGCCGTCGGATTCTGTTCCCCCTGTAAAAAAAACAGCTGTCGGAATCCGTTCCCCCACTCCCATCATGAGAGGTGTTGATGTAGTGGCTTAAAAAATGCATATTTTATTTTGTGTGGGGATCAAGCTTACCTGGCACCAGTGTAAAATAAATATATTTTAGAGTTTTTGCCTTTTATTGTGATAGGAAAATATGGGATCAAAAAAAGTCAGCGAGCCGGGACTTGAACTTGTTTCACCTAAAAATCGTCAGCTCTTTAAGTCAGTGCATTGACCACTAGGCTGTGGAGGCCTATTATTTTCAGCACTTTGATAGATAATAGAAGATCCTCCTCGTGTAAGAAATACAGGGGGAACGGATTCCGACGGCTGTTTTTTGCCGTCGGATTCTGTTCCCCCTGTAAAAAAAACAGCTGTCGGAATCCGTTCCCCCACTCCCATCATGAGAGGTGTTGATGTAGTGGCTTAAAAAATGCATATTTTATTTTGTGTGGGGATCGAGCTTACCTGGCACCAGTGTAATATAAATATATTTTAGAGTTTTTGCCTTTTATTGTGATAGGAAAATATGGGATCAAAAAAAGTCAGCGAGCCGGGACTTGAACTTGTTTCACCTAAAAATCGTCAACTCTTAAAGTCAGTGCATTGACCACTAGGCTGTGGAGGCCTATTATTTTCAGCACTTTGAGAGATAATAGAAGATCCTCCTCGTGTAAGAAATACAGGGGGAACGGATTCCGACGGCTGTTTTTTTGCCGTCGGATTCTGTTCCCCCTGTAAAAAAAACAGCTGTCGGAATCCGTTCCCCCACTCCAATCATGAGAGGTGTTTATGTAGTGGCTTAAAAAATGCATATTTTATTTTGTGTGGGGATGGAGCTTACCTGGCACCAGTGTAAAATAAATATATTTTAGAGTTTTTGCCTTTTATTGTGATAGGAAAATATGGAATCAAAAAAAGTCAGAGAGCCGGGACTTGAACTTGTTTCACCTAAAAATCGTCAGCTCTTTAAGTCAGTGCATTGACCACTAGGCTGTGGAGGCCTATTATTTTCAGCACTTTGATAGATAATAGAAGATCCTCCTCGTGTAAGAAATACAGGGGGAACGGATTCCGACGGCTGTTTTTTTGCCGTCGGATTCTGTTCCCCCTGTAAAAAAAACAGCTGTCGGAATCCGTTCCCCCACTCCATTATGAGAGGTGTTTATGTAGTGGCCTAAAAAATCTTATTTTATTTTGTGTGGGATGGAGCTTACCTGGCACTAGTGTAAAATAAATATATTTTCGAGTTTTTGCCTTTTATTGTGATAGGAAAATATGGGATCAAAAAAAAGTAATCAAGCCGGGACTTGAACCTCTTTCACCTAAAAATCATCAGCTCTTAAAGTCAGTGCATTGACCACTAAGCTGTGGAGGCCTAGTTATTTTCATCACTTTGATAGATATTAGAAGATCCTCCTTGTGTAAGAAACACAGGGGGAACGGATTCCGACGGCTGTTTTTTGCCGTCGGATTCTGTTCCCCCTGTAAAAAAAACAGCTGTCGGAATCCGTTCCCCCACTCCCATCATGAGAGGTGTTGATGTAGTGGCTTAAAAAATGCATATTTTATTTTGTGTGGGGATCGAGCTTACCTGGCACCAGTGTAATATAAATATATTTTAGAGTTTTTGCCTTTTATTGTGATAGGAAAATATGGGATCAAAAAAAGTCAGCTAGCCGGGACTTGAACTTGTTTCACCTAAAAATCGGCAATTCTTAAAGCCAGTGCATTGACCACTAGGCTGTGGAAGCCTAATCATTTTCAGCACTTTGATAGATAATAGAAGATCCTCCTCGTGTAAGAAATACAGGGGGAACGGATTCCGACGGCTGTTTTTTTGACGTCTGATTCTGTTCACCCTGTAAAAAAAACAGCTGTCGGAATCCGTTCCCCCACTCCATTATGAGAGGTGTTTATGTAGTGGCCTAAAAAATCTTATTTTATTTTGTGTGGGATGGAGCTTACCTGGCACCAATGTAAAATAAATATATTTTAGAGTTTTTGCCTTTTATTGTGATAGGAAAATATGGGATCAAAAAAAGTCAGCTAGCCGGGACTTGAACTTGTTTCACCTAAAAATCGGCAACTCTTAAAGTCAGTGCATTGACCACTAGGCTGTGGAGGCCTATTATTTTCAGCACTTTGATAGATATTAGAAGATTTTCCTTGTGTAAGAAATACAGGGGGAACGGATTCCGACGGCTGTTTTTTTGGCGTCGGATTCTGTTCCCCCTATAAAAAAAACAGCTGTCGGAATCCGTTCCCCCACTCCCATCATGAGAGGTGTTGATGCAGTGGCTTAAAAAATGCATATTTTATTTTGTGTGGGGATCGAGCTTACCTGGCACCAGTGTAAAATAAATATATTTTAGAGTTTTTGCCTTTTATTGTGATAGGAAAATATGGGATCAAAAAAAGTCAGCGAGCCGGGACTTGAACTTGTTTCACCTAAAAATCGTCAGCTCTTTAAGTCAGTGCATTGACCACTAGGCTGTGGAGGCCTATTATTTTCAGCACTTTGATAGATAATAGAAGATCCTCCTCGTGTAAGAAATACAGGGGGAACGGATTCCGACGGCTGTTTTTTTGACGTCTGATTCTGTTCACCCTGTAAAAAAAACAGCTGTCGGAATCCGTTCCCCCACTCCATTATGAGAGGTGTTTATGTAGTGGCCTAAAAAATCTTATTTTATTTTGTGTGGGATGGAGCTTACCTGGCACTAGTGTAAAATAAATATATTTTCGAGTTTTTGCCTTTTATTGTGATAGGAAAATATGGTATCAAAAAAAAGTCATCAAGCCGGGACTTGAACCTGTTTCACCTAAAAATCATCAGCTCTTAAAGTCAGTGCATTGACCACTAGGCTGTGGAGGCCTAGTTATTTTCAGCACTTTGATAGATATTAGAAGATCCTCCTTGTGTAAGAAATACAGGGGGAACGGATTCCGACGGCTGTTTTTTTGCCGTCGGATTCTGTTCCCCCTATAAAAAAAACAGCTGTCGGAATCCGTTCCCCCACTCCCATCATGAGAGGTGTTGATGCAGTGGCTTAAAAAATGCATATTTTATTTTGTGTGGGGATCGAGCTTACCTGGCACCAGTGTAAAATAAATATATTTTACAGTTTAGCCTTTTATTGTAATAGGAAAATATGGGATCAAAAAAAGTCAGCGAGCCGGGACTTGAACTTGTTTCACCTAAAAATCGTCAGCTCTTTAAGTCAGTGCATTGACCACTAGGCTGTGGAGGCCTAGTTATTTTCAGCACTTTGATAGATATTAGAAGATCCTCCTTGTGTAAGAAATACAGGGGGAACGGATTCCGACGGCTGTTTTTTGCCGTCGGATTCTGTTCCCCCTGTAAAAAAAACAGCTGTCGGAATCCGTTCCCCCACTCCCATCATGAGAGGTGTTGATGTAGTGGCTTAAAAAATGCATATTTTATTTTGTGTGGGGATCGAGCTTACCTGGCACCAGTGTAATATAAATATATTTTAGAGTTTTTGCCTTTTATTGTGATAGGAAAATATGGGATCAAAAAAAGTCAGCTAGCCGGGACTTGAACTTGTTTCACCTAAAAATCGGCAACTCTTAAAGTCAGTACATTGACCACTAGGCTGTGGAAGCCTAATCATTTTCAGCACTTTGATAGATAATAGAAGATCCTCCTCGTGTAAGAAATACAGGGGGAACGGATTCCGACGGCTGTTTTTTTGACGTCTGATTCTGTTCACCCTGTAAAAAACACAGCTGTCGGAATCCGTTCCCCCACTCCATTATGAGAGGTGTTTATGTAGTGGCCTAAAAAATCTTATTTTATTTTGTGTGGGATGGAGCTTTCTCTGGCACCAATGTAAAATAAATATATTTTAGAGTTTTTGCCTTTTATTGTGATAAGAAAATATGGGATCAAAAAAAGTCAGCTAGCCGGGACTTGAACTTGTTTCACCTAAAAATCGGCAACTCTTAAAGTCAGTGCATTGACCACTAGGCTGTGGAAGCCTAATCATTTTCAGCACTTTGATAGATATTAGAAGATCCTCCTCGTGTAAGAAATACAGGGGGAACGGATTCCGACGGCTGTTTTTTTGCCGTCGGATTCTGTTCCCCCTGTAAAAAAAACAGCTGTCGGAATCCGTTCCCCCACTCCAATCATGAGAGGTGTTTATGTAGTGGCTTAAAAAATGCATATTTTATTTTGTGTGGGGATGGAGCTTACCTGGCACCAGTGTAAAATAAATATATTTTAGAGTTTTTGCCTTTTATTGTGATAGGAAAATATGGAATCAAAAAAAGTCAGAGAGCCGGGACTTGAACTTGTTTCACCTAAAAATCGTCAGCTCTTTAAGTCAGTGCATTGACCACTAGGCTGTGGAGGCCTATTATTTTCAGCACTTTGATAGATAATAGAAGATCCTCCTCGTGTAAGAAATACAGGGGGAACGGATTCCGACGGCTGTTTTTTTGCCGTCGGATTCTGTTCCCCCTGTAAAAAAAAACAGCTGTCGGAATCCGTTCCCCCACTCCATTATGAGAGGTGTTTATGTAGTGGCCTAAAAAATCTTATTTTATTTTGTGTGGGATGGAGCTTACCTGGCACCAGTGTAAAATAAATATATTTTAGAGTTTTTGCCTTTTATTGTGATAGGAAAATATGGGATCAAAAAAAGTCAGCGAGCCGGGACTTGAACTTGTTTCACCTAAAAATCGTCAACTCTTAAAGTCAGTGCATTGACTACTAGGCTGTGGAAGCCTAATCAATTTCAGCACTTTGATAGATATTAGAAGATCCTCCTCGTGTAAGAAATACAGGGGGAACGGATTCCGACGGCTGTTTTTTAGCCGTCGGATTCTGTTCCCCCTATCAAAAAAAACAGCTGTCGGAATCCGTTCCCCCACTCCCATCATGAGAGGTGTTGATGCAGTGGCTTAAAAAATGCATATTTTATTTTGTGTGGGGATCGAGCTTACCTGGCACCAGTGTAAAATAAATATATTTTAGAGTTTTTGCCTTTTATTGTGATAGGAAAATATGGGATCAAAAAAAGTCAGCGAGCCGGGACTTGAACTTGTTTCACCTAAAAATCGTCAGCTCTTTAAGTCAGTGCATTTAC
Source organism: Phoxinus phoxinus (assembly GCF_949152265.1). Classification (NCBI taxonomy): domain Eukaryota; kingdom Metazoa; phylum Chordata; class Actinopteri; order Cypriniformes; family Leuciscidae; genus Phoxinus; species Phoxinus phoxinus. Next base: position 11,720,900 of record NC_136889.1, on the reverse strand, counting down.
CACTAGGCTGTGGAGGCCTATTATTTTCAGCACTTTGATAGATATTAGAAGATCCTCCTTGTGTAAGAAATACAGGGGGAACGGATTCCGACGGCTGTTTTTTTGCCGTCGGATTCTGTTCCCCCTGTAAAAAAAACAGCTTTTGGAATCTGTTACCCCACTCCCATTATGATAAGTGTTGATGTAGTGGCTTAAAAATGCATATTTTATTTTGTGTGGGGATGGAGCTTACCTGGCACTAGTGTAAAATAAATAAATTTCAGAGTTTTTGCCTTTTATTGTGATAGGAAAATATGGGATCAAAAAAAAGTCATCAAGCCGGGACTTGAACCTGTTTCACCTAAAAATCATCAGCTCTTAAAGTCAGTGCATTGACCACTAGGCTGTGGAGGCCTAGTTATTTTCAGCACTTTGATAGATATTAGAAGATCCTCCTTGTGTAAGAAATACAGGGGGAACGGATTCCGACGGCTGTTTTTTGCCGTCGGATTCTGTTCCCCCTGTAAAAAAAACAGCTGTCGGAATCCGTTCCCCCACTCCCATCATGAGAGGTGTTGATGAAGTGGCTTAAAAAATGCATATTTTATTTTGTGTGGGGATCGAGCTTACCTGGCACCAGTATAATATAAATATATTTTAGAGTTTTTGCCTTTTATTGTGATAGGAAAATATGGGATCAAAAAAAAGTCATCAAGCCGGGACTTGAACCTGTTTCACCTAAAAATCATCAGCTCTTAAAGTCAGTGCATTGACCACTAGGCTGTGGAGGCCTAGTTATTTTCAGCACTTTGATAGATAATAGAAGATCCTCCTCGTGTAAGAAATACAGGGGGAAGAGGATTCCGACGGCTGTTTTTTTGCCGTCGGATTCTGTTCCCCCTGTAAAAAAAACAGCTGTCGGAATCCGTTCCCCCACTCCATTATGAGAGGTGTTTATGTAGTGGCCTAAAAAATCTTATTTTATTTTGTGTGGGATGGAGCTTACCTGGCACTAGTGTAAAATAAATATATTTTCGAGTTTTTGCCTTTTATTGTGATAGGAAAATATGGGATCAAAAAAAAAGTCATCAAGCCGGGACTTGAACCTGTTTCACCTAAAAATCATCAGCTCTTAAAGTCAGTGCATTGACCACTAGGCTGTGGAGGCCTAGTTATTTTCAGCACTTTGATAGATATTAGAAGATCCTCCTTGTGTAAGAAATACAGGGGGAACGGATTCCGACGGCTGTTTTTTGCCGTCGGATTCTGTTCCCCCTGTAAAAAAAACAGCTGTCGGAATCCGTTCCCCCAATCCCATCATGAGAGGTGTTGATGTAGTGGCTTAAAAAATGCATATTTTATTTTGTGTGGGGATCGAGCTTACCTGGCACCAGTGTAATATAAATATATTTTAGAGTTTTTGCCTTTTATTGTGATAGGAAAATATGGGATCAAAAACAGTCAGCTAGCCGGGACTTGAACTTGTTTCACCTAAAAATCGGCAACTCTTAAAGTCAGTGCATTGACCACTAGGCTGTGGAACCCTAATCTTTTTCAGCACTTTGATAGATATTAGAAGATCCTCCTCGTGTAAGAAATACAGGGGGAACGGATTCCGACGGCTGTTTTTTTGCCGTCGGATTCTGTTCCCCCTGTAAAAAAAACAGCTTTTGGAATCTGTTACCCCACTCCCATTATGATAAGTGTTGATGTAGTGGCTTAAAAATGCATATTTTATTTTGTGTGGGGATCGAGCTTACCTGGCACTAGTGTAAAATAAATAAATTTCAGAGTTTTTGCCTTTTATTGTGATAGGAAAATATGGCATCAAAAAATATCAAGCCGGGACTTGAACCTGTTTCACCTAAAAATCATCAGCTCTTAAAGTCAGTGGATTGACCACTAGGCTGTGGAGGCCTAGTTATTTTCAGCACTTTGATAGATATTAGAAGATCCTCCTTGTGTAAGAAATACAGGGGGAACGGATTCCGACGGCTGTTTTTTTGCCGTCGGATTCTGTTCCCCCTGTAAAAAAAACAGCTGTCGGAATCCGTTCCCCCACTCACATCATGAGAGGTGTTGATGTAGTGGCTTAAAAAATGCATATTTTATTTTGTGTGGGGATCGAGCTTACCTGGCACCAGTGTAAAATAAATATATTTTAGAGTTTTTGCCTTTTATTGTGATAGGAAAATATGGGATCAAAAAAAGTCAGCGAGCCGGGACTTGAACTTGTTTCACCTAAAAATCGTCAGCTCTTTAAGACAGTGCATTGACCACTAGGCTGTGGAGGCCTATTATTTTCAGCACTTTGATAGATAATAGAAGATCCTCCTCGTGTAAGAAATACAGGGGGAACGGATTCCGACGGCTGTTTTTTTTGCCGTCGGATTCTGTTCCCCCTGTAAAAAAAACAGCTGTCGGAATCCGTTCCCCCACTCCATTATGAGAGGTGTTTATGTAGTGGCCTAAAAAATCTTATTTTATTTTGTGTGGGATGGAGCTTACCTGGCACTAGTGTAAAATAAATATATTTTCGAGTTTTTGCCTTTTATTGTGATAGGAAAATATGGGATCAAAAAAAAGTCATCAAGCCGGGACTTGAACCTGTTTCACCTAAAAATCATCAGCTCTTAAAGTCAGTGCATTGACCACTAGGCTGTGGAGGCCTAGTTATTTTCAGCACTTTGATAGATATTAGAAGATCCTCCTTGTGTAAGAAATACAAGGGGAACGGATTCCGACGGCTGTTTTTTGCCGTCGGATTCTGTTCCCCCTGTAAAAAAAACAGCTGTCGGAATCCGTTCCCCCAATCCCATCATGAGAGGTGTTGATGTAGTGGCTTAAAAAATGCATATTTTATTTTGTGTGGGGATCGAGCTTACCTGGCACCAGTGTAATATAAATATATTTTAGAGTTTTTGCCTTTTATTGTGATAGGAAAATATGGGATCAAAAACAGTCAGCTAGCCGGGACTTGAACTTGTTTCACCTAAAAATCGGCAACTCTTAAAGTCAGTGCATTGACCACTAGGCTGTGGAACCCTAATCTTTTTCAGCACTTTGATAGATAATAGAAGATCCTCCTCGTGTAAGAAATACAGGGGGAACGGATTCCGACGGCTGTTTTTTTGCCGTCGGATTCTGTTCCCCCTGTAAAAAAAACAGCTTTTGGAATCTGTTACCCCACTCCCATTATGATAAGTGTTGATGTAGTGGCTTAAAAATGCATATTTTATTTTGTGTGGGGATCGAGCTTACCTGGCACTAGTGTAAAATAAATAAATTTCAGAGTTTTTGCCTTTTATTGTGATAGGAAAATATGGGATCAAAAAATATCAAGCCGGGACTTGAACCTGTTTCACCTAAAAATCATCAGCTCTTAAAGTCAGTGCATTGACCACTAGGCTGTGGAGGCCTAGTTATTTTCAGCACTTTGATAGATATTAGAAGATCCTCCTTGTGTAAGAAATACAGGGGGAACGGATTCCGACGGCTGTTTTTTTGCCGTCGGATTCTGTTCCCCCTGTAAAAAAAAACAGCTGTCGGAATCCGTTCCCCCACTCCCATCATGAGAGGTGTTGATGTAGTGGCTTAAAAAATGCATATTTTATTTTGTGTGGGGATCGAGCTTACCTGGCACCAGTGTAAAATAAATATATTTTAGAGTTTTTGCCTTTTATTGTGATAGGAAAATATGGGATCAAAAAAAGTCAGCGAGCCGGGACTTGAACTTGTTTCACCTAAAAATCGTCAACTCTTAAAGTCAGTGCATTGACCACTAGGCTGTGGAAGCCTAATCAATTTCAGCACTTTGATAGATATTAGAAGATCCTCCTCGTGTAAGAAATACAGGGGGAACGGATTCCGACGGCTGTTTTTTTGCTGTCGGATTCTGTTCCCCCTATAAAAAAAACAGCTGTCGGAATCCGTTCCCCCACTCCCATCATGAGAGGTGTTGATGCAGTGGCTTAAAAAATGCATATTTTATTTTGTGTGGGGATCGAGCTTACCTGGCACCAGTGTAAAATAAATATATTTTAGAGTTTTTGCCTTTTATTGTGATAGGAAAATATGGGATCAAAAAAAGTCAGCGAGCCGGGACTTGAATTTGTTTCACCTAAAAATCGTCAGCTCTTTAAGTCAGTGCATTGACCACTAGGCTGTGGAGGCCTATTATTTTCAGCACTTTGAGAGATAATAGAAGATCCTCCTCGTGTAAGAAATACAGGGGGAACGGATTCCGACGGCTGTTTTTTTGCCGTCGGATTCTGTTCCCCCTGTAAAAAAAACAGCTGTCGGAATCCGTTCCCCCACTCCAATCATGAGAGGTGTTTATGTAGTGGCTTAAAAAATGCATATTTTATTTTGTGTGGGGATGGAGCTTACCTGGCACCAGTGTAAAATAAATATATTTTAGAGTTTTTGCCTTTTATTGTGATAGGAAAATATGGAATCAAAAAAAGTCAGAGAGCCGGGACTTGAACTTGTTTCACCTAAAAATCGTCAGCTCTTTAAGTCAGTGCATTGACCACTAGGCTGTGGAGGCCTATTATTTTCAGCACTTTGATAGATAATAGAAGATCCTCCTCGTGTAAGAAATACAGGGGGAACGGATTCCGACGGCTGTTTTTTTGCCGTCGGATTCTGTTCCCCCTGTAAAAAAAACAGCTGTCGGAATCCGTTCCCCCACTCCATTATGAGAGGTGTTTATGTAGTGGCCTAAAAAATCTTATTTTATTTTGTGTGGGATGGAGCTTACCTGGCACTAGTGTAAAATAAATATATTTTCGAGTTTTTGCCTTTTATTGTGATAGGAAAATATGGGATCAAAAAAAAGTAATCAAGCCGGGACTTGAACCTCTTTCACCTAAAAATCATCAGCTCTTAAAGTCAGTGCATTGACCACTAAGCTGTGGAGGCCTAGTTATTTTCATCACTTTGATAGATATTAGAAGATCCTCCTTGTGTAAGAAACACAGGGGGAACGGATTCCGACGGCTGTTTTTTGCCGTCGGATTCTGTTCCCCCTGTAAAAAAAACAGCTGTCGGAATCCGTTCCCCCACTCCCATCATGAGAGGTGTTGATGTAGTGGCTTAAAAAATGCATATTTTATTTTGTGTGGGGATCGAGCTTACCTGGCACCAGTGTAATATAAATATATTTTAGAGTTTTTGCCTTTTATTGTGATAGGAAAATATGGGATCAAAAAAAGTCAGCTAGCCGGGACTTGAACTTGTTTCACCTAAAAATCGGCAATTCTTAAAGCCAGTGCATTGACCACTAGGCTGTGGAAGCCTAATCATTTTCAGCACTTTGATAGATAATAGAAGATCCTCCTCGTGTAAGAAATACAGGGGGAACGGATTCCGACGGCTGTTTTTTTGACGTCTGATTCTGTTCACCCTGTAAAAAAAACAGCTGTCGGAATCCGTTCCCCCACTCCCATCATGAGAGGTGTTGATGTTGTGGCTTAAAAAATGCATATTTTATTTTGTGTGGGGATCGAGCTTACCTGGCACCAGTGTAAAATAAATATATTTTAGAGTTTTTGCCTTTTATTGTGATAGGAAAATATGGGATCAAAAAAAGTCAGCGAGCCGGGACTTGAACTTGTTTCACCTAAAAATCGTCAGCTCTTTAAGTCAGTGCATTGACCACTAGGCTGTGGAGGCCTAGTTATTTTCAGCACTTTGATAGATATTAGAAGATCCTCCTTGTGTAAGAAATACAGGGGGAACGGATTCCGACGGCTGTTTTTTTGCCGTCGGATTCTGTTCCCCCTATAAAAAAAACAGCTGTCGGAATCCGTTCCCCCACTCCCATCATGAGAGGTGTTGATGCAGTGGCTTAAAAAATGCATATTTTATTTTGTGTGGGGATCGAGCTTACCTGGCACCAGTGTAAAATAAATATATTTTACAGTTTAGCCTTTTATTGTAATAGGAAAATATGGGATCAAAAAAAGTCAGCGAGCCGGGACTTGAACTTGTTTCACCTAAAAATCGTCAGCTCTTTAAGTCAGTGCATTGACCACTAGGCTGTGGAGGCCTATTATTTTCAGCACTTTGATAGATAATAGAAGATTCTCCTCGTGTAAGAAATACAGGGGGAACGGATTCCGACGGCTGTTTTTTGACGTCTGATTCTGTTCCCCCTGTAAAAAAAACAGCTGTCGGAATCCGTTCCCCCACTCCATTATGAGAGGTGTTTATGTAGTGGCCTAAAAAATCTTATTTTATTTTGTGTGGGATGGAGCTTACCTGGCACTAGTGTAAAATAAATATATTTTCGAGTTTTTGCCTTTTATTGTGATAGGAAAATATGGGATCAAAAAAAAGTCATCAAGCCGGGACTTGAACCTGTTTCACCTAAAAATCATCAGCTCTTAAAGTCAGTGCATTGACCACTAGGCTGTGGAAGCCTAGTTATTTTCAGCACTTTGATAGATATTAGAAGATCCTCCTTGTGTAAGAAATACAGGGGGAACGGATTCCGACGGCTGTTTTTTGCCGTCGGATTCTGTTCCCCCTGTAAAAAAAACAGCTGTCGGAATCCGTTCCCCCACTCCCATTATGAGAGGTGTTGATGTAGTGGCTTAAAAAATGCATATTTTATTTTGTGTGGGGATCGAGCTTACCTGGCACCAGTGTAATATAAATATATTTTAGAGTTTTTGCCTTTTATTGTGATTAGAAAATATGGGATCAAAAAAAGTCAGCTAGCCGGGACTTGAACTTGTTTCACCTAAAAATCGGCAACTCTTAAAGTCAGTGCATTGACCACTAGGCTGTGGAAGCCTAATCATTTTCAGCACTTTGATAGATAATAGAAGATCCTCCTCGTGTAAGAAATACAGGGGGAACGGATTCCGACGGCTGTTTTTTTGCCGTCGGATTCTGTTCCCCCTGTAAAAAAAACAGCTGTCGGAATCCGTTCCCCCACTCCATTATGAGAGGTGTTGATGCAGTGGCTTAAAAAATGCATATTTTATTTTGTGTGGGGATCAAGCTTACCTGGCACCAGTGTAAAATAAATATATTTTAGAGTTTTTGCCTTTTATTGTGATAGGAAAATATGGGATCAAAAAAAGTCCACAAGCCAGGACTTGAACCTAAGAAAAAAAAAACTTAAGATTTCTCACCTAAAAATCATCCGCTCTTGAAGTCAGTGCATTGACCACTAGGCTGTGGAAGCCTAATCATTTTCAGCACTTTGATAGATATTAGAAGATCCTCCTCGTGTAAGAAATACAGGGGGAACGGATTCCGACGGCTGTTTTTTTGCCGTCGGATTCTGTTCCCCCTATAAAAAAAACAGCTGTCGGAATCCGTTCCCCCACTCCCATCATGAGAGGTGTTGATGTAGTGGCTTAAAAAATGCATATTTTATTTTGTGTGGGGATCGAGCTTACCTGGCACCAGTGTAAAATAAATATATTTTAGAGTTTTTGCCTTTTATTGTGATAGGAAAATATGGGATCAAAAAAAGTCAGCGAGCCGGGACTTGAACTTGTTTCACCTAAAAATCGTCAGCTCTTTAAGTCAGTGCATTGACCACTATAGGCTGTGGAGGCCTATTATTTTCAGCACTTTGATAGATAATAGAAGATTATTAGGCTGTTTTTTTGCCGTCGGATTCTGTTCCCCCTGTAAAAAAAACAGCTTTTGGAATCTGTTACCCCACTCCCATTATGATAAGTGTTGATGTAGTGGCTTAAAAATGCATATTTTATTTTGTGTGGGGATGGAGCTTACCTGGCACTAGTGTAAAATAAATAAATTTCAGAGTTTTTGCCTTTTATTGTGATAGGAAAATATGGGATCAAAAAAAAGTCATCAAGCCGGGACTTGAACCTGTTTCACCTAAAAATCATCAGCTCTTAAAGTCAGTGCATTGACCACTAGGCTGTGGAGGCCTAGTTATTTTCAGCACTTTGATAGATATTAGAAGATCCTCCTTGTGTAAGAAATACAGGGGGAACGGATTCCGACGGCTGTTTTTTGCCGTCGGATTCTGTTCCCACTGTAAAAAAAACAGCTGTCGGAATCCGTTCCCCCACTCCCATCATGAGAGGTGTTGATGTAGTGGCTTAAAAAATGCATATTTTATTTTGTGTGGGGATCGAGCTTACCTGGCACCAGTGTAAAATAAATATATTTTAGAGTTTTTGCCTTTTATTGTGATAGGAAAATATGGGATCAAAAAAAGTCAGCGAGCCGGGACTTGAACTTGTTTCACCTAAAAATCGTCAACTCTTAAAGTCAGTGCATTGACCACTAGGCTGTGGAAGCCTAATCAATTTCAGCACTTTGATAGATATTAGAAGATCCTCCTCGTGTAAGAAATACAGGGGGAACGGATTCCGACGGCTGTTTTTTTGCTGTCGGATTCTGTTCCCCCTATAAAAAAAACAGCTGTCGGAATCCGTTCCCCCACTCCCATCATGAGAGGTGTTGATGCAGTGGCTTAAAAAATGCATATTTTATTTTGTGTGGGGATCGAGCTTACCTGGCACCAGTGTAAAATAAATATATTTTAGAGTTTTTGCCTTTTATTGTGATAGGAAAATATGGGATCAAAAAAAGTCAGCGAGCCGGGACTTGAATTTGTTTCACCTAAAAATCGTCAGCTCTTTAAGTCAGTGCATTGACCACTAGGCTGTGGAGGCCTATTATTTTCAGCACTTTGATAGATAATAGAAGATCCTCCTCGTGTAAGAAATACAGGGGGAACGGATTCCGACGGCTGTTTTTTTGCCGTCGGATTCTGTTCCCCCTGTAAAAAAAACAGCTGTCGGAATCCGTTCCCCCACTCCATTATGAGAGGTGTTTATGTAGTGGCCTAAAAAATCTTATTTTATTTTGTGTGGGATGGAGCTTGCCTGGCACTAGTGTAAAATAAATATATTTTCGAGTTTTTGCCTTTTATTGTGATAGGAAAATATGGGATCAAAAAAAAGTCATCAAGCCGGGACTTGAACCTGTTTCACCTAAAAATCATCAGCTCTTAAAGTCAGTGCATTGACCACTAGGCTGTGGAGGCCTTTTATTGTGATAGGAAAATATGGGATCAAAAAAAGTCAGCGAGCCGGGATTTGAACTTGTTTCACCTAAAAATCATCAGCTCTTAAAGTCAGTGCATTGACCACTAGGCTGTGGAGGCCTAATTATTTTCAGCACTTTGATAGATATTAGAAGATCCTCCTCGTGTAAGAAATACAGGGGGAACGGATTCCGACGGCTGTTTTTTTGCCGTCGGATTCTGTTCCCCCTGTAAAAAAAACAGCTTTTTATTGTGATTAGAAAATATGGGATCAAAAAAAGTCAGCTAGCCGGGACTTGAACTTGTTTCACCTAAAAATCGGCAACTCTTAAAGTCAGTGCATTGACCACTAGGCTGTGGAAGCCTAATCATTTTCAGCACTTTGATAGATAATAGAAGATCCTCCTCGTGTAAGAAATACAGGGGGAACGGATTCCGACGGCTGTTTTTTTGCCGTCGGATTCTGTTCCCCCTGTAAAAAAAACAGCTGTCGGAATCCGTTCCCCCACTCCATTATGAGAGGTGTTTATGTAGTGGCCAAAAAAATCTTATTTTATTTTGTGTGGGATGGAGCTTACCTGGCACTAGTATAAAATAAATATATTTTCGAGTTTTTACCTTTTGTTGTGATAGGAAAATATGGGATCAAAAAAAGTCCACAAGCCAGGACTTGAACCTAAGAAAAAAAAAACTTAAGATTTTTCACCTAAAAATCATCCGCTCTTGAAGTCAGTGCACTGACCACTAGGCTGTGGGGGCCTATTAATTAACAGCACTTTGATAGATATTAGAAGATCCTCATTGTTTAAGAAATACAAGAATCCGACGGCAAAAAAACATATGTTGGAATCCGTTCCCATTATGAGAAGTGTTGATGTAGTGGCTTGAATAAAGGTTGATAGTATTTTGTTTGTGGATGGAGGTTTACTGTCATCGTTTACATTTAAGCATTTGGCATATTTTTGATCCAGAGCGACGTAGATTGAATTTCATGGTACACATTTTGTATTCTTATCAGTTCCTGCTTTCCCTGGGAATCGAACCTATGACCTTGGCATTGTAAGTACCAATGCTCTACTGTTTGAGCTACAGGAAAGATCTTTAAATAAGTGCATCAGTTTAAGGAATAATTTAATGGAGTTTTTGCTGTTTATTATGATAGCAGAGTACAGGATCAAGAAAAATTACAAACTGGGACTTGAACTCAGGTCACCCAAAGCCCTACACTTCTTAACACCAGTGCACTGACCACTAGGCTATAGGGGTCAATATATCAGCAACAGTTTAATAAATATTAGAACCTCATTGTGTATGAAATACAGGGGGAACAGAATTCGACGGCAAAAAAACAGCTGTCGGAATCCGTTCCCCCAATCCAACTATGAGAGGTGTTGGTTTAGTGGCTTACAAAATGCTGATTATATTTTTTGTGTGGGGATGGGGCTTACCTGGCACCAGTGTAAAATAAATACATTTTAGAGTTTTTGCCTTTTATTGTGATAGGAAAATATGGGATCAAAAAAAGTCAGCGAGCCGGGATTTGAACTTGTTTCACCTAAAAATCATCAGCTCTTAAAGTCAGTGCATTGACCACTAGGCTGTGGAGGCCTAATTATTTTCAGCACTTTGATAGATATTAGAAGATCCTCCTCGTGTAAGAAATACAGGGGGAACGGATTCCGACGGCTGTTTTTTTGCCGTCGGATTCTGTTCCCCCTGTAAAAAAAACAGCTTTTGGAATCTGTTACCCCACTCCCATTATGATAAGTGTTGATGTAGTGGCTTAAAAAATGCATATTTTATTTTGTGTGGTGATGGAGCTTACCTGGCACCAATGTAAAATAAATATATTTTAGAGTTTTTGCCTTTTATTGTGATAGGAAAATATGGGATCAAAAAAAGTAATCGAGCCGGGACTTGAACTGGTTTCACCTAAAAATCATCAGCTCTTAAAGTCAGTGCATTGACCACTAGGCTGTGGAGGCCTAATAATTTTCGGCACTTTGATAGATATTAGAAGATCCTCCTTGTGTAAGAAATACAGGGGGAAGGGATTCCGACGGCTGTTCTTTTG